>NC_062232.1:48028794-48370992 GCF_902686445.1 Sciurus carolinensis
TAGGCAGTATACTGTATGTATATATACACTGTGTGTGTGTATATGAGTGGTTTATAGAGTATACTGGCATTGAATTTTACAAGTTTGAGTGAAGTATATAAACCATTCTCTTTGCATCCCTTTCTTCTACTCTATTTAAAATTGTTTTAAATATTTTATCCATATACATGTATAGCCATATCAATTGATGTTTTATTTTTTATTCTAATGTGAAATAATTTAGAAAACTCAAGAGAAGAAAGTCTATTGTACTTAAACATTTTTATTCTTTCCATTGTTCCTTCTTCCTTTCTGATGTTTCAAAATTCCTTGTTTTATCTTTTCCTTTCTCAATAGAGAAATTCCTTCGGCCTTTCTTTTAGGGTAGGTCTGCTAACAATACATTCTTAGTTAAATTCATCTGAAAAGGTATTCATCTTTCTTTTAATCCTGAAGGACATTTTCACCAGTTAAAAAATCTTCATTGATAATTCTTTTTGTTCAGTGTTTAAAAATGAGAACTTCCTTGTAGCTTCCCTGATTTCTGGTGAGAAATCTGTTGTCATTTGAACAGTTTTCCCCTTTAAGGTATAATTTCTCTGTTGTCGTTTTCAAGAATGTTTTTGTTGTTTTCATAAGTTTAACTGTGATATTTCTTGGTGTGAATTTGTTTGGGGTTTATCTTATTTGGTGTTCACTCAGCTTCTTGAATCTAAAGGTTTATGTCTTTTACCATATTTGGAATATTTTTAGCCATTACACTTGACCTCCATATCCATAGGTTCTGCATCTGTAGATCCAACCATTTGCTGAACAAAAATGTAGTTAGACCAGGATTAGTAGCACATACCCATAATCCCAGCAGCTTGAAAGGCTGAGGCAGGAGGATTACAAGTCTAAAGTCAGTCTTAGCAAATTAGTGAGACCCTGTCTCAAAATAAAAAGGGCTGGGGATGTGTGGCTCAGTGGTTGAGGGTCCCTGGGTTTAATCCCCACTACCAAAAACAAAAGTAGTTAGGCCTGTGATGGCTGTACTGGTACTAAACATGTACAGACTTTCTATTATTCTAAAAACTACTGTGTAACAACTACTTACATAGCATTTACATTGCATTGGGTATAATAAGATAATTTAAATTATTCAGAAGACTGTGCACAGGTTATATGCAAATTCTATTCCATCTTGAGCATTCATGGATTTTGGTTTCCACAGGTATTCCTGGAATCAATTCCCATTGGATTACAAGAGACAACTGTATTTCTTTGAGTACGCCCTCAGCACCTCCATCTTTGCCCACTCCTTCCAAGTTTCCAATGATACCAGGGTTAGTTTGTTTCTTATTGTCCCACAGGTTCCTGAGGTTCTGGGTTTTTTTATTTTTTTCAGTTAGCTTTCTCTTATACTTTTTATTTCTCTTACTCCTATTTTTTCTTAAGTTCAAATTCTTTCATTTCTCCCTTCCATTCTGCTGTTGAGCCTATTCATTCAGTGTTTTCATTGCCATTACTGTATTACTCCGTTGTACAGTTTCTATTTGGTTCTTTCATATTTTAGTGTTTTCTTTCTTTTTTTGGTAGTATTGGGGATTAAGCTGTGGGCCTCACACATGCAGGTCAGTACTCTACCACTGATCTATACATCCAGTCCTTTAAAAAAATTTTTTTGGAGCGAGAGTCTCACACCAAGTTGCCCAGGCTGGCCTCAAACTTAAAATACTCCTGCCTTAATCCCCTAAGTAGCTGGGATGATAGTCATGTGCTACCATGCCAGGTTGTCTTCAGTTTCTTTGCTGAGACTTTTAAAAATTTATTTCAAGAAAATTTTAAATTGCTTCTCAAGGAATCTTGATGATAGCCATTTAAAATCTTTGTCAGATAATTCTAACATTCGTTGTCATCTTGTATTGGTATGTACTTACTATCTTTTCTTCATTCAAGTTAATATTTTCCCACTTTTGTTCTGATGACTGAGTTTCACATCAAATAGACATTTTGGGAATGTTGTTAAGAATCTGGATTTTATTTAGATTTTCTGTTTTATCAGGTTTGCTTACTATGGCCCTCTTCTGACTTGGGGCAATAAAGTAGAAAGTGCCTCCTCATTATAGGTCAGGAGGGAGTATAAGTTGAGGCTCTTCACTCAGCCGATATTGACACTTGAGTTGGGAAGGGTGTCCATAGTCCTACTGAGTGTAATCAAGATGGCAGGCTTCCCACTAGATATATGCTGATAAAAATCATAGGATGGACAGATATGCCTCATTACTTTTCACCATGATACCTCCAATGATACCACAGGGCATTGACTCATTAATGCTGGGTGGTGGTGGAACTTCTGATGCTCCATAGGCTTCTTCTGATACTATCCACTCCTGCTGAGTGGAGGTGGAAGTCCAGGCTCTCCACATGGTCTCACTAACACCACAGGGAGGGAAGTATATGCTCGGGATGAAAATCCCAGATCCCCATTTGGCCTTCTCTAACACCACCAGTGGGGAGGCACAGGGATATTTAGGTGTTTATTCCAGCTTGATGAGGGCAGAAATCTGGATTTCTGACTTGACCTTTGTGAATTGGTTGGGGTGCCAGTTTTTTTGTTTGTTGTTTTGTTTTTGTTTTTTCCTGTAGGATATGACAAGAAGAGTGCTATTATTGTCTAAGGATTTCTGTTTTGCTAGGCTGTCTCTTTCCTGGTTCTTTGGCTAGACAGAACAGGATTCTTTGTGGTTTCTTTATGCCCTTGGCATTTCTGTCCTGCCACCTTCTTTAGCTTCAAATCTGGGATATATGAGGCAATAAAAAAAAAAAAACCACAGACCTTGCCATCATATTGTTTCTTCATTCCTGGGAATCCTACTCAATTTACCTCCTTCTCTGCATCTTTTATTGTGGTTTAATGTTGATTTTATGATATACAGGGGTAGTTTGCTTAGTGGGAGGTGTACGGGAAATATGTCTACTCCACTTTTGGCTTGATTTAGTTTTAATTTCTTAAAGGAATGAAGGAAAATTTCTGGCATTGCATTTGTCAACAAATGTAAACAAATCAATTTACTAAGAAATCCCCACTTGGAACACCCAAACCTAGTAATAATAATGGTGATGACAAAAATATCTATCATTGATAACACTGATGAAAGTCGTGAAGAACTTTAAAACTCTATCCTTCCATTAAAACAATGATTAAGCAAGCAACAAATATAAGAATCAAATTTTAAAACTCTGGAATCTAATAAAAATTTAAAATAATCAGGGGAATGCATAATGAAAGAAGAAACAACAAAATTATGGTAGGAGATTATTATAACATTTTGATTTATCCCCCACCATTCCCTACTCAAGCTTAGTGGTAAACTTGGGAATAGTGGGCCACTTTGCTTAGGTAAATTGCTGCTTCCAGATGGGCAGTATCAACCTTAATCTCAAGAAATGTGATTATATATTTTCAATTGTCTTGTGGCCTCAAGGATGGGCTTAGGGCCTTGTTTTTGTTTTGCCCACCCTGGAACTGTCTTAGAATTAGCATAGTACCCTGTATGATATTTATTGAAAGTATACTAGCCATAGCCACCTGATGGAAGGGATGGTAGATGGGACAATAAACAGAGAATAAAAAGCCTGAAAAGGAAGTGACTGGGGAAAGAGATAGATAGGAGAATAAGGGCTTTGAAAAGCTCTAGCATATATCAGAGAACATAGGAGCCCAGGCACTTGCCCAGGGTTGGACACATTCTCAATAATATTTGAGAAGACACTAATTGTTCACCTTTGACTGATTTTTAGACTCTATACAAGCAGAACATGAGGCCGAAGGCAGAATTATGAATGGTGTGGCTAAGCACTGAAGGTGGGTCTATGAGTTTTAGTCAATCTGCAAAAACTGCAAAATATTTTTGGGAGACATAAATGGAAATAGCTGTCAAATTACTAGCTGACCAGTAATCTAGTGCAAAAGAGAATTCAGTAAACACATAGGATAAAGGATACGTTCATTACAAAATGATTTATAAAAACTATTAAACCAAAAATCACACCCACAGCACTCCATAAAAACTCTCCATAAAAAACTCTCCATAAACAATACCATGCTAAGTGAGATAAGCCAATCTCAAAAAATCAAAGGACGAATGATCTCACTGATAAGCGGATGATGACACATAATGGGGGGTGGGAGGGGGGCAAGAATGGAGGAAGGAGGGACTGTACAGAGGGAAAAGAGGGGTGGGAGGGGTGGGGGGGAAGGAAAGAATAACAGAATGAATCAAACATCATTACCCTATGTAAATGTATGATTCTGCAAATGGTATGCTGTTACTTCATGTACAAACAGAAACAACATGTATCCCATTTGTTTACAATAAAATAAATTAAAAAAAAACTCTCCATAAAACAAACACTATGAAGAGGTGAGAATCTGATTTCCAGGATTACCACATTATAATATTCAATTGACCTAGTGTTTGATAAAGGTGTAAGAGTCACTAGAAAGAAACAAAAGTATTGCCCAGTCATAGGAAAACAACAAATTAGTATAAACTGTTCATGATAATGGTTTTACTAGACAAACAATTTAAATTAACTATTTAAATATACTCAAACAACTGAAGAAAACCATGGAAAAATAACTAAAGGAAGCCAGGAAAATGACATCTCACTGCATTGGTAGTATGATTAAAGAGACAGAAATTATAAAGAGGAACCAAATATAAATTCTGGAGAGGGAAAGTACAATGATTAAAATAAATTCACTACAGAATTTCAATAACAGATTTGAGCAGGTAGAAGAAAACAATAATGAACTTGAGATGATCCAGTCTGTGGGGCAGAAAGAAAAAGAGGGATGAAAAGGCCCCCAAGGGACCTCTAGGAAATGAACAAGCATACCAACAGATACATAATAGGAAACCTAGAAGTGTAGGAGAGATAGAAAAGGACAGAAAGAATATCTTAAGTCATACTGACTGAAAATATTCCCAACTTGATGGAAGATAAATTTGCACTTCTAAAATGTTTGTTTACTTCCAAGTAGGATAAATTCAGAGATCTGCAGCAATTAATATAATCAAACAGCTGAAAAAGCCTGAAGCTGGGCACGGTGGCACACACCTGTAATCCCAGCAGCTCAGGAGGCTGAGGAGGGAGAATAATTGAGTTCAAAGCCAGTCTCAGCAAAAGCGAGGCACTAAACTCAGTGAAACCCTGTTTCTAAATAAAATACAAATAGGGCTGGGGATGTGGTTCAGTAGTCAAATACCCCTGAGTTCAATCCCTGGTACCAAAAATTTTAAAAAGCCAGATAATCTTGAAAGCACAAGAAAGAAGTGATTCATCATCAATAAGATAATAGACAATTTCTCATTAGAAACTACAGAGGTCAGAAGGCAGTGGAATGACATATTTAAAGTGCTAAAAGAAAAAAAATCAACCATGAATTATATATTTGGGAGAGCTATACTTCAAAATTATAGGAGAAGTTAAGACATTTCCAGACAAACAAGAATTGAGGTCATTCATCACTAGAAGGTTTGCCCTATTAGAAAAACTAAAAGGTATCCTTCAGGCTGAATGAAAGGATAATGAGACAGTAACTGAAGTCACACAAAGAAATAATGAATGTCTGTAGCTAATTAGGTAATATCAAAAGTCAACATTATTGCATTTTGGGTTGTCATTTCTCTTTTCCTTAAAAAAATCTGAAAAACAATACTCCTATGTCTGTGTAAATGGACATACAGTGTATAAGATGCTTAATGTATGTACAATAACAAAGGGGTAACAGAGGTGTATAGGAAATGTATTTTTTATACTACTGAATCAAAGTTAGTATTATTTCAAAATATATTATAAATTTAAGCTGTTAATTGCAACCCCCAATGTAACTACTAAGAAAATGTATTCAAACAGAAAGAAAGGAGAAGGGAATCAAAATGATACAATAGGAAAAATCAATTTAATAAAAAGAAAATACTAATGAAGACATAAAGGAATAAGATATATCAAAAATTAATTGCAAAGGTCAGAAGTCTTTATTAGTATTTCCTTTAATATAAATTAATTAAATCATCCAATTAAAAGACAGAGATTGCTAAAATGGACTTTAAAAATACATGATCCACCTTGCATAATCAATAAGCTTATCCATTTCCTGAAAAGCCAGGCTAAGTCTGTGCAGCTCACGGTGGTCCGACAGCATTATACCGCCCTTCATAATGATGATTGGGAGCCCTATAGGATCATGGATCACTTGTATCAGGACACTGGGGTCTAAGTGTCTCTCCCTTAAGCCCTGCTCCTCCTGAGGGGCCCGCCTGAAGTGCTAAGGTGGTAGTCAAAGACGGGTAAGATTCATGGGGAACTCATACCGACCTAAGACAGGAAATGAGGGCTAGAGCCTCATTGTCCAATGACGGGTAAGGATGTTGCTCTGCCGTGGACAATCTAAGACAGGCACACCTTCGAGTAAGGCAGACCCCCAAACTGCTAGGGTGATGTTCCATGACGGGTAAGACCCTCCCAGGGGCAACCTAAGACAGACACACCCTTAATATAAAACAAAAAAGGGGGATATGTTGGGACTAATGACACGTTAACTAACTCAGGCTGACTCCTTACTCCTGGCGAGTGAACAAGATCAAGGCCTCAAAGGTGGTTTCAAAGGTTAATGACGATAAATTGGACCACCGTCAGGGATTGGTTAACAACAGTTCCGTGAACGTGATCAGCTCATGCTTGCCATATAGTCCTATGGGACTCTCGCCTGCATGAACACCCCATGCCTTGCTGACCTTTAAGCTGTTTGGTTCCTGCCTAGCCCCCACCCTACATAAAAGCTGTGTGACTTCCTCAATAAATGAGTTCCTGCTGTGAAAAAAAAAATACATGATCCAACTAAATGTTGTCATCATTAGACTTTAGATCCCTTTAGATTCAAAGTGAGAAAAATAAATGGATAGAAAAAGATATGCCATGAAAATAGGAACCAAAACAGAGCTGGCATAGTTGTACTAAGGACAAATGAGACTTTTAAGTCAAAAATTGTTACAAGATGGAGATTTCAATATCCCATTTTCTATTTTTTTTTTGTTACTGTAGATTGAATCCAGAGGCACTTTACCACTGAGCTATACCCCAACGCCTTTTTTATTTTTTATTTTTGAGACAGGGTTTAAGCTGCTTAAGGCTTTGCTAAGTTGCTGAGGTTGGCCTCAAATCTGTGATCCTCCTGCCTCAGCCTCCTTGCCACTGGGATTTCAGGTATGCATCAAAACACCTGGCTTCCATTTTCTATAATGAATAGAAAAACTATACAGAACAATAAGAAACAGAGATGTGAACAGTACTATAAATGAAGCATACCTAAAGATAATATGTAGAACACAATATCTAACAATAAGAGAATAATCATTTTTCTCAAATGATACACATTATTCTTGGAAGACACATCCACTCTCCAGGTAAGAACATATGTTAGGCCACAGAACATGACTGAATAAATTCAAAAACACTGAAATCATAAAAATATATTCTCTGACTACAGTAGAATAAATTAGAAATCAGTAACAGAAAGAAAACTGGAAAATTCAAATGTGTGAAAATATTAATAAAAAAGAAAAAGATGAGCAAATGAAAATTGAAGCTAGAAAATGAAAGAAATAATAAAGATTATAACAAAGATAAATGAAATAATGATTAGAAAAACAGCAGATCAACAAAACCAAAGTTGGTTCTTTGAAAAGTTTAACATAAGCTACGAATCTTTAAGCTAGAAACATTTTTAAAAAGAGAGAAGTCTCAAATAGTAAAACCAAAAATTAGGCTGGATATTATTCCTCACCATACAGAAATAAAAATAAATGAATATTATGAATAATTTTATGCCAAAAAATTAGACAGATGAAATAAATTTCTAGAAAATTGTAACTAACCAAAAGTGATCTAAGAAATAGGAAATCTGAACAGACCTAGAAGTAGAGGCATTAATTAGCAAACCAAAATGTCCCAAGAAACAAATTCACTGGTGAATTCTATCAAACATTTAAAGAATAATTAACATGAATCATTCTCAAACTCTTCCATAAAACCAAAATCCTAGAGAGGGAAGACTGTCCTAACTCATTCTATGAGGCTAACGTTACTCCGACACTAAAGACATCACAAGAAAATAAAACTTAAGATCAATATTCATTATGAATACACATGTAAAAATTCTCAACAATATACTAGCCAACCAAATGGAGCACCATATTAGGAGTATTATACACCATAAGTCATATTAAACCCAGTAAAGCAAGGGCACTTCAGCACAAAGAATATCAAACAATGTAACAGATCACATTAATAGCAATGAGGGGAAAAACATAATCATCTCGATTGGTACAGGAAAAGTATTTAACAAACTAACACCCTTTCTTCATAAAAGGGGATGTGCTAAACATGGAAATGATATTTGTGGAAAAACCTACAGCTAACTTCACTAAATGATCAGGAATAGGACAAGGATGCCTGCTTACACTACCTTTATGCAATAGTACATTGAAAGTTCTAGCCAGAATAATTAGTTAAGAAAAGGAAATACATCCAAATTGCAAAGAAAGTCAATTTATCTCCATTCAGAAACAATAAAAATCTTATATACTATAAAATACTAAATAATCTCCAAAATAGGTTATTATAGCTAATAAATGTATTCACCTCCTCACTCAGTTGTCAGTGAGCACTTTCAGCCTGTGGAAACTTAGGAAAAATATAGCATACAATACCAGCGCTATTTCTTTCATATTATTTTCTTCTTGTGGAAAAGGATGGGAAAGGAAAAATGGAAGATACAGGGAAAGACTAAAGGAATAAAACAATTTGCATCCCCGTCTGGTTGCATTCCTACACATCAATTATTATTTCTCTTTATTTTCCCTAAGCAAATGCTATGGTTTGGATAAGTGTTCCCACAAAGGTCCACATCTTGAAAGCATCATTGATGCCCAGAGTGGTATTACTGTGAGGCTGTGGAACTTTTAGGAGGTGGGTCTACTGAGAGATCTACAGGTCATTGGATGTGTACCCTAGAAGGGGATTTTGGGACCCTGGTTACTTCTTCCTCTTTAATTGCTCTGCTTCCTGGTGGATGTGGTGAGCAGTTTGCTCTGCCTTAATGAACTGCCCTCACCAAAGAACCAAAGCAATGGGGCACTTGATTTTGGACTGGAACTTCCAGAACCAGGAGCCAATATAAACCTTTTCTCTTTATGAGTTAATTGCTTTGGGTATGTCATTATAGAAATAGGAAGGTAACTAATACAGTAACTAATAGCACAGACTTGAAAACTAAAAATAACTGAGCTCTTAAAGAGGTGGCAAGGAATAACTGATATTGGGCAGTCCATATCCAGGCTCATGCAAATGGTGCAGCTATCCAAGGACAGGCAAGGCAGCTGAGATGCTGGGGCCTGCTAAAAGAATGGAGGGAACTTAAAAACTTACTGAATGTTGTAGGGCACGGTACTAGGATTGAGCACCCCATATACAGTGAAACCTTTATAGAGAGGGTTCCTGAAGTCTGGTTTCCTCTGAACCAAGAAAGGCCACACGGAATGTGTTTTCTCATAAACTCTGTTGGAAAAGAAAAACAAGTCAAAAAATTAAAAACAGCAAGCAGTTAATCTCAACAGTACTGTTCAACTTTATATTTAGTCAAATTTTACTAATAAGTAACAACTCAAGGGAGAAGGAAAATTAAAATAACTGGCTAGTGTTGGTAGAGTAACAAATTATCAATCTTTAAAATGAATAAATTGTTAGTAAGAGTTTCATTTTAGACAGTAAGAGTGCTAAGTTTAGTCTTTGTTGTAGAAAAAGCTGTGTGATCTTAGAAAATTTCCTAGCTCTTTCTGGATCTGTTTCCTTATCTGTACAATGTGACATCTAAGGTCTCTTCCAAATTAGGATTCTATGAAATGATGACCTTGCTAGTTTTAAAAATATTGGAATTTTTTTAAAAGTCTGTTAGGTTAAGAAATGGAAATCTTCGACAGAATATTTATGGTTCTTCCATGTTTCCATCTTCTCCTCCCTTCAGAAGATTAAAGACAATAAAAGACAATTGGCAGTTTATACTAGCAAATATACATGAGTTATCCCAGGTGGGTAACCAAAGATTGTGGTATTTATATGGCAAGACTGATTCTTCTTTAGGACTCCAAGTAACCTGATCAACCAGTAAGAATGTTCCTTAGTTAACACCTCAAAATGCATGGGATCCACTGGTCCCATTGAGATCTGTATGTAATCACACATGGAAAGATCACTTGTACACACTGTGTCAAAGAAAGCTAGAGGAGGAGAAAGAAGAGGAGCAGAATGGGTTGAAGTATCTAAAATTGTGGATCCTGTAACTTTTACAATCCACAGACGATTTCAGTCAGGATAAAGGCCTTTATATCCATCTTTCTCATCTGTTGTTCATTAAAAACAGAAAAAAAAATCTTCCAGAGATAAGGTAATATTAAGTATTTACTATGTCTCAAACACTGTTCCAGACTCTTTATCCAAAATACCTCCTTAAATTTTTATAATAAAACCCTGTGAGATGTTTTAGCTCCAAATTACTAATATGAGAAAAAATTAATTAGCCTAAGGTCACATAGCTGATGGGTGACAGATTCAAAGTTTGTATCTTGGACTACCTTTTTCCTTTCTTGAGTGAATGTCAGTTGTATTTATTCTAAGTAATCAGTTTTTTAACATATATTAAAATGCTCAACTTTTGTACTTTAACATTGAGATTCAGAATTGTGTGGGAAATGGGTCCAGATACATTAATCTCATTTTAAGAGAGGAAAACATTATGGAAAAGATCTTGAGTTTCAGTGTATAGTCAATGACAGAATGAACATGTATAAAATAATTTGGGGAGGGAGTGACAAAGGTCTTGTTGCAAAACAGAAAGAGAGAGAGAGGGGGAGGAGGTTTGTGTGTGCATGCAAGCATCAAAGTCAATACACATGTTAAAGCAGAAAGCTGCATCACTGTTCTCTATGTTGATAAAAAAAAGTAATGGAATCACAGAGAGCAGATGCCATCTATGTTACGTCATGAAAGGGCCCAAGAACCTAAGCTGTTAATGCCTTCAATAGTTGTGAAATAGAACTTTCTTATTTCTTTTTCTCTGCCTCTAAAATAAGGAGAATGATGCTCAGAGGTGCTCTACCTTGTAAATCTCACAAAGTATTTATATTTTCTATATTATGGGGATGTTGGTTTACGCTGGGGAGGACAAACATAATTGACTACAGAAACTGGACAGATAACATTACAAGTAGACTAGGAATGAACAATAGGGAGTGGCAAGAACTGTAGACAATAAGACTGTCTCATCTAAATGGAGGAGCTGCTGTTTAGCTCTACCTAATTATTTAAATGAAGAGAATATGGGATCAGTATTGATATAATTCCTGGTTTTTCAGAATATTTTGGTAAAATAGCTTATCTACTTTAAAAAAATCATAAACTAACTGGATTTGATGTTAAATCCTCTAATATTTAAATTTGGCAACTGAATTCACAATTTAAACAAATACTCCACAGACTAAACAAACCATGACTGTTGGGCCAGGATGGGTCTATGAGTTTGTGATCTCTGATACAAGTGAAAAGGACTATGTTTAATGATCATTCATACCACAATGACTGATTCTTTGTTTGCTTTTAATTTTCTATTAGTGCATTATAATTATACATAATAGCAGGATTCATTATGTCATGTTCATATATGCACATCAATCTCATTTCCCAGTACCTTCAATTCACCCTTCCCTGATCCCATAGCAGTTGATTTTCTACAGAGCCCTTCTACATCCACTGTTTTATTGAGTCCTCATGATTGCCCTGGAAAGTACACATTATGGGTCTCTACTTTACAGATGAGGAATCTGAGGTTCCAAGAGATCCTTGCTTTATGATTCAAAAGTTTTCTTCATTATTGTTATCTCCTCCCCTTTCCCAATTTCTGTCCAAAATTCATTCTTCTCCCTATTCAGTGTTTTCTCACAAAATGAATTCACCTTAGATCTTCCCGATCCTTTTGGCAGTTTCCAAGAAAGTTTCCAAATTGGCAGGAGAAAACATGGTCATGGATCTCCAACAGAAAGTTTTCATTAAACTCAAAGGCACAGGGAAACTGTTCCATTAATTGCCAAATACAGTCTAGGAACTGGGTGAAGATAGGGGACACTTCTTTAGAGTCCCCATCCAGGTGGCCACACCTGAGAAATGCAAATAAAGGTAAAGAAAGACACTGGTTAGCATCAGGGATTAAACTGTCTGGAGAAGGCTATAAAAAGTTCACTCAACTGCTCCCAAATAATCTTTGTCCTTAAAACAATTTTCTCATCACCCTTACAGCTCTTGCAAATTTTAAGCTATCTTCTCAAAACTTTAACCCACTTCACATCATCCTTTACCTTACCATCTAGAGTATACTACAAAAGATCAAGTTCATTAAGTTCAAAATGTCTAATGTGTTTCTGACACATTCATTCTCCTCCTGTCATTCCATCCAGTCTCCATGGAAGAGATCCTTAGTTATAGTTTCAGTTGATCTTTGCATTTGGACTGGAGCTTTCACCTCTTCCCATATCCTCAGAATCTTTACCAAAAATGCATCATCCCTTTCCAATCTTCAACCTTATCTTCTTCAATGTTTATTTCTTCTCTGCATAGAAAACTGCTCAAAACTCCCCTGCCTTTAAATACCCAAATACACCACCTCATAACCTATCTAGACACAATCCCTTCTCGTCTACCTACTTCAGAAACTTGATTCTTAGAAAGAAATTTATACACTCACATTCTACTTCCCTATTGCTTATTTATGCCTCTATTCACTGCCATTTGACTTCTGCTTCCACCACTTTACTCAACTGGTTATCACTAAGGATCATGCACACCTTCATACTGCAAAATTGTCATATTGCTCTATTGGGTTATTCTGAGGTATGACATTGCTAATTACCCATGTGAGATTCTCCTCTTATTTTTTTCCTTTTGTTTTCTTAGATTTATTCTTACCTCTCCAACCACTCTCTCAGTCACCTTTGTGAATTCCTTCCTTCATTAAACTTTCAGGTGTATTATCCAAGGCTTTGTCCTATACCTTGGCTCTTCCTCTACTGACAACTCTTTTAGTGGTCTTATCTGAATCCACAGACCAAAAGGCCATTCACATGCAGATTAACTCTCATATCTCTAATCCTCTCTGTCAAATTCAGAACTAGGAAACTCTAAATTAGTACTGAGTAGTCTGCTTACTGGACATCTCTTAGATGCCCCATGCCAAATGTCTCAAATTCAAACCACCTTTCCCCAAAAACTTTCCCTGTATTGTTCTGCATACTCTCAGTGAACCCAACAACCTAAGGCTTAAAAACCTGCAAGTTCTGCTAACCTTTTTTCTTTCAATTCTGGCTTCTGTCAGTTCTACTTCCCAAATACCTGTGTATCTGTCTCAGTGACCTCTGTCTTTTTATTTTTGGCCCTCATAAATTCTGATAAACTTCTAATTCATCCCCTTACCTCCAATCTCAATCTTTTAAACTCTTGCCCTGTTCAAAGTTATCCATTATAGCTTTACTAAGTACAGAAAAATACTCAAAACTTTTAGCTTAAAAAGAAAGAAAGAAAGAAAGAAAGAAAGAAAGAAAGGAGAAAGAGAAAGAAAGAAAGAAAGAAAGAAAGAAAGAAAGAAAGAAAGAAAGAAAGAAAGGGCCTTGAATGACTGCCTACTTCCTAACCTCCCTTTCCTAGACTCATTTCCTCCATTCTTCCCCTACATACTTTATGATCTAGTCACACTGGATTACTTGCAGATCTGCAAACAAACCATTCTGTTTAATGTCTTTATGGTTTCACACACATCAATCCCAGAATACATTCCTCTTTCTACCTAACACTTACTACTTTAAAGTTCAGTTAAAAGGTGAACTATTCCAGGAAGCCACCTTTGCCCAAGAATGGATAAAGTGTCCTTTATGTTTTTCTCTGTCTTCTTTATGTAGAGTTAAGCACTTTTCTCTGTGGTTCACAAAACCTTATTACACTAAGTTGTCATCACTGATTTTCTTTCCTTTAAAAGAAGGTACAGGGAGCATTATCTGATTGAGGTAAGCTTCCGTAGTACCTGACACATGGACTGGTCCAATCTTTGTTGATGAGGCAACAAAGAATGGATGGACCCAAATGGCTAGTTATTGACAACTAGGTAAAATTAATGGATGTACATGAATGGAGAAGAATAAGACCTAAATTATAACTTCCTTGAGAGTAGAACTCAAACTTTATTTGCCTTTGGGACTGGACTTGTGTCTGATTTTTTATGTATCACATTGTTAGAAACTGGGTAAATATTTATTGATCTGATAACATATGTAAAACCTTAGTGAAGTTATGTGGTTTATATTAGGCAATAGATAAGGTAAGCCTTTGTCCCTACCCCTTACTAAAAACAAAAATCTCCACCTGTATTTTCTCTTAATAAAGTATTAAAGGTGCATTATCTTAGCTATTAGTCACTCTGCCTGAATGCCCTTCTCGTTCTACTGCTTTACTTATCAAACTTTACTTTATTCACCTCTAAAAATTCACCCTTAAATGCTACTTACTCTTGAAAGCCTACTCTGACCTCTTTATGTAGAGTTAAGCACTTTTCTCTGTGGCCCTTGAAGACTTGTTCTTTCCTGAAATATTTAATAATTTGATATAATTACTTGTACTCCTTCAAAACAGAGATGATATTCTGGTCACCTTTTTAGCCTTAATGCCCCAAAATACTTTTTTCTTGATAAAAAAGATTTAGGGCCAGGTTCAATTTTTGATAAATCTTACACATATGAACTCTTCTCATACCCCTCCCTCAAAATAAAGATATTTTTACCTTTGGGAAAATTTGTGGCCCATAGATATCCATTCCTTCTCTATTAGGATCTTCATTTTTATACAAAAAGAAGAGTTTTGTATTAGGAAAATCATAAAATGAATTAACAATACACACAAGAATATCAAAACACTTTGCTGAAATGAATGAGTTGATAAGAAAATAAAGTTAATTTCCAAAATGATAAGTATATAACTTGGATTACAATTATAGGCCTATACAGGTTGCCTTCAAACTATATATTCTCAAGAGAAATTACTCTGGTTTTTTATCTAGTGTCACTTTTTTTTGCTTTTACATGATTTCAAAATTAAATGCAATCATGATAAGCACAATATTAAACTCAACCCATAAAAAATAGGAATCTAAAGGGAGGATTTGTGTTTGTACTAAGAATTAAATCATTTTCAATGGTTAAAAGAAAATTCCAGGCTGGGAGTGGTGGCACATGCCTGTAATCACAGTTATTCAGGAGGCTGAGGAAGGAGGATCACAAGTTAGAGAACAACCCTAGCAATTTAGTGAGATCCTGTCTCCAAATAAAAAATAGAAAGGGTTGGAGATATAGCACAGTGGTAAAGCACCCCTCAATTCAATCCCTAGTACGATATATAAATATATATATATATGTATATGTATATATATATATATATGTATATATATATATATATATATACAAAAAAAATCTAAAGAAATGAGGATAAACCACTATTATGAGTTCTTTTTTGGGAAGATCAACAAAGTAGCATTGGATCCAGCACTAGAAAACAACCATGAGTCTGATGTTCACATAGATGATATGATAAGAGGATTAACTCATTAGGCAGGCCATTTAACTGTTATCTTCCAGCTTTGCAAACTTTCTGAGCCTTTCCTATTCCTTGTAACAGCCAGTTATATACAGTTAAACTTCTAATGGGTAATGAAGTATGTAAAATACGCAACAGAAAGTATACAGACTGTAAATGCTTTGTTTAAAGTAGCTCAACTAAAATAAAGCTATTTTTGTAGATTTAAAGTTCATTCTTGTAAAAAAAAAAGGGGGGGTGTTGAGTATTCTTTTTAATTTATTCATAAACTGTCACTCACAGAAAGTAAAATGCACTCACTTGCTCTCTTACCATGAGTCCTTTGAATGTCCTATAAAATGGATCTAGAAGAATGCTGGCCACTGAGCATACTTGTGCTGTGCGGTCCCACCCATCGGAACAATGGACTAAGACATTGGCTTTTTCTACCTTTACTGCCTATGAAGACAGGGCAAAAAATACCATAAACCACCTTTGCTTAGAATGCTGAGCTAATACATAGGACTGCAAACTACTGTCCCTACAGCACAGAGACACTTATCTTACTGGGTTATATTAATTTCTTTACATAACACCAGAATCCTTTACAGGGAATGAAAAAAGAAGTCTATGAAAAGAAGGAAAGCTTACGTAATAGGAAAACAATTTTTTTTTTTAAAATCCCTGATATGGGATAAAAGAAAAACAAGGGGGGATTTTAAATTCACAAAACTTCTAAAGAAAACAAGGACCAATACTCAGAGGAAGGAGTGGGTAGGAGGATAAATTCATGCTCAAAAACACAGGACAAATTTATATCCCAGTCCCAGATCTAATGATTTCCTATAGCCATCTAGTTTTACTAACATAAACTCTCCCAACTTAAGATGGAAGGGCTTGCCTGCCTTAGCTTGGTTTGTTTGCACTCAGAATAATGTTAAGACCTGGGCAGTTTTGGCAATGGTAGATTTTGATTATTCATTTACTCATTCTAATGCTTAATTGTGTACCTGCATGTGCCAGGTATGTACTATGTATTAGAAAATATGACAATCAGTTTCTACCTTTGAGAAGCCCACAAACTAGTCACGGTGACCAAATGTAAATAATCATAAGGCACTAGAAAAACAACTGCTAGAGTGTAATGTGTGGTAAATATGTTGTTTTGCAGGAGCCAGGGAAGCCCGAGCCTTAAAGAAAGAGTAGGACATCCTTAGATGGGAGAAAGATACTAATTAATTCACTTATTCATTCATTTGCATATATATATCAGTCACTGCTTACTGACTGTACAAGAGACACAATGGTGTGGTGTGTACTAGGAATACAAAGAAAACAAACTTGAACAAATTACTGCAAACTGGTGGTAAATAATACAATACCATTCAATGCCAGGTACAACAAAGACATAGAAGATAAACAGAGAGGAACAGATTACTAAAAGAGATGTTTTCAGTTGAATAGGCATTTGCCAGAATGACCACAATGAAAGGACATTCCATCAGGGGGAACAAATGACAGCATGTATATGTATATATGCAAGGATGCATGGCATAGGTAAGGAACTCTTAAATAGCTTGCTATCCTGGAAGTAAGGGCAAGATGAGAAACAGAGCTGGCCAACAGGGCAAAGGTCAGGTCAACTAGTATGTATTTTATCTGGTGGCAAGAGGGAAACAATAATGCAATGAAAGCAGAGAAGTATCATAATCAGATGTGCATTTTAAAAAGATCAATGTGGTGTCAGCAAGGAAAATGGCTCAGTAGAACACAAGTTTGGATATAGGAAAAACAGTTGAGGAGCTGCTAAAATCATGAAAAAGACCATGATTTCCTGAAGTAAAAAAGCAGCAGTGGGGCTTAAAAGGAAGAGGGATGGTAAGTATAAAAATTTAACAGGATATAGTGAGAAAATGGGTATGAGATGAAGGAGGAAAAGTCCAGGATAACTCTAAAGAGTATAGCTTAGTAACCAGGGGGATAGCAGTACCATCATTCTATAAAGTAAAAGCAGATGTTAGAAATTAGTTTCAGATATTAGTGAGGGTAAGCAAAATTTCAGTTTTGGCTATGGTGAGTCTGAGGTAGCTGAGAGAGAGATCCAGTGGAGAGTCCAGGGGACAACCAGATATTTAGATCTGGAATTGAGGAGAGGAAAGGATCTAAGCCAGAGTGTAGATTTGACCACTATCTCAATTGAGATGGTGGTAGGAACTGTGTACATAGCTGCTGCTGTTCAGGTAGGGACCAAAAGTAAGAAAAGACCCTGAAAAGCAGCAACCTTTAAAGCGCAAGAAGAAGAAGGGCTATGCTAGGAGTTAGCATGTGCATAAGCAGCCTGAAAGGAAGAAATGGCTGGATTAAAGCCAGGACAAAAAAAAGAGACATTACTGACTGACCTGAACTGAAAATGTTCATTATTTTTAAAGATGAAAAGGCAATTAGAGTATGCACAGTATAGTCTTACTTTTACAGCGTAATTGTATATGTATGTATATGTATATTGAAAAATGCTATAGCAGCACTATCCAAAATGAAAGTCTCTAGTTATCTGTATTTAATTTGAATTTGTTAAAATTAAGCAAAATAAAAAAATCAGTTCCTCAATCTCACTAGTCATATTTCAAGTGCTCAGTTATCACCTATGAATAGTAGCTACTCTATTAAAACATACAGAACATTTCCATCATCACAGAAATTTAAAATGGATAGTACCAATCAAGAGGCATACATATTAAACTATTAATAGTGATGTGTGTGTGTTGTGGGACAACAATATGGGGAATGTTTAACTTTTGTTGTATATTTATCAAATATCAACTTATTTTTAATTGCATATATTGCTTTTATAATGAGAAAAAGGAGGCGGGGGAGGGAGGGAGAAGTGGCATGGTATATTAGAGAACAGCAAGAAATTCACCATAGCCAAGATGGGAAAGACTGTGAAAGACTGGATAGCAACTACAGGCTTTACAGGCTTTAACAGGCAATAGAATAGAGAACCACTGGGGAATATTCACCATAAAGTGACATAATCTGATGTGTTAAAAATGATCTGAGGAGTAACCACTAGAGAAGTAAAGCAGTTAAGAAGTTATTATATTACCTAGGAAAGGTTGGTGAATGTGTTAACGAGGTAAGAGTAATGTGTTAGGAGCATCTTTAATCTAAAATATGTTAACTGTAAAGAAAGGACAGATTTGAAACATTATTTGAAATAGAACTGATAGGACTTGGCAATTGCCAAATGGAGGAAAAAAGGGAGAACTGAAGACTTATTGAAGTTTTAAAGGTTGGGATACCACATAGGTGGTGATGTTATTAGGAGCACAAAATAATCATGCAATCCCAAGTGCATTTTTGGTCCACTCATTTTATTTCAACCAATATTTTAAGGGTATACAATCTATCAAATTGCCATCTCTGACATCTTCATTCTCTTTGGTGTAGTCTGGTTTCAGACAGGAACTACAGATGTATGGTTGTAGGATACACGAAAAAGGAGCAGCATGAAGAATGTTTCAAACAGAGGGCTTGAAGCAGCCATAGTAAATACCAACACGTTACAATGAAAAGTACAGGCAACAGGACTAGGAAAACAAAAAGTATTTAAGGCAGTTAATTACACACACACACACACACACAAACACACACACACACTTTTCAAACCTTTTAAGCCAAAAGACATATATCATTGCTTTCAACTGAGAAAATGACAGCAGTGGGGTGAAGAGTCATTTTCTCCTTTTTCTTACTTCTACCAAATAAAGAGGATGGGGTAAAGAGGGAGAATTTTCATGTAGTAATACATAAAAACAAAACTTAAAAATTAGAAAATGTATGCTTTGAATTTCCCTTTTTTAAAAAATTAATTTAAAAAGGTAACAAAGGCTGGGGTTCTGGAGGTCAGAAAATAAGTGGGTCAGAATAAATGTAGGGTGACAAAGCCTGACTAGACGGCATTCAGAGGCAGACCTATGCAAAAAGAAGTCAAAAAAGTCTGTATTCAGAGCTCCAAACACTCAGAGATATGTGAGTTCTGCATTTATCTCACACTCACCCTTACTTTCATTTGATACCTTAGAAATAACACTAAAACACCTCAGAGAGTAATTGAGCTAGAAGGACCATTAACGATCACCTAAGAGTTTTAAACTGAGGTCTAGGTTCTATGAACCTCCTGCAATTGAGGTCCATTTTTATATGTATATATATATGTGCATTTTCCAGAGGGGTAAGATGATCAATCTCACTCAAAAAGAGTTCTGTGGGCTCGCCAAAAGTTACTCTAGATTCTATCCAACTACTTTGTTTTATAGATGGAAAAAGTGAGGCCCAGAGAGGAAAGAAACATACCCAAGGGCAAACAGTGGCAGAATTGAATCCAGAAACTAGACTTCTTTTAATATTCTTTCCACCATGGCACACTACTACCTCAAGAGATTCCATAATTAAATTCAGTGCAAATTCTTAAAAGTCCTGATTATTACCTTTGTAATGAAAATTCCAGCATCCATAATAGCTTTAATGTGTCTCAACCACCCTGAGCTCTCCAGGCCGCAAAGAAATTCACTCATTGTTGGAGTTTTCAATTCACAAACTAAGGTAGAAAAGGAAGAAGAGATTGAAATTGACAATCACCTCAGTTTATTCATCAAGAGAAGAAAGTGAATCCCCATTTTGTAAATGAGGAAGCTGAAGTACAGAAAGGTTAAATGATTAGCTGGAAACCACGCCGTCGAGTCACGAATAGGACTAGAGCTAAAGTCTAACAGATTTCCCAGCGTGCGCCTCTGCTTTCCCAAGGTTAGGAACTCACCCCCAAGCACTCAGAAATCTCTCAAGAGAGCCCAAAGTCTGAGTCAACATCTACAGGAAAACACTCACATCTCCTCTTATTAAAAAAGACATTTGATCCCTATCCTACTCCCACTCACTCATCCTAATTCTGTATGCCCTTAACATCTGTCTCTACTTCCACACCTCCCCACCTACTCCCTGTAGCTCTGCAAGTCTCAACAGGTTGGGGGTGGGGGATAGGGGGGATGACACATGAAATTTTTGTGTACTTTTCATTAGTTATCCAGCAGAGGGCAATCTTTGCCTCAAAATCTGTAAAACAAATTTCCCTCCTGCAGAATATTCTTGAGTCAAAATAAAAGCAGGAAAGACCCAAGGAAAACTGATACTCAATGTTCTAAAAGGGGCACAGACTGAGGAGACAGTATGCGATAAGGGTGGTATAGAGGAGAGGTCCTGGTATATTTTATCAGTACAAAGCTGAAGAATAGAAAGTACAGCTAGTTTACTAAAGAAGGTATATTTTCATGATCTTTTCCTGAGGTGGCATATCAATCACATCATGGAATCTTGGGTCGTAGTTTAAGGAGAAATGTTCTAAACCCAAGAATCCTACAAGGCCCAATGATCCCACCTCAATCCCATTTTGACACCAATTATTTTGCAGTGATGATGGATGGCCCAAATTGTCTAATATCAGTTCTTTTTCCCCTTAAAGGTCTAAATTGAATTTCTTCTTCATCAGTGATGATATAAGAATGATTCCTTATAGATCATATGAAATGATGTTTTTATCTTGAGGACAATGAAATTAATTACAAATTGATTCACGCTTATGTTGGTCTACCCACCCCTGAACACCAGCCTCTGTAATTCTACTGAGAGATGAGTTTTAAAGTATGTCACTCCCCTTGCCAGCAACACCTGCTATAATTCAGAACTCTGCAAGCTATGTCCGTACTCTAGGTAAATATCTTATCACTTATTTACTCTGCTCACCTGCTTGCTTTTATGTTCCCCAAATCAGGAATGCTTTTTCTCACATAATAATGCAAAAGTATGGCCTCTGGACTAGCCAAGGTGAAATCCCTGTACCTTCCAAGAGTTTCTGCAGGCTGCTCCGCATCACATGAATGTTCTCAATGCCCATGAACCTGAAGCGAATGTTGGTATAGTTGTCTTCATTTTCATACCCTTTACCAGCTGCTCGGTTGGCCATGGCATTCAGCTGTAATAGTGGACGGCAAATATAGTGGATAATGCCAAATGATGAAAGAATAGGGTTCATCAATCTCAGTACCTCATTCTAAACAGTTTTAAATCTTACCCATTCTGGTATGGAGAGAATTTCACTGGTTTATAGATCAAATACTTAGGTAACAGACTCACATTGAGAAAGAGGGAAATTGATGTTTTTCTTTTATTACTAAAATCCTGCTTAAGAGTTGAAGGATGTTGCAGTTATAAGGATATTTGATCTGAATAACTAAAATAATAATTTTGAGCTGCCTATTACAAACAAGTGTCTTTCTAGCTAAAATGACTTTAAAATGAGAAAAATGCAACAGTTCAAAACTACAACTGAGAAGCTCTAGCAATACTTCTAAGGACCTCTGGGCCAATCAATTTTTGATAGATACTCTATAAAAGACATCTATAATGTGGTTGCAAGAGATAAATGGCTTCTACTTAATGATAAAACTGAAATATAGATACCTAACAGCTGTTTCAGTACTATGTTCAGCTTATGGTAACCACAATCTCCATTTCAAGTGAAGAATGAGATTTACAGAAAGGAAGTATTCATGCAATCACTTGAAAGCAGCCAAGATACCTTCTATGATGATGACTATCTTACTGATTTTCTGTTGTTTGTCAGTTTTCTCATCTCCCAGTATTGAGCATTTCAAAAGGCAGGAGGAACTTGTACATGGACAGGGTGTAATTTTTGTATTCATGGATGAAATGCAAGAATCTCAAAACAAAAACCATACACATTAGCACATATAGAGGAAAAATGTGCAAAAGGCAGAAATGTGACAGTAATTTTGATGTTTTATCATGCTGACAGTGTCACTGAGCTTTCATTAAATGACAGATGTCAAAGGAACACCTTTGAAAGTACAAACAACAGCAACCTGCAATGAAGTTAGTTATAAGTGATTCTTCAAAAAATGAAACAATAATTAGAGCAGTCCCTACCCAGGTATGGGTAGGATACCTAATACAGATAGTTAGCAACACTGTGCCAGTCTACACTCTTTGGAGATATGCCTGTCAGATATGAAGATATGAAGAAGAGCTAGGTATTAATGTACTGATGTTCAGATGAAGAGATGTAATATATACACACATACACTATATATATTTATACATAGTTCTAGGGATTGAACCCAGGGGCACTTAACCACTGAACCATATCTCTAGTCCTTTCTACTTTTTTGAGACAGGGTCTGTCTAAGTTGTTCAGGGTCTCACTAATTTGCTAAGGCTGGCTCTGAACTTGTGAACTTCCTGCCTCAGCCTCCCAAGTTGCTAGGATTATAGGTGTAAACCACCACTCCTAGTGAGAAGTAGTATTTATTGAGCTCCTGGTATGTGCAAGATGCTGTGCTAGATTCTTTACATGAATTATCTATTTAATTCTCAGTATAGCATCTCAAAGTAGGTGCTATTATCATCACCATAAAAAAACAGGTTCAAACACGTAAACCAAATTTTCCTAGGATCATATGGATAAGAATCAAAAGGCAGGATTTGACCCCAGGTTTGTCTGATTCCTAAGAATAAAATTTTTTCACTACAATATTGTTTCTACTAAAATTATATATTTAGCCATCTGGAAGAGAGGGATTGCCAGATATCTATAAGTCTGTCATAATTTGATTGAATTTTCTGGGGATGAAGCTTAGTGGTAAAGCACTTGCCTAGAATGTACAATGCAAGCCCTAGGTTCAATTCTCAGCACATCTATTAATTTGCTTAAATTTGAGAAGAAAACGGGACCATTTAAAAAGAACTTTCTGGTGCTAAGTTTTAACAAACCCTTCCATTTTTCAAAAGCTTCATGTGTTTCTTGTGTTTCTCCCTACCATTGTAAAATTATTTCATCTTGATAGAAGATACATATTTGATTAAGCTCTTTCCAATATTCTAATGTCAGATACATTTATTACTGAAATAAGACAGCAAACTTCTGAGAAACTGAAGGGTGGTACCTTAGCAGATAGGGGAACTATTTTCTTTCTTGGGATAAGTCAGTCTGAGGTCACTCTGGAGAACAGCCAGTGAGAGATCACAAAAATGGGGCAAAGAGTAGTCTAAGGTCACTATCTGATTTTATGCATATCCAGTTGCTCAACTCTGAAGCCACAACCACCTGGTTTAGACTTAGCTCTAAATCACTGATTTTGCAATCACTAGTTTGCAAAGAAATCCCCTAGTCATCTACATTCCACACATCCAATTATAAACAAAATTATTTCTTTGGGGGGCTTTTTGTGAAAAGTACAACTTTTAAGAAAAGGAAATTTGTCCTTTACTTGCTTTATGGGGCACAATGAATTCTTGTACAACCTTTTATAAAACTAGACAAAATGTTGAAAGTCATGTAATTAATGCTGAGAGGACTTTGGGCTGATACTTAGGTTGATCTGAAGACCTCCTGTTCAGTGGCATTCACATTAGAAAACACAATGCAATAAATCCACAGCTCCAGGCTCTCAGGAAGATCAAAGGATTTTGATAGGTCCATGTCCACTGCCAAAATCCACGGCAAATCTATGTTTCTGGTATTTGCTTACTCTCTGGGACCAAGATTTAAACTGTACTTCATTGAGCTGGGAAAAAATATTCATCTAATAGTGCTGGGTGCAAAAAAAACTACTGTCACATCAGCCAAATATTTTTGTTATTCTTTCAGCAGTCTTGTGACTCCTACTTCTCTGTGGGACAACAAAGTACTGTTAATAAACTGTAATTTAATAAATTATTTAATACATTATTCAGAGAAAAATATGTTGATATTACTAAGTTTCTACTTTTTAAGTTGAAGTTCTTTCTCTGATAGTAAATTTAGACTATAGTAGGGGATTACTGAAAATTCTGGTTAAGTAATAGATTTAGTGAAAAAGATGAGGAGATGTCAATGAGTATTCAACTCAGAATGTCAAATTGAGATAACAAGTTGTTCTAACTACCTTCTCATAGCCTTATTTGACAGTGACAGGCATACAAATGGAGCATCAATGACTTGCACAAGTGATTTTATATATATCTGACATGATAAACCCACACACGAATTTAACTTTCCCAATAACAATGCAAGTGTCAACATATGGGGAGGGAACTGCAAGCGGCAGGAATATCAATGAAGTCATTGACAGATACCTTTGGTCTTGTATCTACAACATACATAAACTGGCTCCCAGGGTTTGTTTGGCTAATGGCCTCTAGTAACAGCTCATCATCTACACAGCGAGTGTAAAATCCAGACAGAGGCTGGCTACAGCGGCAAATGGCAGCCTATAAGGAAAAAATGTGTTAGCCGAGTCATCACATCCACGGGTGATCAAAATTCTTCCTTGACTATAGGTTTAGGGAGTAGAGAGAGAGAATAAGCCAACTCAGGTTAGTGTTCAAAGCAAAGAGATATGACTTTAAAGCCTAGACATTCCACTGATATTGAACTAAGCCTCCTGCCTCCTCTTGGCATGTGGCTAATTATCAACCCAGTCTTGGCAAATCAGACTACAAAAAAAAAAAATCACATCTGGAATGTTTGTTTAATAAAATTCTATTCTTTATACATAATGGATTGGTAATTTTTCTCAAACTTCCCTACTTTTTATAGTTTCAATAAAATAATCCATATAAACTAGAGGCTGGCAGCAGGAGAATTCAAGATACAACAAAATCTAGCGATTTAGAGAACAGGGTTCACTAGTTTTAGGAGTTAATGCCAAAATCAGAGGGCTTGTTTATTTCAAGCCATTCCAACAACAAAAACAACATAGCTATTTAATAGGCATATCTGGTAATGATTAGTTAATTGACTTCATTATTCTTTGATCTGGTTTTGAAGGAGTCTGTGCACTTTGATAGTTCCATACAAAGGCATCCAATTGCATTACTCTACTCTTTTGCATGTCAATAGTTGTCCATTTGAGGAATTGGTTATATTTCTAACCCTAGATCTCAAAGTGACCATAAAAGGTAAGAATTATTACCACTTCCTACTTGACAGGACTCAAACACAGAGGAGCCAAGTGTTTTCTTTTTATAACCTTAAATCATATGGAAAAGAATAAGAAAGGATCAAGAATATCTGAACTCTAATGAGATGCCACAGTTCCCAAAAATCTCATAAAACTATTTACCCTTTTTTCCTGCAACTCCACTAAGCTGGAACCCACAGAAAAGAAACTAAAGAAAAATAAAATGCCACTCAACATCTGCAGGGCATTTTACAATTTACAAAGTGCATATATATCCCCCCAAATGTGGTACCCTCAAAACTCTCAGAAGTATTAAAGTTCAGAGAAGTTATATTTGAGGTCACACAACCACTAAGTGGCAGGGTGGGACTGAAACCCTGGTCTTCTAGAGCAAAGTTTAGCTCCCATTATAGAAGTTTGCTTAACTCACATTGTTCTCTTTGTAGAGGTAGGAGAGTACAGGGACACGTTCTTTACTTCTGAACTTTGAACTTCCAACCACCGTTCCCAAGGTAACAGATTTAGGAACCACTATTTCAGGAGGGTAGGTACTGCATATCTAAAAGAAAATAAATTCAATACACACACACACACACACACACACACACAACCCTACATGTAAATATTTTAGAATTTTCACTTGCTATTAACAGGCTGTAATTAGCATTCACTGAAGCACATTAGCTGGCTGAGCTTTATTATCCAGATTCATCTTTTCCTCAGAAACAGGAACAAAAATATCCTAGATATAGTAGTTTTTCCATGTATGCTATTTTTTTCCAGAAATGAAGGTATAGACATATAAGAACAAAATGTACCTTTAGAATAACCAAAATGATAGGCAAAAACACACATACAACCCTACTCTGGAATTCCTACATTTGCCTATCAGAATAAATAATATAAATGATAAGCATGTAAATTAAAACAAATAAGCTCAAATGTGAGGCAGACAGGTGGAGAAGGAAGAAATATTATTTACTCTTTCATAAACTGCATAATGAGTTGCCGGTATGCATATCTAAAGGGTGTTTAATAAACTAGTGTGGGGGTGGAGGTGTTGACATTTCAGGTGTGACTTACTCTATAAAGAGACTGACACATTTTCTAAAGTTTATGAGCTTTTAGTGCTTAAAATATTTTTCCAAAGAGAGAGCAACAAAGTATTTTAACAGCAGACTTATTGCAAAATTTATCACTTCCCTAGATAAAGAACACCCCCAAGCATTTAACAACAGATCAAAAAATTTAAAAGGACAAAAGAAATTTAAGGTAGATCAGATCAAGAATGTTCTACTTAATTCATGAATTAAGTCAAAGACCCCAAATACAGAATATTTGAAAAAGAAGTTCTCTACCCATCCCTTTTACCTGTTAACTTTTCAGAAGCAGGTCACAAAAGGAGAAATAAATGAAGCTGCCCTTTTGATTCTGAAGACCATACACCTCTAAAGGGCCAACATAGATATTTAAGACTTATTCAGGTGACTTACAAACATATTTTAACTGCACAGAATTCACCTATCTCTACTCATTCCTGTAAAGCATAGCCCAGATAAGCCACTTCATAAATGAGTCTGCTAAGTGAGAGCTCATGGATTCTCATACCTAATGAATACTTCAAAGTTGTGTTATCAGAATGCCATTGCAATTAGCAATTATTTAATTAATAATTATATTATTATATTGCTAATTATTATATTGCTAATATAATAAATCACAATTTATTATTTTGATAACAAAATAAGCTGGAAAAAATTAATGATCCAACAACTTAGGAATATCACTTACATACCAATGACTCATAGAAGATTTGACTGCTATCCTTGGCCTCTTGTAAAGTTAGCTTTCGGTTGGTGCGTGGAAACCTAGATTTTGGAAGGTTGTTCATCATTCCCTAACTGGCAAGAAGACTGTTATGCCTAAATTGATTGTGTGAACAATGTGATTTATGCTGAAAACATGCTTTCTGTTATGGTTTGGATGTGAGGTGTCCCCCAAAAGTTCATGTATAAGAAAATGTAAGAAGTTTCAGAGGAGAAAAGATTTGGTTGTGAGAGTTTTAACCCAATCAGTGAATTAACCCCCTGATAGGGATTAATTGAGTGGTAACTGAAGTGGTAGGGTGTGGCTGGAGGAGGTGGGATATATAGTATATACTATAGAGTATATACTTTGTATCTGGAGAGTGGAGACTCTCTCTCTACTTTCTGATCATGATATGAGTTGCTTTCCTCCACCACACTCTACTGCCATGATATCCAGCCTCACCTCGAGCCCTGAAGAATGAAGACAGCCTTCTATGGACTAAGAACTTGAAACTGTGAGCCCTCAAATAAACTTTTCCTCCTCTATAATTGTTCTGGTCAGATCCTTTAGTCACATTAGTGAAAAAGCGAATTAAAAACACTTTCCTACTGGGCATTTGAAATTTTGATATACATTAGGCAGAAGCAATCAGCCCACCATTAGAAACCTTGGGCACTGAATCTCTAATGAGTTTCCCTGGTACACATGTATTACAATTTATTGATGGGGTAATAAATTGTGTCTTATGTGACTCTACTGGGAGAGGACACTGAATGCTTGTAGCACTTTCTCCAAACTTCACCTTATATTCCTTTTTCCTTTACTGATTTTACTTTGTATTTTGTCACTGTAATAAACCATAAAGTTCAAACATGTTGAGTTCTGTGAGTCCTTCTAATGAATCACAGAATCTGAGGAATGGTCATGGGGATCCCAAGTATGATCCTAGACCTCTATATTCAGCCCAGAGCTCTTTCTTCAGATCCACACCCAAATGCTTGATATCAAGTAGTTGATATCTTTTGAATCAACCTTGAACTCAAGTAAAAAACTGAAGATGTGTGTGTCCCCCTTCTTGTCATCCTCATTTGGTTAACATTATCACTACCCACTCAATTACTAAGGCTAAAAATCAGGAATCTTGCACACATACTAAACTCCCACTTCTTTTTCCAACCACATTTATGCTCTCACCAGATTCTTTTGCTTCTACAACTTAAATATTTTTAAATTCTTCTCAATTTATAGTCATTATTTATTTCATGTTCTTACCACTTCATGTATTACCTTTCTGCATTCTTAGCTCCAGCAAGCCAATTCTCCACACTGAAAACAATATTATCTTTCTAACATACAAATATACTCATGTTTCCTTCTATATTAAAATATTTTCATGGCTCCCATGGTTTCTTCATGAAAATGTTCAAATTTCTTAATTTAGCCATGATCTGGCTTTCCTTTGTGACCTCTTCCTTTACCCCTTATATAAATTAGGATAAAGTTCTTTCACAAGGCAATACCCCAAAACATCAAGCGATTTCTGGCTTCCCAGGCTGACTTTCATATCCCCCATCTATGTTCCCACAGCAGCCCTGTGCTTTAGACCTGTAGACCTCTGACTCGGTGCCTTGAGCACAGTAGGTACCTAATAAATGCTATTTGAATATTAAATAAAAAGGAGAGATTATGAGGGATTCCCTCTTTCTTTTTCAAAACTTAATTTGCTGATACTCTTCCGTTTTAATTAAATGTACCAAAAGGAAAGCAGAAATCACAAAATTACCTCATAGTTTCTATTGGCATCTGTTATGGTCCAATACCGGTTGGGTACTCCCATTCGTTCAAAATCTGATATTGGGTCAATCAGTTTCCATCCATTTTCCCTCATCTCTTTTGAGGATTTGGGATTATAAGAGAAAGCATAAAGATCTTCAGGTAATACTGGAGAAGAGAGTCATGGAAACAAAATTACTGTAAGTAAAACTGAAAGATCACTAAACAAGGTGAACAAAGTTTTCCTTCTTCCAAAAGGAATATTTGTCAGTCCCAGAAAAGGATAGGGTTTTGTGAACATGTTTGTCTTTATGTAAGGAATAAGAACTGACATACTGCTTTGGGTTCTTCTTTTAAAATGTTTTATTTTTCTGTCACCAATACAAAATGAGAATTTTCTGTTTGGATTACTGTAAAAAAGAATGTTGAATAATAGACTGAATAAGGCTTTGAATTTTCACATGTTAGGAAAGTAGTCCTTAAAAAAATTTAACTGGGTTTCCATGTTATAATTGCATGGCTTGTCTGACCATGTCACACAACATTAACAATGACACTGCATTTTACTTGTCAGGTCAACACCAGCTCCTGGCTAATAAGTGGCCACTTCTCTTCTCCCTGTTAGTTCTGCTTTCTCGCTTCGCAAGATGGGACATGCAATCAATACTCATTTGACCAATTTAGGTGGCAACACCTTTTCCAGAAATATTGGAGCCTATCAGAACCTTATAAATTTCTGGGTTGGCTGGCAGGTTCCTCTGTCAATAAAATATCAGCAAACACTGAGACTTATTCTGGGGAAAAAGGAGAAGAAAATGGGAGGGAAAACTTAAGAGCATGGAAATTCCAAAGACTAAAATCAGAGGAAGTTGATAAATTAACTGGGAATCAAAGTGAAGCTGGAAGAAGTAATGACAACTACATTATTAATAACTGTGATAAACAGCTCTAATCTTCTAGTTGGAGTGAAGGTAGGAGTGGGAATAGTGGGTCAAACATAAAGCCCAAAGGACAAAAGGAAATAAGGCAATAACTATTAAATATCTACTATATACTAAGTGCACAGTAAAATGCATGAATGTTATCTAAGCCTCAAAACCACCACCTTAGGAGTTTTATCTCCCTACTTTTACAGGGAGTAAGCTGAGTTCAGAGGTTATATAACTTGCCAAAATACCACATATCTGCTAAGTAGTAGAGGAATCCAAACTCTGACTAACTATACAGCCCATAATCTTTCTATCATAATGCTCTGGAAAAAAATAAATGATTTTAAATAAAAATGCTATCATAACTACCTGGCTGAGAAAGCTTGAGCAGTGAAATATAAACCTCCTCACACACAAGATCAGAGTCTAAAACAAAGTGGGCCACCCGGAAATTCTTACAGCGGAGGATCAGAGGACAGCCCATGCTAGTGATGGGCAACTTCTCCACAGTGGCAATGTGATGGAGTGCAATCTGCAAAACAGAAAAGAAGCAGGATAAACATATAGAAGGGTGCCAGCTCTATCACTAACAGTGTGCTTAACTCTCAGTAATGATAACAGCATTGTCAAAAGTATAATCAGATGAATAACCTACAACATCCTTTGCAAGACACAATGGAATACTCTCAAACAGAAATAAAGCCTAATAATGGCAAAACAATAAGAAGCAAAGTGCAATGTTAGGCAAATTCTCTATTCTCACAGATAAAAGATTAACAGGTTTAGTGGATTAGCTCTGCAGTGATAACTTCTCCATATTATAATGGAATTTAAAAATCACAGAATAATTATCAGAAGAAAATAGAACTTCCTTTTGTTCTAACAAATTACTAAATAATGGTTAATAATCAGTTTTGTGCTTTATTACTCACAAAGTTGCCCATGACTATTAGCTATTAATCCCTATAGGAGCCCTTTGGGGTATAATCATCCTATTTTAGGAATAAAGAAATCAAAGAAACTGTGGCATATATATACAATGGAATATTACTCTGCCATGAAGAATGATAAAATTATGGCATTTGCAGGCAAATGGATGAAATTGGAGAATATCATGCTAAGTGAGATAAGCCAATCTCAAAAAACTAAAGGATGAATGATCTCGCTGATAAGCGGATGAGGACATAATAATGGGGGGTGGGAGGGGTTAGCGTTAGGGTTAGGGTTAGGTTTAGGGTTAGGGATAAGGAGGGTGGTAAGAATGGAGGAAGGAAGGACTGTATAGAGGGAAAAGAGGGGTGGGAGGGGTGGGGGGAAGGGAAAAAATAACAGAATGAATCAAACAACATTGCCCTATGTAAATTTATGATTACACAAATGGTATGCCTTGACTCCATGTACAACTAGAGAAACAACATGTATCCCATTTGTTTACAATAATAAAAAAAAGAAAGAAATCAAAGCTCTAAGACGTGAATTCTCATAAGAGTTTGCACAGCTAAGAAGCAGCACAAATAAGATTTGAACCATGGTAGTCTAACTCTAGTCATTCTAAAAACTCTAGATCTGGAATTAGGATTTAACTAGAAATACTAGGAAAAAATGCTCTCCCACATTTTAGACTCTAGTGACAGCAAAGCAAAAATGTGGGATGATTGCTTTTGTTCACACTAATGTCAGCATAAATAAAAGCATAGAGAGGGAACTGGTAAAAAAAAAAAGTGTCTAAATAATGCAATCCTCTCTTTACAAATCCCAAAATCCACAGAATAATGGTTTTGCATTTTTAGCATTTGATGTTTTCCCTCATCCGTGTCTCTGATGTTTCCTGCAAATACAGATCCTAGATGTGCTCTTCCCATTCTCTGGACTCCCTTTCCTTTACCTAGGGGCTTCCCACTCAATAGTACCTGACTGTCATTCCCAGTCCTCACTCCTATTTTATTGGGAAAAGTCATCTTATCCATGAAATCCTCCTATCATATCCACTGTCTATGAATGGTACAGGTATGCAGATCATTCACATATTCCTATGAGGAATTTTCTATCTCAATTATTTGTCAAACTCAAATTCCTCCCATGACAGTTTTGAGGGGGCCTGAAAAACTCTTGATAATGTAACAGAATTTAATATATCAAATATCAAGAAAAATCAAAGCCCTTTAGTCAATGTGGGAGACATGTATTTGGATGGTAAAACAATGATCACCAAGATCAGGGCAAGGCAAATGACTGTGGTGAAACTGGAAGAGGGGCAGGCAGGTAGACTAATTGGGCAGACTAAGGCTGAGAATAGCTTTATTAATAATGGTGATCAGGTAAATAAGCCCCCTCTGACATGGAAAAATACCAAGTAACTTAAGTTCTCCCTTCTACATCCTACCAACTGGGTTTGAAATAAATACCCAGCAGGAACAAATTTGGAAACATTTAAACTGTCTATGAATGTAGGTGGACAAGAGGCTCATGGCACAGTGCTAAAGAGCTGCTTCCCAAACTTTTAGAACTGGAAGAGTATTTACTAATTATATAATCTAATCACCTAATTTTACAGATGGGGAAACAAACTCAGAGAGGGAAAATCAATTATGTAAGGTCACATCACCAATTAGCTTCAGATCCATCTAGAATTAGCTTTCCAGATTCCACTTTTGGCATTTCTTCATGGCAGCAAAGTAAGCAAGATAGAACCTCATTATGGAGAAAGTCATGGTATTTTTAAAAAGAAGTTTAAGATAATTATTTCATATGTATACCCTAATTAATTTATTTTACACTCATGTGCCAGTACTTATTATATCCTAGGCACTGTTTTAAGTACTTAGAAACATTAAATTTGTAATTCTTATACCTTGAATTATCAATGTATTATTATTATTATTATTAGTCCTATTTTGCATGTGAACAAGTTAAACACAGAAAAGCTAAGTAATTTGCCCAAGGTTACAAAGGTAGTAAATGATGAAGCTGGGATTTCAACCTGAGCAGAGTGGCTCTAAAGTGTGGGATCTTAATCACTATACTATGCCATAAGTATGAAACATGTATGAAACATGTTGTATTTGTTATAAAGGAAAAGGTATAAGCATAAATGTAGCTAACGACTAAGATTAAATTATGATGCTATGTTAGGATAGGAAAATAACATTAAGGGTGCTAAAGTAGTTACAAAACACTGTTGAGAATGGGGTGCCATCCGTGCAGCCCTCTCGTATAAACAAGCTATTTTGTGAACTGGGCCCCCAGGAAAAGGGCGTGCAAGCACCAAGGATGCCGGCAGCCACAGCGGCGCCTTCGAGGGCCAATACAGGTCAAATAGGATGTGCTGGGCCCCGGGCTTATCAAGGGTGTTCAGAGATATCTATCTGAGGAATGTGCAGCTGTCCGGAGACCCCATCTATCAAGGACAGGGGAACCTAACCCTGACCCCTCTCCCTCATAATTCACTCCTTCCCTCCTCCCTGTTCCCTCCAGGACCGTTCAGTTTTGGCGGGACCCAATAAGATTCAAATAAAGTGGAGGGACCAAACCAAAAGAGGACAAATATTTAGCTATCTGAATTTTAACCAATAATGTACAGGTCCTTGTGTATGAATGCTGAAAAAGCTCTTAAATAGAGTGCTTTCTCGCCACTCGGGGCCGCTTCCCCCCAGCCATTGTATCGGTCTGAGGGGCTGGTTGTGGTCCAGGCTTGAGCTTGCTTTAATAAAACCTCGTGTGATTTGCATTACTGTGTGTTCACTTTGACTCTCCGGGGATTAGTCGGAACGGGACCCTAACAACACTATCAAAGGAAAACCAGAAACACACATATACACACATACATACATGCAGATGAAATGCTATCTTAGTACAGAGATAGTTTAATTCAGTGCAACCTAAGGTGTATTCCATGGGGCCTCACCATTACCATCATCTAAGAGCTTTTTAGGAATCCAAACACTCAAGGGCTCTCTAAGTGGTTGAGTTTCTGTATTTTTCACAAGCTCCCAGATGATATGGGTGCTGCTGGTTCTTGGACCCTGTCTCATGTATAGCGAGGTTTTACATTATTTCAGGATGCTTACCAAATAAAAAAGTTCAGAAAATGAGCAAAAACTACTCAACCTAAAAAACTGAACTAAATCTCAGAATCATTCTCATATAGTTTAAAATGATTACACCCAATAATTTGAGGGAAGAGAAATCCTACAAATCAGACTATGAAAAAGACTCTTAGAATAAGCTCTTTGATGGAAAGGTTTCAAAACAATTCAACAGTGCTTCCTGAAATTTCAAGGAACTACCATACAGAAGGCATGTATACATAACTCTTAAGAACTTTTAATATTTCTTCTCAAACATACCCATGTTTCCTTCCTGGCTGCAGCAGAAGCCTCCACATAGATCAGGTGGGTTGCAGTAAGATACAGAATTCCATTAGCTGGTTTCTTACCCACATAACGATCCAATAACTTCACGTTTTCTACCTGTTATTTGAGGGAAAAAATACCATTATCAACTCACCAGCTGTGATTAAAGTGGTAAAATTCAGAACAAGATAAATTCTGTCAATTTGCTACAAAAACTACTTTGAGGCTTTCCACTTCCTGCCAACATGATGAACTAGTATGATCTGTACTTCTTTTTCCTAAATCAGCCCAGGGAAAACTATAAATGTAAGAGGGACACATGTAATCTAAAAAATATCAAAATTCTAGACAATGTTTACATGATGGGGTTGATATGGATGGAAAATAAATAGAATCTGAGAGCCTGCTGAAGTACTAATCTTGGAGGAAATATAAAGTTATTGAATGTGTAAAAAGGCAAGAAGGGTACATACTTGAGGATAGATCTTAAGTTACTAGGCAAGAGTAACATAAAACAGGAAAGGAGAAAAAAGAAAAGAAAACACTATAATTGACAGTATAAGATGAAATGCCAAAAAAAGTCCCAACAGAAGAATAACTGTAATAAATGTACCTGACCAATTAAAAGACAGACTTACAGACTGGAATAAAGTAAGATTCAACAATATTCAGGCTAGAGAGATATTCTTTAATATAAAAAGACAAAAAATGTTGAAAATAATTTTTAAAAGATACACCAGACAATTATGAACCAAAATAATGTTGAGGTAGAGTTCTCAATATATGACAAAATAGAATTATGTGACAAAGAACAGTAGGACAAGAAGATATATCCATCATACACATGTGTATATTTTTGAAAAGTTTCAAAATATTTAAAGCAACTAGTAGAACCAGTGAGAGAAAAGGAACAAGTACACTTGGATATTTTAACACTCTTCTTAGGAACTAACAGGTCAAACAAACATAAAAATCAAGTAGAGATAAGGAACACTTTTGCATTATTAATAAAAAATTCAAGCTATTATATATAGAGAATAGAAGTCCAAAAAATAGAGCATATAGAATCATTCAAGAAAACAAATAGAACTTTTCCAAAAACAAACCATAATTATAGTTGTAAAGGAAGACTCAATAAATTCCAAAGGTTTAATATCATGATTCTATGTTTTCCAATCACAATGCAATATTAAAAATTAATAAAAAAGCCAAAATTAGCATATGTTTGAAACAAAATGGTCTATTACTAAATTAACCTTGTGTTAAGATAGATCATAAAATAAATATTTTAAAGTGAGTGAATATAAAACACTAGAAATGAAAATTTGTGGGACAGTTAAGAAAAACTAAGAAGGCAGCGTAGAGCTTTATATACATGTATAACTTTATATATCAGCGTATAGCTTTAAATATCATGAAATGAGAAAGGCTAAAAAAACCAGCTAAGAATTCAACGTAATGGAAACAGCAAAATAAGAAATAAGGAAATATATGAATAGTAACTAATAAGCAGAAAATCCTTTCTCACAGAGAGAAATGAATCAGAAATTGACTCTTTTAAAGAGTTAATATATTTTATAAAGATGAGAGAAGATTTAAATAAATAAAATGCAGGATGAAAAAAAGGAAAACAATATAAAAGTTTTAAATGAGTATCACATACAATAGGCTAATAAATTGGAAAGATGACATGAAGTAAAAAAAAAAAAATCTTCCCCCAAAATAAAATGACGATAGTCAAAGATATCCTACCAAAAAAAAAAAAAAGAAAGACTCAGCCCCCGATGATATTATAGGTGAATTCTACCAAACTTCCAAGAAACAGTTAATTACTACCTTATCCAATTGATTCCAGTCACTAGAAAAAGAATGAAGTTTACTCAGTCCATTTCATGAGGGTAGTGTAATCTTGATTCTAAAATCAAATAAAGACAATTATAAGAAAAGAAACTTTAAGCCCATTTCACTTATGAAATGCAGATGCAAAAACAATTAGCACCATTTATAAGGAAGATAATCGTCTACCTAAAAAAATTCAAAACAAAAAAAAATCAAACTATTGGAACTAATTATGAACAGAGTTCAGTAAAGATATTAGAAAAAATCAACCCACCAAAAATCAATAGCATTTTTCTATACCAGCAATGACCACTTAGAAAATACTTTCCACACTGGCAAAAAAAAAAAAAAAAAAAAAAAAAAAAAAAAAAAAAAAACCTATACAGAATCTTGAAATTTAAGCAAGCATATACAAGATCTCTACTGAAAAATCTTAAACTCTCTAATAAAAGATGTAGAAAATAATCTAATGAAATTGCTATGGTTTAAATGTGTTCCCCAAATTTTATGTGTTGGAAAGTTAGTTCCCAAAGTCATACACTAATGGGGTTTAAGAGGTGCAACATTTGGGAAGTCATTATGTCATGAGGACTATATCAATTAATGGATTTATTCACAGATTAATGGATTAATGAATTATCAAGGGAGCAGTTTTTGTTATCAATGCAAGCTGTCTGTGGCCATCTTGCTACATTTCACCATGTGATACCCTCCAATCAAGCCAAGCAGGAAGGTACTTGGTAGATGATAAACAGATAAATAGTACCATGTTTTTGGATTTTCTAGCATCTAGAACTTTGAGAAATTCATTTTCTTTATAAATCACCCAGTCTCAGGTATTTTGTTATAGCAACAAAAAAGGAACTAAGACAGAAATGAAGACATCTATGTTGTTATATGGGACAACTGCATATTACAAAGATGGCAATTATCTCTCAAATTAACCTATAAATTCAACCCAGTCTCAGTCAATTTCAAAGTGGATTTTCCAGCAAACTTATACTAAATCCAAAGAGAAGAATAACCCCACAAAAAACTAAATCAACTTTTTTAAAAAAGAAGACTAGACAGGGGAAGATTTGCTCTACTAGGTATTAAAATGTACTCAAAGCTGTAGGAACAAATAAAAACTCATAGTACTATTGCAATAATATAAAAAAAGACCAACTGGGGAAAACAGAGCTGAAAGGCAAATTCATATGGGAGCCTAACACAGCATAAATATAGCAGTATAAATTGATGGACAAAATATAAGATTATATACTAAATATGCTGGGGGAAATAGTACCATTACATTAGGAAGGACAGAGTCATATCCCTATGTAATACAATATAGTAACATGGACTTTAGATGTGTCTATATGTAAGAGGTAAAACTCTAAAGTTTCTATGAAAATAATGCAGAACACCTTGGGTCTATGGGCAGGGAAAGACTTTTTAAAGGTTAATAACAGAGTGGGAGAAAGTATGTTCAATATCTACAATGAATAAGGAACTACTATTTAGAATAGAGAAGGGACTCACACAACTCAAGAAGAAAAAGAGGCACTAACAGAAACATAAAAAAAAAAAATAAGAAAAGGCAAGTTACGTAAAAGAAAATCCCAGATGTATGCAACTGTGAAGAGATGTCAGAAACCTTTTTAATAAAAGAAATTAAATTTTTAAAATGAGGTATTAGTTTAGTTCTATAACTAAGAAAAACTAGAAATCTAGAAAATGCTACATGTTGGTAGTGTTTTAAGGACACAGAAACTTCATCCACCACAGCTGACATGGGAGCAATTCTATTCCTAAAAATGAGCCTAAAGAAATCTTCATATAGGTCCATAAAAGCATACAAGTATGAAAATGTTTAAACTTTGAGAAAAGGCAGGTCAGATATGGAAGAATACTGTGCAACTATTAGAAGCAATGAGCTATAGATACATATAACATGAATAGCTAAAAGAAAATATGTATGACTTAGGGAAAAAAGTAAGAAACAATAATATACTGAAGACATCAATATTTACACAAACTAAAAATTCATGTAAATGAACACTGTTTTATTTTTTTTTCTTTATTTTTATTTTATTGTAAACAAATGGGATACATGTTGTTTCTCTGTTTGTACATGGAGTAAAGGCATACCATTTGTGTAATCATATATTTACATAGGGTAATGATGTTTGAGTCATTCTGTTATTTTCCCCTTCCCCCCCACCCCTCCCACCCCTCTTTTCCCTCTATACATTCCTTCCTTCCTCCATTCTTGCCACCTTCCTTAACCCTAACCTTAAACCTAACCCTAACCTAACGCTAACCCCTCCCACCCCCCATTATATGTCATCATCCGCTTATCAGCGAGATCATTCATCCTTTGGTTTTTTGAGATTGGCTTATCTCACTTAGCATGATATTCTCCAATTTCATCCATTTGCCTGCATATGCCATAATTTTATCATTCTTTATGGCAGAGTAATATTCCATTGTATATATATGCCACAGTTTCTTTTTCTTTATCCATTCATCAATTGAAGGACATCCAGGTTGGTTCCACAATCTGGCTATGGTGAATTGAGCAGCAATGAACACTGATGTGGCTGTGTCTCTGTAGTATGCTGATTTTAAGTCCTTTGGGTATAGGCCAAGGAGTGGGATAGCTGGGTCAAATGGTGGTTCCATTCCAAGCTTTCTAAGGAATCTCCATACTGCTTTCCAAAGTGGCTGCACTAATTTGCAACCCCACCAGCAATGTATGAGTGTACCTTTTTCCCCACATCCTCGCCAACACCTATTGTTGCTTGTGTTCTTGATAATCGCCATTTTAATTGGGGTGAGATGGAATCTTAGGGCAGTTTTGATTTGCATTTCTCTTATTACTAGAGATGTTGAACATTCTTTCATATATCTGTTGACTGCTTGTAGATCTTCTTCTGTGAAGTGTCTGTTCATTTCCTTAGCCCATTTGTTGATTGGATTATTTGTATTATTGGTGTAGAGTTTTTTGAGTTCTTTATATATTCTGGAAATTAGCGCTCTATCTGAAGTATGAGTGGCAAAGATTTTCTCCCACCCTGTAGGCTCTCTCTTCACATTACTGATAGTTTCCTTTGCTGAGAGAAAGCTTTTTAGTTTGAATCTATCCCAGTTGTTGATTCTTGCTTTTATTTCTTGTGCTACAGGAGTCCTGTTAAGGAAGTATGAAATTAAACCCCTATCTCTCACCCTGCACAAAACTCAACTCAAAATGGATCAAGGACTTCAGAATCAGACCAGAGACCCTGCATCTTATAGAAGAAAAAGTAGGTCCAAATCTTCAACATGAACACTGTTTTAAAAGACACATTCAAATATAAACTATCACATCAATTACATTAGAATGTTTGCCTATTATATGGAAGAAAATGATGGAAAAAGGCTAAGTAAATAAAAATAAGAGATATCCTTGCATGGACCAATGATGATTATGTGCCAAGAACTGAGGAAAACGTGATGTATTTAATCCTATACACCAAAGATTATAAAACAGAAGCAAACATACAAGCCCCTTTTCCTTTTTTTCTTTTATTTTTACAGATTTCATTTTGATTCATTGTACACAAATGGGGTACAAATTTTCATTTTTCTGGTTGCACATGATGTAGAGTTACACCATTCATGTAATCTTAAATGTATATAGGGTACTGATGTTTATCTCAGTCCACGATCTTTCCTCCCCCACTCCTTCCCCTCCCCTCATTTCCCTCTATAAAATCAAATGTTCCTCTATTCTTCCCTTACCCCCTCCTGACCTTGTTATGTATCAGCATCCACTTATCAGAGAAAACATTTGGCCTTTGGTTTTGGGGGATTGGCTTATTTCACTTGGTAAGATATCCTCTATCTCTATACCTTTACCTGCAAATGCCATAGTTTTATTCTTCTTTATGGCTGAGTAATATTCCATTGTGTATGTATACCACAGTTTGTTTATCTATTCATGTATTGAAGGGCATCTAGGTTGGTTCCACAATCTAGCTATTGTGAATTAAACTGCTACAAACATTGATGTGGCTGCATCACTTTAACATGCTGATTTTAAGTCTTTTGGGGATAAACTGAGAAGTAGGATAACTGGGTCAAATAGTGGGTCCATTCCAAGGTCTCTGAGGTAGGTTTGATATCTAATGAGGGCTCACTTCCTGGTTCATAGACAGTGATCTTGCTACATTCCTCATGTTGCAAAAGGGGCAAACAGGTTGTTAAGCCTTTATAAAGATATTAATCCCATTCATGAGGACAGAGACCTTGTGAGCTAATCACCTCCTAAAAACTTCACCTGCTAATATTATTACATGGGAGTTAGGTTTCAACATATGAATTTGGGGGATACTAACTTTCAGACCATAGCACCCTTCCTTATCCCTGATAATTTACTCTGAATTCTGCTTTGTTTTCTATTACTATAGCCACCACAACTTTCTTTTGATTACTGTAAGCATTACATATTATTCAATTATCTTTTTAGTTTATAGATGCCTTATAGTGGGTTTCTTAAAGATAATACATAGTTAGGTCTTTTTTTATTGGTCCACTCTTCATAGTCCTTTTTAATTGGTGTATTTAAACCACTGACAAAGTGAAGGTGGACATATTTGGATTAATATGAATGTATTCCAACTGATTTCTGTTCATTGTCTTTGTTCATTGTTTTTTAAATGTTTTTTGGTTGTAGATGGACACAATTCCTTCATTCCATTTTTTTAATTTTTATGTGGTACTGAGGATTGAACCCAGTGCCTCACATATGCTAGGCAAGTGCTCTGCCACTGAGCCACAATCCTAGCCCCTGTTCTATGTTTGTTTCTTTTTGTTTTTAGCCTTCTCTGGTTTTAACTGAGTATTTTACATTATTCTGCTCTTTTCTCTGTCTCAGCATAACAATTATATTTCCTTTTTCACATTATTCATTTTTGCTTTGAGTTTATAGTGTACAATTTACTAGTCCGCTTTGAAATAATACCTTACCAACTTTACAGGGAGTACAAGTACTTTATAACAGAATATTCCAAGCCTTCCTCCTTTCCCATATAGCTTTTGGGAATTCATTTCACATATCCATAAACTATACTCATTGAATACATTGTTCCTATTATTATTTTGGACATACTATTAACTATTAATTCAATTAAGTGTAAGAAAAGTAGGGGCTGGGGTTGTATCTCATTGTTAGAACACTTGCATGTGTCAGGCACTGGATTTGATCCTCAGCATGATATAAAAACATAAAATAAATGAATAAAATAAAGGTATTAAAATACATATTCATGTATGCAATTCTCAGGTGCCTTGGACACAATTATGTCCTGGTGAAATGTTTAAAAAAAAGTATAAGAAAAGTAAAATATATTACTTTCATTTGTTCCTTTTCTAATATTCTTCCAAGTTTCTGACATATCATTTTTCTTCTCTCTGACTTTGTTTTCTGTTTCTTGTTTCGTTTTACTCTTTTTTGCAACGCACTTCTACTAGTGACAAATTCCTTCATTTTTCTTGTCTGAAAAAAATATTTCTTCTTCATTTTAGAGGGATAATTTCAATGGATACCCATTTCTAAGTTGGTGACTCAAATTTCAACACTTTATTTTTGTTTGCATTATTTCTAAAGAAAATCCAATATAATTTATATATTCTTTCCTCTCTATGTATGTTTGTACTCCCCCTAGTTTTTTAAAAAAATATTTTTAGTGTTTATCCTGCTTAGTGTATCCTCTGATCATTCTGGAGCTGTGCTTTATTTCTATTATTAACTTTGTGGAAATTCTTAGTCATTATTGATTCAAATATTTTACTTTTTTCCTTTCTGTCTTCTCTTTGATATTCCTATCATGTATATGTTACGTCTTTTGCAATTGTCTCATAGATATTGAATATTAATTTTTAATTCTTCTTCATTTTTACATTTTCATTATGGAAATTTCTTTTGCCATTTCTTCAAGACTACTAATTGTTTTGGTTATTTCCAGTCTACTGATGATCCTGCCAAAGGTTTTCTATTACAGTGGTTTTGATTTTCACTATTACCTTTTGAATCTATCTTAGAGTTTCCATCTCTCTGCCTATAATGCCTGTTTATTCTGCTATGTTATCTACTTTTTCATGAGGGTGTTTAACATATTAATCATATACATTTTAAATTCTTGGTATGATAATTTTAACCTCTCTGCCACATCTGAGACTTGTTGTGATTGATGTGCACTCTGTTCCTTCAAAACCAAAGTGCCAGAAGGGTTATCTCCTTTAGGATGAGGGAAGAATGTGCTCTAGTCCTCTCTCATTGCCTTGGTTGTGGACATCTTTTCCCTATATCTTTTTACATATCTTTTTATATCTTTTCTAAGTACATATGTGTCCAAATTTCATTTTCTTATAAGTACACCAGAAAATATTTGCAAAACACATCTCTGAAAAAGGATTGGCATTCAAATAGACAACTAACTTTAAAAACTCAACCATAAAAAATCCAATTAAAATGGGCAAAAGATCTGAATTGGCACCTAATCAAAAAAAGACTTAAAGATGGTAAATAAGCATATGAGAAGATGCTCAATATCATATGTCATTAGAGGATTCCAAATTACAAGATACCACTAAAAACCTATTAGAATGGCTAAAATACAAAATACTGGCAATACCAATTGCTGAAATGCTGTTGAGGATGTGGAGCTGTAAGAACTCCCATTTGTTACTGGAGGGAATGAAAAATAGTACAGTCAATATGGAAGACAATTTGGAAATTTCTTACAAAACTAAACATACTCTTAACATCTGATCCAGCAACTGTACTCCCTGGCATTTATACAAAACAACTGAAAGTTATGCCCAACCAAAAACCTGCACATAAATGTTTATTTGCAGTTTAATTCATAATTGTTAAAACTTGGAAGCAATCAAGTTCCTTCCTTCAATACAAGTAATGCATAAGCTAACTGTGCTGTATCCATACAATGGAATTAAATGAAATGAGCTATCAAGCCATGAAAAGAGATGAAGGCACCTTTGTTACATATTGCTAAATGAAAGAAACTAACCTGAAAAAGCTACATACTATGCTATTTCAACAAATAACACTCATTTCAAAGAAAATTATGGAGAGAGTGAAAAGATTAGTGGTTGCCAGGAGTTCAAGAGAACGAAGAGTGGTACAAATAGATGGAACATAAGCCATTTTTAAGGCAATGAAATTAATTTGTATGATTTCATGTAAGGGGATACATGACATTATATCTTTGTCAAAAAACAGAATATATAATACAAAGCATGAATGACAATGTAAAGTATAGGCTATAGTTAATAGTAATGTATCAAAATTGGCTCATTAATTTTAAGTAATTTACCACATTAATGTAAGATGTTAATAATAGGAGAAACTGGAGTGGATGGTGAAGATGTATATGGAAACTCTTTGTACTTTTCACTCAATTTTTCTGTGATCTAAAATTGCTGACAATGGCATTGTGGGAGGAAGTAGCTAGATCCTCTGAGTTCATACAGTTGCAGGCTATCTCCTAGAACTCGCCTTGTGGGTACAGAAGATCTGAGGGGGCTACAGTACACCAGGCCTGAATATTGTGATCTGAGGCCTCAACATTTATCTGGATGGGAAAGATTGTGTGATGGGCAACTAAAGGGGCAGAAATTGGCTTAAAAGAAATAACATTTACACCAGAAAAGATCAAAGATGGGATCCACACAACAAATACCAAAATAGTAGGGAGAATGCGCCTCTTGATGCAGGTTTCAATTTTTTTGTGTTGTTTGCTGCTTCTCCATCAGAGCTTTGTTTGAAAGGTGGAACAAAGGCTAAAACAGCACTACAGATCAATTAAACAGTGACAGTTTTCAAGCCAACTGTTGAACAAATTGTTTTCAAATTTAATTGCAACATTAAAAGGGTTTTAATTACCCAATAGAGAGTGTTGAATGATTGTCTGAATGTTACCAATTCAAGAGTTGAATCCAATAAATTTAAATGATAATGACTCTGTAACTAACATGTGTGGAATAATATTTGTTGTGATTTGCTATTCTAAGGTAGAAAAGATATGGTGTGGCAGCTGAGAAATGCATCAGAAAGGAGATCAGGGATCTCTGTTAATATCTATGGCAATGGCAATGGAATAATCAATACTGCTGAGACATCTACTGTCTGGGTCATACTTGATAAAGCATAAATGAAGACCAGACTGACAGTGAAGCTCCAGAAATGCTATTAGAAAATCTTAGATATGGTGGTACTATGAATGAGTATCTGCAAGACCATTGTTTTCAAGACATTAGCCAATCAAATTTACAAAGAAAAATAGGAACTTTACATTCCATATACAAGTGGCTATACATTTTTCTAAACAACTAGCAAAGTGTAAATTTACTGTGAATAAATCAGAAAATGAAGGTGCCTCCAAAGACACTCATTACTGACTGTAAAAGAACTGAGACAAAAAAATCCAAAGCTATAAGGGTACTGAATGATTCCTCAATGATATCTTATACTAATTCATTTTATAAGTTCTACACAGTGATGAATAAGAAATAACTTACAGGCTGGGATGTAGCTCAGTGGCAAAGCATTTACCTCACATTCGCAAAGCCCTGGGTTTGATCCTCAGTCCCCTCCCACCAAAAAAAAGAAATAATTTAGACATGAAGCACAGTGTTCTAAATTTGCTGATAATGCTTCATCAAATTATCTACTATGAATATATCCCAATATAAACAATGAAATATAAGAGTTGATGGTGCCATTTGCTTGCCTCTCGCCTGTCCATCGCCTGCCTTACACCTATCCATCACCCAACACACGAGGTTCACCTCTCAATCGTCTGACAACAGTCAGCAAACTGATCGCCGACAACCAGTGGACCCCCAGACCAACTGACTGCGCCCTATCACCGGGACCCCAGACCAACTGATTGCACCCAGTCTCCAGGATCCCACAACCACAACAAATACACCTGACCTGCAGGACCCCTGCCGGACCAACCTCATCCCATCTCCAGGACCTCCAGCTGACCATGTCCACCCCTGAGCTGCAGCTCCCCATTTGCCAACACATTTCGAAGCCAGAGCAGCCATCTTGGATAATCCTGGAAGCCTAAGCTCCGATCTTTGGGTGGGGCAAATCCCATCCTGCGATGCCTGCTGGAGGCTTGAAGCGCATTGTCAGGTATCTCTCATGCATCAGGCTACTGAACACTGGGAGGTTTCATTAGCAAATGACTGTTATACAGTAGATTTTCTTTTTTCTCCTTTTAAAAAAATTTAAGTTTTTATTTCTTTACTTTTCTTGCTCTCTTTTCCTTTTGTTTACCTGTTCCCTCAGAGTCCCTTTCTCCCTTTTTTTGCATACTAACATCCGATTTCTTTTGATTACACTCTCACCCTTTCTATTTTCTAGAACTTCTGTATATTCTTTTCTTATCCAATTAACAGCCACATTCTACATCCTTCTGCATCCTCTTTGTCCTCCATTAGAAACTGCAGACCTTATTGCAAACCTGTTTGTTTTACCAAAGATAATATTTGAACTCATTTTGTTTACTATAACAATTTTGTTATTGTCCCCATAGGGGCTATTTGGTCTAGGATTGCATAGTGTCTGATTTGGGCACTGCTAATATTGATCTACCCTTAAAGAAAGGGTTTTGGAAACATATAGGGCCACTATAAGCCTACAGGGGGAAATCTGCAATACCTCATATCTGCACTGCTACAGGGGAAGATACATGAACAACATGAAAAAACAAGGGAAGAAAATGATCCAAACAAATCTAGATTCTACATTAATAGAATCCAGTGACAGTATGGTAGAAGAAATGTCAGAAAAGAACTTCAGATTATACATGATTAAGATGATTTGTGAAGCAAAGGATGAGATATGAGAGCAAATGCAGGCAATGAATGATAATACAAATAAGCTGAAAGAGCACCTGCAAGAAGCAAAAGATCATTTCAACAAAGAGATAGAGATTCTCAAAAAAAAAAAAAAACCAAATGGAAATCCTTGAAATGAAGAAGACAATAAACCAAATAAAAAACTCAATGGAAAGCATCACCAAAAGACTAGACCACTTGGAAGACAGAACCTCAGACAATGAAGACAAAATATTTAATCTTGAAAATAAAATTGCCCAAACAGAGAAGATGGTAAGAAAACCAAAACAGAATCTCCAAGAACTATGGGATATCATGAAAAGAACAAATTTAAGAATTATTGGGATTGAGGAAGGCACAGAGATACAAACCAAAGGAATGAACAACCTATTCAATGAAATAATATCAGAAAATTTCCCAAACCTGAAGAATGAAATGGAGAATCAAATACAAGAGGCTTACAGAACACCAAATGCACAGAATCACAACAGATCCAAATCAAGGCACATTATAAAGAAAATGCCTAACATTCAAAATAAAGATAGGATTTTGAAGGCCGCAAGAGAAAAGCATCAGATTACATGTGGGGGGAGACCAATCCGGATAGCAGCCGACTTCTCAACCCGGACTCTAAAAGCTAGAAGGGCCTGGGACAACATATTTCAACCTCTGAAAGAACATGGTTGCCAACCAAGAATCCTATACCCAGCAAAACTAACCTTCAGATTTGAAGATGAAATAAAATCCTTCCATGATAAACAAAAGTTAAAAGAATTTACAAATAGAAAGCCTGCACTACAGAATGTTCTCAACAAAATATTCCATGAGGAGGAAATGAAAAACAACAATGTAGGTCAGCAAAGGCAGGAACTACTTTAGAGAAAAACCACTCAAAGGAGAAACCAAACCAACTTAAAAACCAAAAATAAGCCAAATGACTGGGAATACAAATCATATCTCAATAATAACCCGGAACATTAATGGCCTAAACTCGTCAATCAAAAGACATAGACTGGCAGAATGGATTAAAAAGGAAGACCCAACAATATGCTTGCTGCAAAAGACTCGTCTCATAGAAAAAGACATCCACAGACTAAAGGTGAAAGGATGGGAAAAAACCTACCACACACATGGACTCAGTAAAAAAGTGGGGGTTTCCATCCTTATATCAGATAAAGTGGACTTCAAGCCAAAGTTAGTCAGAAGGTATAAAAAAGGACATTTCATACTGCTTAAGGGAACCATAAATCAGGAAGACATAATAATAGTAAATATTTATGCCACAAACAATGGTGCACCCCTGTATATCAAACAAATCCTTCTCAATTTCAGGAATCACATAGACCACAATGCAATAATTCTGGGTGACTTTAATGCACTGCTGTCACCACAAGATAGATCTTCCAAACAAAATCCAACGAAAGAAACCATAGAACTCAATAACATAATCAATGACCTAGACTTAACAGACATATATAGAATATTCCATCCATCAATGAGCGGATTCACTTTCTTCTCAGCAGCACATGGAACCTTCTCGAAAATAGACCATATGTTATGCCAAAAAGCGGTCCTTAGGAAATGCAAAAAAATAGAGATACTGCCTTGTGTTCCATCAGATCATAATGGACTGAGAGTAGAAATCAATGACAAAATAAAAAACAGAAATTAGTCCAACACCTGGAGACTAAATAATATGCTATTGAATGAAACATGGATAACAGAAAACATCAGGGAGGAGATAAAAAAAACTCTTAGAGGTCAATGAGAACGACGATACAACATATCAAAATCTCTGGAACACTATGAAAGCAGTACTAAGAAGAAAATTCATTGCATGGAGCATATTCCAGAAAAGAATGAAAAGTCAACAACTAAATGACCTAACATTATACCTCAATGCCCTAGAAAAAGAAGAACAGAATAACAGCAAAAGTAGTAGAAGATAGGAAATAATTAAAATCAGAGCTGAAATCAATGAAATTGAAACAAAAGAAACTATTCAAAAAATTGACAAAACAAAAAGTTGGTTCTTTGAGAAAGTAAACAAAATAGACAAACCCTTAGCCACACTAACAAAGAGAAGGAGAGAGAAGACTCAAATTACTAAGATACATTATGCAAAAGGAAATATCACAACAGACACCACTGAGATACAGAACATAATGAGAAGCTACTTTGAAAATCTGTATTCCAACAAAATAGACACTATCAAAGACATTGACAAATTTCTAGAGATATATGCTCCTCCCAAAATAAACCAGGAGGACATACACAATTTAAACAGATCAATATCAAGCAATGAAATAGAAGAAGTCATTAAAAATCTATCATCCAAGAAAAGCCCAGGACCAGATGGATTCTCAGCTGAGTTCTACAAGACCTTCAAAGAAGAACTCATTCCAATACTTCTCAAAGTATTCCAGGAAATAGAAAAAGAGGGTACCCTACCGAACTCATTCTATGAAGCTAATATCACCCTCATACCCAAACCAGGAAAAGACACATCAAGGAAGAAAAATTTTAGACCAATACCCTTGATGAATATAGATGCAAAGATCCTTAACAAAATATTGGCAAACCGTATCCAAAAACATATTAAGAAAATTGTGCACCACGATCAAGTGGGGTTCATCCCTGGAATGCAAGGATGGTTCAACATTCGTAAATCAATAAACGTAATCCATCATGTCAATAGACTTAAGGATAAGAATCATATGGTTATTTCAATTGACACAGAAAAAGCGTTCAACAAAATACAGCACCCCTTCATGCTCAAAACACTAGAAAAAATAAGGATATTAGGAACATACCTGAATATTGTAAAGGCTATTTATGCTAAGCCCATGGCCAACATCATTCTTAATGGAGAAAAACTGAAACCATTCCCTTTAAAAATGGGAACAAGACAGGGATGTCCTCTTTCACCACTTCTATTCAACCTTGTCCTTGAAACTCTAGCCAGAGCAATTAGGCAGACTAAAGAAATTAAAGGGATATGAATAGGAAAAGAGGAACTTAAGCTGTCACTATTTGTGGATGACATGATTCTATATTTAGAGGATCCAAAATCCTCCTCCAGAAAACTTCTAGACCTCATCAATGAATTCAGCAGAATAGCAGACTATAAAATCAACACACATAAATCTAAAGCATTTTTATACACAAGCGACAAAACAGCTGAAAGGGAAATGAGGAAAACAACCCCATTTGCAATCGCCTCAAAAAAAATAAAATACTTGGGAATCAATCTAACCAAAGACGTGAAAGATCTCTACAATGAAAACTACAAAACATTGAAAAAAGAAATTAAGGAAGACCTTAGAAGATGGAAAGATCTCCCATGTTCTTGGATAGGCAGAATTAATATTGTCAAAATGGCCATACTACCAAAAGTGCTACACAGATTCAATGCAATTCCAAATAAAATCCCAATGATGTACCTTACAGAAATAGAGCAAGCAGTCATGAAATTCATCTGGAAGAATAAGAAACCCAGAATAGCAAAAGCAATCCTTAGCAGGAAGAATGAAACAGTGGGTATCGCAATACCAGAACTTCAACTATACTACAAAGCAATAGTAACAAAAATAGCATGGTAACAAAAATAGACAGGTAGATCAACAGTACAGAATAGAGGACATGGACGCAAACCCAAATAAATACAATTTTCTAATACTAGACAAAGGTGCCAAAAATATGCAATGAAGAAAAGATAGCCTCTTCAACAAATGGTGCTGGGAAAACTGGAAATTCATATGCAACAGAATGAAACTAAACCCCTATCACTCACCCTGCATAAAAATCAACTCACAATGGATCAAGGACCTTGAAATAAGACCAGAGACCCTGCATCTTATAGAAGAAAAAGTAGGTCCAAATATTCACCTTGTTGGCTTAGGATCAGACTTCCTTAATAGGACTCCCATAGCACAAGAAATAAAAGCAAGAATCAATAACTGGGATAGATTCAAACTAAATAGCTTTCTCTCAGCAAAGGAAACTATCAGCAATGCGAAGAGAGAGCCTACAGAGTGGGAGAATATCTTTGCCACTCATACTTCAGATAGAGCACTAACTTCCAGAATATATAAAGAACTCAAAAAACTCTACACCAAGAATACAAATAACCCAATCAACAAATGGGCTAAGGATATGAACAGACACTTCATAGAAGAAGATCTACAAGCAATCAACAAACATAAGAAAAAATGTTCACCATCTTTAGTAATAAGAGAAATGCAAATCAAAACTACACTAAGATTTCATCTCACCCCAATTAGAATGGCAATTATCAAGAATACAAGCAACAATAGGTGTTGGAGAGGATGTGGGGAAAAAGGTACACTCATACATTGTTGGTGGGGCTGCAAATTAGTGCAGCCACTCTGGAAAGCAGTGTGAAGATTCCTTAGAAAACTTGGAATGGATCTACCATTTGACCCAGCTATCCCACTCCTCGGCCTATACCGAACAGACTTAAAATCAGCATACTACAGAGATGCAGCCACATCAATGTTCATAGCTGCTCAATTCACAATAGCCAGACTGTGGAACCAACCTAGATGCCCTTCAATTGATGAATGGATAAATAAACTGTGGTATAAATATATACAATGGAATATTACTCAGCTATAAAGAATAATAAATTTATGGCATTTGCAGGCAAATGGATGAAATTGGAGAATATCATGTAAAGTGAGATAAGCCAATCTCAAAAATCCAAATGGCAAATGATCTCACTGAAAAGCTGATGATGACACATAATGGGGGGTGGGAGGGGGGCAAGAATGGAGGAAGGAGGGACTGTATAGAGGGAAAAGAGAGGTGGGAGGGGTGGGTGGGAAGGAAAAAAATAACGGAATGAATCAAACATCATTACTCTATGTAAATGTATGAGTATGCAAATGGTATGCTGTTACTCCATGTACAAACAGAAACAACATGTATCACATTTGTTTACAATAAAAATAAATTTAAAAAAGAAGTTGGTGGATATGTGTGGAACTGATTTCAATATTAAGGCATTAAAATATTCTTTATTCCTAAAGAAAAAAAAAGAAACAGCATCTGTCAATTTTTTTTAACAAAATGGAAGGAGGGGCAAATTCTATGTCCTTATTTTACCTGACCTAAAGATAGCACGTGACATAGTTATTAATCCCTCCTCTTTGAATCATTTTTAAAATTGAACTTCTCGGGTACCCCATCATTCTGATTTTCCTCAGGTTGCACTGGTGACTCCTGCTCATCAGAAAGATGGTGTTCCAAAGCGATGGTGAATTATCTGAAGTAATACATATAGTTAACAGCAGAACTGAGTTTGAAATCTCTTTTTCTGTGTTTATCCTATTCTAAGCCTTATGCGAGACAGACTGTCAATGAGAGCTGATAAATAAAAGTACAAAGAGAAGGTGGGATAAAAAAAGATTCTACACAAATTGGGTAATTATTTATTCTGACTGAAAGACTATAATAAAAATATACATACATATACATAAAATAAATCTATCCCCATGTTTTTGTGTATGGCAACACTACCATAAGAACACTGGGTGTAAATTCTAACTCTGTCAATGGGATAGTACGTTAGCAAACTTAGGTCACCTCTTGGTGCCAGTTTTTTCATCAGTAAAATGGGGGAAATTATGTCTGCCAATATGAGGTTATTGCAAACATTAAATACATACATATCTGACTCTACTTCATAAACCAAAAGTGTTGATTATTACAGGATAATAATTCTTTAATTATATTTCAGCTATAGCAAATAAATTCTGCAGTGGCCTAGTCTCATAAAGACAAATTTCCTTTCAGGGAAATCAGTGGTCCTACCTGGGCATATGCCAAGACAGCTATAAAACAAAACAAAAGAAAAAAACTGAACATTTGTGGTCTCACACCCAAAGATTGATTTAATTGTTCTGAGGTGGCACACTGGAATTTATTAAAGGTGAATCTAATGTGTAGCCATCTTTGAGAGTCACTGAATTAGTTCAAATTTATTAACATCATATTTAAATAAAATGTGCAGTTAAAAAACTAACACAAAAAATCCATGGAATCTGGAATCATTAAAATTACAACTTTAGGGCAATGGTTCTCATGCTTACTTGAATATTTGAAACAACTAGGAAACTTGCTGGTGAAATGCTAATCACTGTTTTGATCATCACATATTGTATACATATATCAAATTATCACAGTGTACTCCATAAATATGTAAAATTATTTTGTGCCAAAAAAAGAAAGATACTGATGCCTGGGTCCCATACCTAGAGAATGTTTAGAAGTCCCTAAGTGATTATAGTATGTAGCCAAGACTGAGAATCACAGATTTAAAGAATCACAAATGTATCCTCTTATTTTCCAAGGCTAGTCTCCAAAGTTCATGGCTAAATATATAAGAACAATAGCTATAATAACAAAATAGAGATGTTACTGTGTACCAAGTACTGAACTGTACAATTCATTTTTTTACTACAACTCAGTGCAGTTATGGCTTGAGAGAAAAAAAAAATCTCTTGATCACTTGCCCCCAGAATTCTGTCCTGCAAAGTCATTCTTCTTCAGCAGTGCTGGGAATTGAACCCAGGGCCTCATGAATGCTAGACAAGTGCTCTACCATTGAGCTACATTCCCAACCCTGAAAAGTCATCCTAAGACTGTTTTCCAATCCCAAGAAATACACTTCTTGTTTTATTGTACAGGCTGGGAAGGCATTTATTTCCAGAACAAAGCCAAATTTGCTAGAGGAATATATATTGTTACACCAAATTTTAAGAGGCCATTATTTTGGACTGAGTTCCTACAACAGGTTACAGTAAATGTGGACAAACCAAAATAGAGCCCTTTATGCTAAATATTACACTGCAGACAGATCCCCAAACTAGTATTTCTTTTTTTTTTGAAGAGCACAATTAATATATTTGACATAACACTGCACCCAGACAATACAGAATAAACCCACTTTTTGAGAACATAAATCAGATCTCAAAACTTTGAAAGATTTAATATCTCCTTTGAACTCAGAGGTGATTTCTTTTCCCAGAAAAAAAGAGATTCCAGTTGAACTGAGTCAATATAGTAAGTCCCTTATACTTCAAACCTCCCAAGAAAGGAAAATGGAGTAACCTGATGTTATCCAATCAGTTGTTTTCTGTTTTGTTTTGTTTGTTTGCTTTGTTTTTATACCAGGGATTGAACCCAGGGACACTTAACTACTGAACCACATCTCCAGCCCTTTTTATTGTTTATTTTGAGACAGGGTCTCACCAAGTTGCTTAGGGCCTCACTAAGTTGCTGAGGCTGGCTTTAAACTTTCAATCCTCCTGCCTCAGTCTCCCAAGCTGCTGGAATTACAGGCAAGCACCACCATGCCCGGCCCAACAATCAGTTTTGTTTTCTTTTGTGACTTCCTTGTTCCTACCATACAAAACCCACTATTCTATTGCCCAGGGGGAGTTCTCACTTGTTTTTTAACTGGGGATCAAACTCAGGGGCTCTCTCCCAAGGCGCTATGTCCTCAGCCATTTTTGAGACAGGGTCTGGCTAATTTGTTGAGGCTGGTCTCAAACTTGTGATCTTCCTGCTTCAGCCTCTTGAGTAGCTGGGATTACAGATATGTACCACCAGGCCTGGTTCTCCTTCTATTTTATAGAATGGAAGCTCCCTTATTCATGAATTGTTAAGGAAAAAAGTCAGCTAGATCTGTAACTGCAATTTAGTCCTTAGACAATATTGAAGGGGGGCTAAAGGGTAGCTCAATTAAAAGAGATAAAGGGGAATACAGCCAAAATTGGCCAATTACAAATGCAGGGAGGAGGGACCAGAGAAAGAGTAGAGTTAAGCAAAAAAAAAAAAAAAAAAAAAAAAAGGTCTGGTTTAAGATAAGAAAAGTCTCTCAGAACCTAGGAACTAGAAACCCAAATGGTGAAAAAAGAATCCACACTAACCTTCAGACACAGAATGGCAGGGGATTGGCAAAATACATATGCAGAAAGCTGCAAAGTACTGCTACAAGAGAAACATGGATACAAAGCATTTCTTTTCCTGATGGGGCAGCTTAAGAGAGGTTGTCATGGTTTATAACTGGAATGTTCCCCAAATTCTCATGTGTTGAAGACTTGGTCCCCAGTGCAGACATGTTGAGTTGGGGCTTTTAGAAATTTATTGGATCATGAGGGTTCTTACCTCATAGGATTAATCCACTTGATGGATTAATAAATGGACTATTTCAGGAGGTAGGGGAAACTGTAGAAAGGTGGAGCATTATTGGAAGAAGTAGGTCACTGAGGGCATACTCTTGGGAGAATACATTTTGTCCCCCACCCCAGAGCCACTGCCCTCCTTTATTCCTGGCTACCATGAGCTAAGCTCTCCTCTTCTAAGATATCCTGACTCACCTCAGACCAAAAGCAATAAAGCCAGTCAACCATGGAATGAGATCTCTAAAACTGTGACCCCAAATAAATCTTTCCTCCTTTAAGTTGTTTTCCTCTGGTACTTATTATAGCAATGAAGAGATGACTAACACAGAGGCATTGTGCTAAACTGAATGCAGGAGTTATATATAAAAGTGATGGGAGTAGTTTGGCCAAAGTCATGTGATGACTTCAGACAATTCAAAGCTAGAAGAAAAAGTAGGCTTATTCTTGCTAAAAGGACAACACTGTGATTAGGTTAACAGAAGAAATCAGTGTCAGCTACACAGGAACTTACCCTTTTAAGCTTAGGTAAAGACATTACACTTCAGGGAAAAACTGGGCCAAGGGGCAGAGAGTAGGACTTAAAATAGTAAAGTATCTATATCTCTCTCATGACTGTCCCAGAGATCTTGTACAGCCCTGAATGGCAGGAGATTCTTAACAAGGGGAAAAATTTGGCCACTAAAGAGTTCCAGTTAAGACCCTGGGCACTATCTACTGGTTATGGTTTGGATGTGAAGTGTCCCAAAAAAAGTTCCTGTGTTAATGCAGGAATATTCAGTTGAAAATTATTAGATTATGAGAGCTATAGCCTAATCAGTTCATCCTGCTTTGAGTGGATTGGCTGGGTGGTGACTGTTGGCAGGTGAGCTGGAGGTGGTGGCTTGTTAGGGGTGTGCTCTGGAATGGTTCTTCTTCCCTGAGGCCCCTTCCCCTCCCTCTCTCTGCTTTTTTATCCCACCATGAGATGAGCAGGTTTCCTCCACCTCACCTTGGGCCAAAAACAATGGAACTGGCTAAGACAAATTAAACTTCTGAAACTGTGAGCCAAAATGAACTTCCTTTTCTTAGTTGTTCTCATAAGGTATTTTAATTCCAGCAACAAAAATGTGACTAACACACTACCAGAAGTGTACACTATCCAAGTATACAGGGTAGTATGCATCACTTGTAAAGTACTTGTTGAGAAAGACTCAGTGGAGGGTAAAACTGTTGTTTTAAAGGCTGGTCTTCCCACAGGGCTCCACATAGCAGGAAACCTGTGCCTATTAGCAGATCACAATGTCTACGAGACCTGTAATTACTGATTCTTCCCTCTTTTTACTCGTGGGCATGAGAAGTCCCTCTGGTTCAGAGATAGTGTGGTAAGAAGTTCCTCTACCTGATGTGCTTTTAGCTAATGGAAACCCATGTTCCATTGTATATGCATATGTGTGTACAGAGAAGGACAGACAGATGTGGAGGGAGAAAGAGAAGGAAGAGAGAAGAGTGGAAGAGAGGGAAAGGAGGAAGAAGGGAGGGAGAAGGGAAGAAAAGTAAAGAGAGAGAGAAAAGGTAGAAAACAGAGAACATGAAGATTGTATTATTTTTTGAAGTAGTATAGCACCACTACATACTATACAGACTCTAATTCCCAGGCAGACCACCCAATTTCTTTGTTAGTTTTGCCCTCCTGGGCTGGATACAGAGCTTTCTGACATTTATAAGCTCTCTACTGTTGGAAAAGCTATGGACCATAAACCATATTTTTTCATTTCCCTTCCAGGAAGGGAGGAAGAGAGGAAATAAGGTGTACTTCAGAGGTCTCTGAATCCATTTATTTTCCTTAGTTGACACAATTGTTTGCAATAACTCAGATACACTGCAAAAATAAATAAAAGATGAGACATCTGCCTCTGGAGTACCAATAATATAATAATATCATCAGCCATATACATGTTCAAAGCAAGCCCTGCCCTGAATGGCATTGCCTCCAGCAGCAGAGAAAATTTTCTAGGAAAACAACCTCTGTACCCTGCATATATTAAAAATGTTTTCTCCTGATTTCATGGCAAACATCTATAATTAAAGTCTCATCTTTAAAATAATAAGTAAGAAAATATGTAATCCAGAGAGGGAGAAGAAAGGGAAAGGTGGAAGACAATTTAAGTCTTGAGAGACAATATGAACAAGTGTTTCAAAAACAACCCAGGCTAGCCTTGAACTTATGGCTCCCAATATATTATTTTCAGTCCCCCCCCACTGCATAAAGCAAACTTGAAACTTGGAAAGGAATTCCCATAATCTCCGTATCTATCATTAAGTGCCAAGAGTTAGAATGAACCTTCCAGATGGATACCAGCACTTTTTCAAGGCAAGTTCCATGAACCCTAGTTCCATAGAATGTTAATAGGTATATACACAAACATGTACATATGGCACAAAGAGATTTGTGGTCAGGGTAAGGAAACAGTGAATTAAACACAAGCAGGTTTATGTACTGTAGGGCTTCTCAGATCCTTTAATAGGTGAATATGCACAATCTCCACATTTTGTGGGGAATCAACATATTTTATTTTAGAAGCCTCCTTATTTTTAAACAAATTATATTGTGGGACAAGTGGTCACCAAAAAATAGTTTAGGAATGCTGGTATAATATAATCTTCTCATTTTTTGAAGTAGTATAACACAGTAGTTCAGAGCACATACTTTTGAGTTACAGATTGTGTGGCATTTATTATAGCTCTTGGCAAGTTGTTTAAGCTTTCTGAGTGATTTACTTAATCTTTAAAATGAGGTTAGAGCTAGGGATTAGCTCAATGGTACAGCACTTGCCTATAGTGCATAAGTCTGGGTTTGGTCCCCAGCACACACAAAAAAAATTCTTAAAATGAGGACAATAACAGTATTGCTATAAGGATAAAATGGGGATATATTATGTAATATTTATTTAAAGAAATGAGAATATTATCTGGAACTTGGTAGCTCTGTAAATGTTAGCTATTATTATTTTACCCACAAGTAAATTAAAGTCAAAAGAGGTTTAAGAAAAAAAATCTAAGGTCACACAACACATCAGTATCAAACCTGGGACAGAATGCAGGTATTCTGACTGTCCAATATTGATTTCTCAAATAATGAAAATGTCTTTAGAATGTATTAAAAAATCTTCCTAAAGCACTTAAGTATTATACCACAAAACTACATGTGCTATCTAAAAAGACATGCCCTTTAAACAAATCCCATTGGTTTCTAGGAGTAATTAGTTGGGGGTTTCTCAAGTATTAAGTAAGGTCAAAGGAGAAAGTTTCGGTGATGAAGAAAGGTGTTCTGATGCCTATAAAATAGTGGATGAACTAAAACCAATTGGATCTGGACTTTTGAGAACTAGAAGTGAAGCAAAATTCTCACCTCTAGGGATCTCATTTCCTTGATAATGAAAAACACTTCTTTATCCAGCTTCATCTTTATTTATTTTGATCCTGCCTCTTTCCTAAATGAATTTGAGGTGCTTTGTAATAAAGGACAGATTGAAAATCAGGTTATACAAAAATCAAAACCATGAAAAGGAGGAGGAAGCAACTGTGTTAATTACAAGGGCTAATATAATTGTGATTGAATATTTTAATGGTTTTTAGCTTCCTAGAAGTTATGCCAAAAATTTTCTGCCTTTAGGAATGCTTCAACTAAACTGTAATCTCCTTGAGAACAGGTAGAATACACAGTTTTTCAAGTACTACAAAGTGTTATTACTTTTAAAATTATTACCTAGAATACCATTCTATACCCATCTGACACTCCAATTATCTTGGCTATTGTTTCTATGATAAGTCCGCATGGTTTATTATAGTCTGAACTAGCCATGCATACTAACTAACTAAAAGACAATGCCATCTACACTACTTGCTAAATATTTGGCCTTGGACAAGAAACTTCAGCTTTCAGGGTCTCAGCTTTCACACTGTGAAGTGAGAGGCTTAGACAATTAGTATAAAATATTTAATTCTTTATGTATTTTCAGTTCTACTGAAGTATAATTTACATACCATAAAATTCACTCGTTTAAGTGTATAGTTAAATGTAAATAAATCTATGGTTGTACAAGCATTTCTACAATGAAATTTTAGAACATTTCCACTGTACCAAAAAGAATCCTCATTCCCATTCTTCATTTAGATAATCTTCTAAAAGGTCCTTTCTAACTTTACATTTCCAAACTTACAAAGTTTTACTAGTTCTTTGTTTCTTACAGAACCAAGTTCAAATTCCTCACTGTAACATTCAAGGTCTTTTACAATCTACAAAACCTATCCCTCCAACTCAATTCCTTCCTCAAATACCTCTTATCCCCTTGCTTTAAATAGTTAGCTGCTTCTGAATTTATGACCTTGCAATTCCCCTGGCAGGGAGTCCTCCCAAATCTCTTATTCAGACTCAGCTTAAATGCCATACCTTCCATAAAGTTTTCTTCATTTCACACTCCTCACACTCATCTGGAACTGGACTTTATTTGCTTTTAAATTCCAAATGTATTTCATTTGTCCCTCTCATGAAAGTTCTCACTTTCATTCTTGGATATAATGCTTGGCATCTCATCACCTCATTTCATTAAGAGAGTTGAGAGGGCGGAAGCTACATCTAAGCCAGGTATGTATTCTTAAGAACTCCCCATGTGGATTCTGAACGACAACTAATGATAGTGATTAGTGGCTAAATTAAGCATCTACCATGTGCCATACACTGTTCTAAGCACTTTCACAAACATTAACTCATTTAAATTTTATAACAACCTGGTAAAATAGTACTACCACCACCAAAAATTTATAGATGAAGGAACTGAGGCAGAGAGAGATTACAAACTTGCCAAGTCACAGAGCTAGTTAAATAGCAGATTGAGATAGGAATTCAGATGGTCTGGCTCCAAAGCATGTACACAATCACAGTAAATTTCCTTAGAATCTTGATAAATATCAACTGAAAATTCTACCTAGTAAGTTTCCATTCCAGAAAGAAAAGGTAACTAAGAATTCTAGGTGTTGACACAGAGGTAATGAGAGTAGAGAAAACTACCAAGCACAAACTGTGATTCAGACAGGAGAAAGCACTGAACTTTAGGGTAGGCCTGAGTTGTTTCCATAATGGTCATGGAACCCTAAGTTATAACTTTAAAAGACAGTTCCTTTTTCATCCATCCGTGGTAGGAGTATAAATTGGTAGTATCTAGCTGAATATATGAATATTCTATGACCTAGAAATCTGGCTCATACACATAGCCCAAGAAAAATGCACAATTATATCCACCAAAAAAGTTCTATTGGTAATAGCAAGATCTAAAAATTTCCCATCAACGAATGGGTAAGTCACATACGGCATATTAAAAAAACAGAATTCTATACAGTGATGAGAAGGTCTATAACTACAAGGAATAACATGGACAAATTTTTCAAACAATGTTCAGTAAAATCAGACACAAAAAGAATATGTATCCTATGAATCTATTTAAATTAAGTACAAAAAAGGGGAAAACTAACATAGTCTATCAGAAAGCAGGATAGTGGTTCACACTTGTGTGGGATAACAACTAGAAACTGGAATGTGTTTCTTGATCTTGGAGCTAGTTACCTGGGTATGAGCAGTCTGTAAACATTTACAGAACTATAAACTTCTTTCTATGGACTTATCTATGAATATATAAATATATGTGTATATAAATATGTATGTTGCACTTTAACATATTTTAAAATCTGCTTGAGAGGAAAAAACATCTAAAACAAGGGCCAAAAATAAGTCATTTTTACAACTGATACACAGAACTAATAACTGACAAACCCATATAATTATCTCTGTGTCCTGAGAAAGACAAGACAGACATTTCTCCCTTTTGTGAAACAAAGAATTAACAAGAAGGACACTTTAAACCCTAACCAGTAGTGCAACCCTAATCCTTTCTGGAACCTTAGGGAAAAAACTAGATGATGGCAATATACTTCAACCTGTGAACTCTCACAGTTCTGTAACACCAAAACAATGTCAATTTTTAAAAATAATTAAGTCTTCATTTGGTGCTTTTATTCATATTTCAAGACACTCAACACAATTCATGCAGTACAAATGAGGTCTGGCCATGATATCATTTCAAGTTTTCTGGATCATGAATTCCATCCCCACACTAGTCTGAAACTAAGCACTCCTACCTATATTAGGTCTCAGTTTCCATATCTGTCATATGGAAGCAATAATAGTATCTCTGTCATAGATTTCAATAAGGACTGAAGACCTATTTCATGAAAAACATTTACCACAGTGCCTCTCACATGGTTAAATACTCAATTTATGTCATTATTTTCCCACAGGCCAGTTAATAGTTTCTCCTTTCTTCCAAATAACACACAGCCAGCCTAATTTATAGCTTTAATTCTCAGCAGGCAGATTTTAATATTTTAATATTTTAACACTTAAGGAAAAGAGCAGTTCTGCCTTCCCTTCTTCCTCGGATGGATAGGGAAAAAAGCGTGTTCAGGTGAGCTGATTTTGAACTGGGCAAGTAGAGTGACCCAAACTAAGGTCCTCTGGGAGGCATAGTCAGGATAGCAGAAGGTCTGTACCATGACAGGAAACATGGTGTAAATGACATGACCTGGAAAGAAAGGGACCCAGAAAAAGGTTGTCTGGGTTCTACAAGAGTATGTGGTTGTTTTCCACAGAGAAGAGCCCTGAAGAAGAGGGAGTCAGGAAGGGGGAGGTTTGAAGGCTGTATTTCTTATTTGCCCATCAAGGTCTGAAGCCAACAAATGAGCAGAACACTATTAGTTACAAAACAGTTTTCACAAATATCCATTTAGTTAATTCTCCCACTCACCCTGTGAAGTGAGCAGGGCAAGTTGCATTATCTTTGGTAGATAAAGAAAGCCAAGGATTTCCTTGAAAGAGATATTAATAATGTACACAAAATTACCAGTTTGTGTTTGGAGGGACCAGCACTCTAAATTAGGTCTCCTGGCTTCAAAATCCATAGAGTTCCCATTAAGACACGCTGAAATTGTATGTGAACTTCAGTTAGCTTAGGCCACGTCTGTTATAATCAACAGAAAACACACACACACACACACGCACACACACAACTTGTGAACTCTCCACTGTTCCTCATATAGGAGAAGAAAAGTGTCAGGAGGGGGGTGGACTTGAAATATAAAGAGACTGGCATTGGGAAGGGAGAAAGTAGGTTCTGAAAAGATGACAGAAAAAGCAGCAGAAGCAGCTCTAATTGTGGGCAGGCTATAAACAGGTGCCAACTGGCCTAGTAATGCCACCTCTTGAGTTTCTCCTTTCAGTTGGGTAGAGCCAGGTACACTCTGCTTCCTTTCCCATTGACCAGATAGGGCTAAAGAGATGCTATGATCCCCCCCAAAACCACACACACAGGCCAGAGCTGGGGTGGGGATAGAAATCCGGGTAGCTTTCGAAGGTAAGGGGCAGGGAGAGCCAAGAGGAAAGTGGGGAAACGCTGGATAAAGGAAGTAACTCTTCAGGGGGCGATGCTAATTGGGTACTCCTCAAAGGCGATCACAAGCGCCACAAATACAAGAAGCTGGAGGAAAGGTGGGGGAGAGGTACCCGCTGGGGTTCAGAGAGGAGCTGGGGTCCGGAAGGTGCGGGATTGATGGCGTGTGGGGGACGCTGGCGCAGACCACCAACTCCAGCTCCGCCGTCACCCCATGGTGGATCCTGAGGAGAAGGCTCAGTTTGGTTGAAAGGGGGTGTGGACTGCCGAAGAGAACATGGATCCTCGAGCGGGATGGGGGCGTCAAAGAGCACCCTGAGAATGCTGAGGGGGTGTGCCCGAGCTTCTAGCTGAACACTGAGCCGGTGGCTCCCAACCTTGATTAACTCTTCTTACCTTGGGTACCGTGATATGGTCCATGACAATAGTTCTCGCCAGCTGAACCCCTCAATGCCGCTGCTACCGCCGCCGCCGCCGCCTCTGCCGCCGCCGCCACTGCCACCGCAGCCGCTGCTCTGGACACCTACTAGCCTAACAGCTTTTACCCATCCACCCTCCCTCACAGTTTTGGCTCAAACTCTCACGGATTCTCCTATCGCGATGTTTCGCTCAACGCCACTACCGCCATCTTGCTTTCTGGCAAATGCCCTTTTCTTCCCGGAGTTGATCATATTCGTTCAAGCTTGAGGTTTGCCCGGACCCAGACTCACACTCCTTGATGCTGTGAGGACTCTGAACACCGATGTCCCTCCACTACTCTAATGTTATAGTGATTGCACCTTACAAAGATAGTGCAGGCTGTTACAGAGATAGTACTGTATTTCCGAAGAGCTTTCTAGCACTGTAGAATATATTTTGAAATATGGAGAGGCATATGCTTCTATACATCCCCTCCTTCATATCTACTGCCATCAACCTAGTTAAGACATAGACTACTGCAGTAGCCTCATAAATTATGCCAGCACAGACATAGGAAGAGGACCAAGGACCCACTGGACCAGGTCTCAGATGAGGTACAATCAAGTGTAGGTCCTCAGTGTTATGCTCTGAAATCCAATCTGTGATGGAATAAAGAACAGTCCTGGAGCTGAAAAACCTGGGTTCTACTCCTTTCAGGGCTGCCAATAACTTGCTGTATGACCTTGGGCAACTCAGGTCACCTCACTGGGCCTTAATTTGTTCAACATTACAGTGAGAAAATTGGCCACTGTATCCAGTGTCATTTCTAGTTCTACTATTGCAGTATTATTGTTTGCAATCTCACATTCCTTACACAGTGATTTCTTTCTTCTTTGAGTACCTATAACTCTTGCTAACTAAACTTCTTGTTTATCACATTCTGCCTTCATCCCTAGCCTAAAAACCTTTACCTCAATTCATGACACTATTTTCCCTTGAACTGGCATTCCATTACTTTTAGTCATTTTAATGCCAAACATCTCAAAAGAATCAACTACTTATCATCATCACCTATATTTTTTTATAACAAAACCCGCTGCTTTCTAACCATCCTCTCCAGTTGACTCGTTTATATGGTCCTCAACACCTTTTGCTAAATCCAACACCTCTTCTCTGTGCTTCCTCTGCATTTGTTTTGTAGCATTTTGAACTGTTGATTGATATATCCTTTTGACATTTTTCTTCCCTTGGCCTTTATTATAAAACAGAATCATTGCTTGCATCTCTAACTCTTCTTTCTCTGCCTCCCTCCCAGCTCCTCTTAGTCCCTTTTAAACTATTTACCTGGCTTCTAGCCTTGTTTCCCTTCTCCCTATTTTCTTTGTAATTTTGATGTCTTTCACAAGCTCATCTCTTATAACTGGAAGAGGACTCTCAACTTTACATTTCAAGTCCTGTTACCTTTCTTCTGAGTTCAAATTTAGAACTTCCAACTATCTGCTGAGAGTTCCACTTGTGTGTTACTGCTATCACATTAAAGGCATTGTGGCCCAAAACAAACTCTTTTTCTTTCATACCCTCCTCCTGCCCCCTGCCTTTTCCTACTCTTGCCACATGTTCTTTCTCTAGTTTTCCCCATCTCTACCACCATATAGCCAGTTGTTCAAACTCTAAACCTATTTCTGTGCTGTTTGGGTTAGTGAGAAGGGTGTGTGGACTCTGTAAGTCAGACAATATTCAAATATTGGGTGAGCTATTTCCTAATGATGCATGACTCTGGGCAAATTACATGACCTTGCTCAGCCTTGGTTCTCCTATCCATAACCCTTTCTCATTAAGTTCTTGTGAGGATTCAAGAGGTAACAAATGTGATATGCAATTAATATGAAAAAGGGCATAATGAAGAGTGGTGGGCAGTTATGTTCCTTTCCTCGACTTCATCACTGAACTTATCTTTTCTCCTCTATCTCAGAATTACCTTGCTTCCTAGTTCACTGATAAAATAAAAGCCATCAAAAGGCAACTTTCATATCCTTTCACAACCAATTTGCTTGCTGCCCTGCATGTGAACTCATATAATCTTTGTGGGTTTTTTTTTCCCCCCAGGGATTGAACCAAGGGGTTCTTAAACCCCTGAGCCACATCCCCAGCCCTTTTTGTTTATTTATTTATTTATTTTTGAGACAGGGTCTAAGTTGCTTAGGGTCCCGCTGATTTACTGAGGCTGGCCTTGAACTTGGGATTCTCCTGTCTCAGACTCCCAAGCTGTTAGGATTACAGGAGTGTACTACTGCATCTTCTAACAACCTTTTTTTTCACTCTCTATGCTCAAGTCATGCTGCTCTCATTGTTTCTTAAATATCCCAGACTTGTTCCTGACCCAGGCCTTTTACTTTTGTTATTTCCTCCACCTAGAATACTCTTCCTCAAGAGTATTGGGAGTACTTATTTACTCCCTCATCTCTGTCAGATCTCTGATCAAATGTCACTATATCCTTATCTGAGCTCCCTATACAAAATAAAACCAGCAGCACTTCTCCAACATTTTATAATTTCCTAACCCTTTGTCTTCATATTTATCAATATCATTTGATAAATTATAAATATGTTATATATGTTATATATTGATATTATCATAATCATCTGACATATTATAAATATATGATATATTATAAATATATTTTATATATATATCCCCTGTACTATATCTGATCCCTGAAGGCAGGGGACTTCTTGTTCACTCCTGGATCTCCAAGGTCTAGAACAGGCCTGGCACACAGTAGGTACTCAATAAATATTTGTTGAGTAAATGAATTTTAAGAGCTGTCCCAGATGTTTACCAGTGTCAATATTAACCATTCCCATAGCATTCCCTCTTGAAGGCAAGTTGATGTCATTTCAAAGGAAATTGAGGCATAGACCGTGAGTTTCCAAGGATTGCAGGAAAACCAAGAATTAGAAAGCCTACAGGAGTAGGGAAGCTTAGTAATGTGTGAAGAAACCTAAAAGAAAAAAGTATCAGGTTCATAAATATTTTCAGTGAATGAGATAATAGTATCATTACTCATCTTTCCCTATTAGAATACCAGCTCCATGAGAATAGGGATTTGTCCTTATTTTGTTCACTACTGTACCCCAGTGCCTAGAAAAGTATATGGCACATAGAAAATCCTTGATACTTACTGAATGACTGAAAATAATTAATGACTCTAAATTCAAAATTAGTGTGATTCAGATGATAAACTAGAGGGTAAAATCTGGGTGCAAGGAACCAGGTAAGAAGCTGTTGCGGTTATCTAAAAGTCGTGAACTGGTGAGTCAGTGGAATTTTTTACTTTTTACCTAGAGCTCCGACATCAGCAAGATTAGCCAAAATATAGAGACACAATTTGTTGCAGTAAATCTCACCTGTCCGGTTGTATATCCAAGCTTCCAACTCAATTATTACTCACTTATGTTCTACTTCTAGAGCTTTCCTTTTGGAGGTATCTCTTCCCATGGTAACCAGGGAAGCAGGTAGTTCTACTTTGCCCCATTACCTTGCTAGCTATAGATATAGACCAAGAAAACTACTGCTAGAGGTCATTGATGATGTAGTTAATGATGACTATTTTAATAGTCACAGAGCCTTTGTGACCTCACTCCTGCTTCAGAGGTAGCTTAGTAAATCACAGCAGAGGATACCTGGAGCACAACTTCAAACAAGTCACCAAGACCTCCTCCACTTTACTGCTGGGGAGAGGCCATTAAGAAACCGACTGGATTTTTTACTTATTTCAATCTCAGCTGATCAGACTACTTAAACCAACTGCCAACGAATTTCCTTTGAAGAGAAATTTTCTATAAAACACTTTATTCATCTTACCAAGATAGATTTCTTGAATCATGCAGTGCATAGGGGATATTAGTGATGAAGTCTGGCAGGACTGCATCAGCCTCTTCCTACAGACTGAGATGTGCTGTGATGCAGCAATTATCACCAATTCTCCACCCTGGTTATTGGCGTCTTATCCTGAGGGTAACTTTTCCCAATTGACCCGGGAAGAAATTGAGATCTTACTCACAAAGGAGGATAGAGAGAAGTTGTTTCTCCAGGGAATCATCCTTGCCGGGACCAAATGCTTATTGATCCGAGACAATCTGTACACCGAAGGAAACAATACCATGGACCTGCGCACCAAAGGCCAGAGTCGAGGCAGCCAGGCAGTGACGGTAGTTCAGATTGAGTCTGTATATCTTGTGGTGATGGGACAAAAAGGAACAGAAGGAGGGCCTCTCAATCTCAAAGCTTTTGAGATGGCGGGTTACATTAGAGAGGCCATTTTTCAACACATGGCCCGTTTCTAACTAAATAAAAACAAGTTGATGTTTGACCTGTAATTCAAATTCAGTGTTATTTATTTCAACTGCTAAATTAGCATGTCCTTGAAGAAAAAGAAAAGGGAGATCCCAGATCAGGTTTGAAGATGTGTGTGTGTGTGTGTGTGTGTGTACCCACGCATGTGTTTGGGAAGTAGTGTGGTTTGGAGAATGAATAGTTCTTTCAGGCATTTGGGCTGCTAGACCTTTGTTTTGTGGTTTTTACATGTTTTACTCATTGAGCACCATCCCTCCTTAGCTCCTGGTGGAGAGGGTAGTCAGCTGGGAACCAGAAAATCTTGACTCTAATTCCAACTTTTTCCTGTGATCCCCCCTCAACCTGTTTGCTTATCTATACAATGAGGAATGCAATGTGTCTCTCTGGGTCTTTCAAACTATGAAAATATAGGATTTAGTAACATCACAGACATCCTTCAATGACCAACTCAAGTACTACCTTCTCTGTGAAGCTTTCTCTGACTGGAACAGCCCTTGGTGTTGACCCTAATTTGAATTCCTAGCACACCAACAATCTGGACCATTTCTCTGTCCAACATATCTTTTATAACAACATTCTTTTATAACTTTTCATACAAACATTAGTTTTGTTCTCAGTTTGAATATAATCTCCTAGAGGACAATGTCCTTTACTTCTCCATTGACTTCCTGGGATTCCAGCATGGGGCTCTGTCAGAGGAATTGGTTATAGGCATAAAATCACTTATTAGGCAAAAATAGATTTTCCAAGGGTACTCTGCAGAGTGTGGATGACCCACGGTGCTTGTGGCTAGATTTTCTTCTTTTAGTTCATCTCTCAACCATTGGTCAAAAGAAGTATGGGTGGGCAGAAGCTAAGAAGAGAGGTGAGAAAATCTCACCATTCAGACTGGCTTGTGGCTAGCAGTTCTGGGACTAGCTGGAGTGAGAAAGACAAATAAGAAAGATGAGGTTTAGCCATTGTGCTTATTCAACCCTTCTGTTACCTACTCCTAGAAGCAGTGAATATAGAGAACACTATTCTATGTTAATTACAAGAAACCACCTCTAACACACACACACACACACACACACACACACACACACACACACACACCTTAAAAGCTTGTGAAGGTCAAGGTTTAAATGTGGAAATGGTCAAAATCTCCAGAGTAATGGTATCCAATATGCTGCTAATTGCATATGCAATTTTAAATTCCCAAGTAGATATAGTTAAAAAGAAAAAAGAAAAAGAAACAGGTGAAAATAATTTAGGAATATATTTTATTTAACCAATACATTCAACATATTATTACTTCAAAATGCAATCAAAAAATCCAGTGTGTATTTTACATTTACAACACATCTCAATTCAAACAAGCCTCATTTCAATTGCTCAAGAGTCCCACGTTTCAAGTGACTACTATATTGGGTGGCAAAGGTCTAGGCCAACCTTCAACCAATATATAAAACCTTTCTGCAACATGCCTGTCAGTACATCTATCCACCCAATACGTACAATGGTATGCATACAATGGTATGCACTGGCTAGGTAATTAATAAAAACATCAAGTAAGGAAAAAAAGAGGTTTCCCACAAAAAAAGTTCTAGTGAGGATTAGACAAGTGAAAATGTAGCCTACAGTACAATGAAATAAGTGCTATTAATGAGTTCATTCAAATATGTATTGAATTTTACTATGTGTCAAGCACTGTTCTAGACACAACAGCAGGCAAAATACTCAAAAATACCTACAATGAGCTTACATTCTACTAAAAGAAACATAATATATTTCAGGAAATAAGTGCTATGACAGCAAACAGAACAGTGTATGATAAATAGAGATTGATCGGAGGGAGTATTTTAAATACTGAGTTTAGAGGCAACATCTCTGGAGAGAGGATATCTTTGTAGATGTCAAGGAAGTAAGGGAATGAGACATGTCAAGAACCAAAGGAAGTATTTTAAGCAGAGAGCACAACCTGTCCAAAAGCCCTGATGCTAGGAGGGCCTGAGGAGGAACTGCCAGGAGGCCAGTATAGCTGCAAACTCTCAAGACAGTGCCCCTTTCCCTCTCCACCTGCAGTATCCTCAAGCTTAGTGGTAAGACAGCAGGTGCTACTTCCCAGGGTAAAGCAGCAAAGGAGAGCTAAAGTCTTGCCACTCTGCTTCTGTGTCGGGGTCTTAAGCCCCCTTGCGACCAGTGGCAAGGTAAGGGGACACTCCCCAACAAGGTCAGATCAGGATAGGTAAGGCCGACTGACCACCCGCTCCCCAGCCCTCCCAGCGGAGGACAATCAGACATGTCAGGGAGACCCGTCACAGCAGGAACTCGTTTATTGAGGAAATCACACAGCTTTTATGTAGGGTGGGGGCTAGGCGGGAACCAATCAGCTTAAAGGTCAGCAAGGCAGGGGGGTTCATGCAGGCGAGAGTCCCATTGGACTATATGGCAAGCATGAGCTGATCACGTTCGCCGAACTGTTGTTAACCAATCCCTGAGGGTGGTCCAGTTTATCTCATGAACCTTTGAAACCACCTTTGAGCCTTGATCTTGCTCACCCTCCAGGGAGTAAGGAGTCAGCCTGAGTTAGTTAATGTGTCATTAGTCCCAACACTTCTGGACCCTCTCTCTTCCTGATTAAATTGCATTACTTTTTGGCAGCCATATCACACCGCTGACTCATATTGAGCTTATAGTTAACTATACCCCCTAAGACTTTTTCACACTGGCAGCTGTTGGAGAAAAAAGGAGCGTGAAATAGTGGTTGGGCAGTGAGACAGAGAAAAAATTAAATGTGGAATTGGCTTTACTATAGTCTTCATCTTGGATAGAGCCTCAATGTGGCATGATACACATCCCTGAAGGGAAAGAGAGGTGGGGTGAGATGGAAGGCAAAGAAATCAAATAATTAAGATAATTGAGCCTTAGACATTATTTTGTACAAACTGGGTCTCCCGAATAAAGAGATAAAAATAGGGTGACTGATGACAAATGGTCTTTCCATTTAATTAGAAGGGCACAGGAAAATCATTAGAGGACAAGCTAAAGCACCCAGATGTCCTATTGAACAAAAAACTTAATTAGGCCAGGCTGATTGAGGCCCAGGTCTGGGAGCCTGGAAAGGGAAAGGAAGCCCAGGTGGTGGCTGCTCAGCAGAAATCCTGCCCTTTCCAGACAGAGAAACACTTCACTGCTGGACCAGCCACAGTCCTAACCTGTTGCTGTGGTGAAGTCTTTCCCTGGGGACTGAATGAGCCTTGTGTAAATAAGCTCGAACTGAATGTTAAGAGAAATGCATGAGACTGTCCTATTTCTAGAAAGCAATAGGGAAAGCCATCATGGGAAGCCTCAGGGCCAGAATGGGAAGTATGGGTCTTACCAAGAAAAAAGAAAAAAAAACCATCTCCTCTCTCCACCCATCCTGTGAGCTCATGATGGTCCAGGTTGCTCACAGCAGCATTAAGTTCTCATCAGAAGCTAGGCTTAGTCTTCCTCTGATGCCTGCATCCACTTTTCTTCTAATGCGCCCTGTTGTCTAACCACTTTGAACTCCTCATCATTTTCAAGATGTTCTTCACAATTTGTCCCATGGTATTCTCACAAATGACCTGCCATTACCCCTCCATTTCCTATCAATCTCAAGTCTATACCCTACCCATATTCTAGGCCCAGTCACTGAACCTCATTCTTCTAAGGACATTTCCTCTTCCCCAATTTGGAGAAGTTCCCTCATGCCGTGGAACCTTGCACCTTGTTCTTTACATCACTCCCATAGCATTTAATTATTCAAATTTCGTTTCTTACTATGCATGTGCATCTTTTCTCTCCCTTATTAGCCTCCACGTTTCCAAGAGATGGCTATTTGACTTTAACCCCCATTAACAGGTTTTGTCATAGGAAATTCTCAGTTACAACTTGCCAGATGATTAAAATGAATGACAAACATAACAAATGATGGATGGAGGAATAATATTTCCAGCCAAGCTTCTTTTTTGTTTTCTCCACAGGTTAAATGAGTTGGGAAATTAGGGGAGGTTGTTGATAATTCCCCTTCATCCCCCTTTATCCCCAGCACCAGTCACTAATTCCCTTGCATCTAGGCAGTGGGAGTGACTCACTCCAGGAAATCTTTAGTTATGATTTTGAGGTTTTATGTAATTAATTATAATGTTCCCTGAATAGGGTGAGCTCCATGTCAAGTGAATGGTAGACAAAATGAATGGTATAGGAGTTGAGTGGGAAGAGTACCTTTGGGCTCTGTCTAAATGTGCATATTCTCTGATAATTTTTTTTTTATTGTAAACAAATGGGATACATGATGTTTCTCTGTTTGTACATGGCGTAAAGGCATACCATTTGTGTAGTCATAAATTTACATAGGGTAATGTTGTTTGATTCATTCTGTTATTTTTTCCCATCCCCCCACCCCTCCCATCCCTCTTTTCCCTCCATACAGTCCTTCCTTCCTCCATTCTTGCCCCCCTCCCTAACCCTAACTCTAACCCTAACACTAACCCCTCCCACCCCCCATTATGTGTCATCATCCACTTATTAGCGATATCATTCGTCCATTGGTTTTTTTGAGATTGGCTTATCTCACTTAGCATGATATTCTCCAGTTTCATCCATTTGCCGGCAAATGCCATAATTTTATCATTCTTTATGGCTGTGTAATATTCCATTGTATATATATACCACAGTTTCTTTATCCATTCATCAATTGAAGGACATCTAGGTTGGTTCCACAATCTGGCTATTGTGAACTGAGCAGCTATGAACATTGATGTGGCTGTATCTCTGTAATATGCTGATTTTAAGTCCTTTGGGTATAGGCCAAGGAGTGGGATAGCTGGGTCAAATGGTGATTCCATTCCAAGTTTTCTAAGGAGTCTCCACACTGCTTTTCAGAGTGGCTGCACTAATTTGCAGCCCCACCAGCAATGTATGAGTGTACCTTTCTCCCCACATCCTCACCAACACCTGCTGTTGCTTGTATTCTTGATAATCGCCATTCTAATTGGGGTGAGATGGAATCTTAGGGTGGTTTTGATTTGCATTTCTCTTATTACTAGAGATGTTGAACATTTTTCCATATGTTTGTTGATTGCTTGTAGATCTTCTTCTGTGAAGTGTCTATTCATTTCCTTAGCCCATTTGTCGAATGGATTATTAGCATTCCTGGTGTAGAGTTTTTTGTGTTCTTTATAGATTCTGGAGATTAGCGCTCTATCTGAAGTATGATTGGCAAAGATTTTCTCCCACTCTGTAGGCTCTTTCTTCGTATTGCTGATAGATTCCTTTGCTGAGAGAAAGCTTTTTAGTTTGAATCTATCCCAGTTATTGATTCTTGCTTTTATTTCTTGTGCTATGGGAGTCCTGTTGAGGAAGTCTGGTCCTAAGCCGACATGTTGAAGCTCTGGACCTACTTTTTCTTCTATAAGATGCAAGGTCTCTGGTCTGATTCCGCGATCCTTAATCCATTTGAGTTTAGTTTTGTGCATGGTGAGAGATATGGGTTTAGTTTCATTCTGTTGCATATGGATTTCCAATTCTCCCAGCACCATTTGTTGAAGAGGCTATCTTTTCTCCATTGCATATTTTTGGCCCCTTTGTCTAGTATGAGAAAATTGTATTTATTTGGGTGTGTGTCCGTGTCCTCTATTCTGTACCATTGATCCACCTTTCTATTTTGGTACCAATACCATGCCGTTTTTGTCACTATTGCTTTGTAGTATAGTTGAAGATCTGGTATTGTGATACTCCCTGCTTCACTCTTTCTGCCAAGGATTGCTTTAGCTATTCTGGGTTTTTTATTCTTCCAGATGAATTTCATAATTTTTTGCTCTATTTCTGTAAGGTACATCATTGGGATTTTAATTGGAATTGCATTGAATCTGTATAGCACTTTTGGTAGTATGGCCATTTTGACAATATTAATTCTGCCTATCCAAGAACATGGGAGATCTTTCCATCTTCTAAGGTTTTCTTTAATTTCTTTCTTTAGTGTTCTGTAGTTCTCATTGTAGAGGTCTTTCACCTCTTTTGTGAGATTGATTCCCAAGTATTTTATTTTTTTCGAAGCTATTGTGAATGGGGTAGTTTTCCTGATTTCTCTTTCTGAAGATTCATCGCTTATGTATAAAAATGCCTTAGATTTATGTGCATTGATCTTATATCCCGCTACTTAACTGAATTCACTTATGAGATCTAAAAGTTTTCTGGTGGAATTTCCTGGTTCCTCTAAGTATACAATCATATCATCAGCAAATAGGGATAGTTTGAGTTCTTCTTTTCCTATTCGTATCCCTTTAATTTCTTTGGTTTGTCTAATTGCTCTGGCTAGAGTTTCAAGGACGATATTGAATAGAAGTGGTGAAAGAAGGCATCCCTGCCTTGTTCCAGTTTTTAGGGGGAATGCTTTCAGTTTTTCACCATTTAGAATGATATTAGCCATGGGCTTAGCGTAGATGGCCTTTACAATGTTAAGGAATGTTCCCACTATCCCTATTTTTTCTAGTGTTTTGAGCATGAAGGGGTGCTGCATTTTATCAAATGCTTTTTCTGCATCTATCGAAATAATCATGTGATTCTTGACTTTAAGTCTATTGATATGGTGAATGACATTTATTGATTTCCTGATGTTGAACCAACCTTGCATCCCTGGGATGAAACCCACTTGATCATGGTGCACTATCTTTTTAATATGTTTTTGTATGCGATTTGCTAAAATTTTGTTGAGAATTTTTGCGTCGATGTTCATTAAGGATATTGGTCTGAAATTTTCTTTCCTCGATGTGTCTCTGTCTGGTTTAGGTATCAGGGTAATATTGGCTTCATAGAATGAGTTTGGGAGGGTTCCCTCCTCTTCTATTTTATGGAATACTTTGAGAAGTATTGGAATGAGCTCTTCTTTAAAGGTTTTGTAGAACTCGGCTGAGAACCCATCTGGTCCTGGACTTTTCTTTGTTGGAAGGCTTTTGATGACTTCTTCTATTTCATTACTTGAAATTGGTCTATTTAAATTGTGTATGTCCTCCTCGTTCAGTTTAGGCAATTCATATGTCTCTAGAAACCTGTTGATGTCTTCGAAATTTTCTATTTTGTTGGAGTATAGATTCTCAAAATAGCTTCTAATTATGTTTTGTATTTCAGTCGTGTCTGTTGTGATATTTCATTGTTCATTCCGAATTTTAGTGATTTGGGTTTTCTCTCGTCTTTTCTTTGTTAGTGTGGCTAAAGGTTTATCAATTTTGTTTATTTTTTCGAAGAACCAACTATTTATTTTGTCAATTTTTTGTATTGTTTCTTTTGTTTCAATTTCGTGGATTTCAGCTCTGAGTTTAACTATTTCCTGTCTTCTACTACTTTTGGTGTAGGTCTGTTCTTCTTTTTCTAGGACTTTGAGCTGTAGTGTTAGGTCGTTGATTTGTTGAGTTTTACTTCTTTTATTAAATGCGCTCGATGAAATAAATTTTCCTCTAAGTACTGCTTTCATAGTGTCCCAGAGATTTTGATATGATGTTTCTTTGTTCTCGTTTACCTCTAAGAATTTTTTAATTTCCTTCCTTATATCTTCTGTTATCCATTCATCATATAATAGCATATTGTTTAATCTCCAGGTGTTGGAGTAGTTTCTGTTTTTTACTCTTTCATTTATTTCTAACTTCAATCCATTATGATCTGATAGAATACAAGGTAGTGTCTCTATCTTCTTGTATTTGCTAACATTAGCTTTGTGGCATAATATATGGTCTATTTTAGAGAAGGATCCATGTGCTGCTGAGAAGAAAGTGTATTCGCTCTTGGTTGGATGGTATATTCTGTAAATGTCTGTTAAGTCTAAATTATTGATTGTGTTATTGAGATCTATGGTTTCTTTGTTCAATTTTTGTTTGGAAGATCTGTCCAGTGGTGAGAGAGGCATGTTAAAATCACCTAATATTATTGTGTTATGGTCTATTTGGTTTCTAAAATTGAGAAGGATTTGTTTAACATACATGGTTGAGCCACTGTTTGGGGCATAGATGTTTATGATTGTTATATCTTGGTGATTTATGCTTCCCTTAAGCAGTATGAAATGTCCTTCTTTATCCCTTCTGACTAACATTGGCTTGAAGTCCACATTATCTGAAATGAGGATGGATACTCCAGCTTTTTTGCTGAGTCCATGTGCATGGTATGTTTTTCCCCATCCTTTCACCTTTAGTCTATGGGTATCTCTTTCTATGAGGTGAGTCTCTTGCAGGCAACATATTGTTGGATCTTTCTTTTTAATCCAATCTGCCAGTCTATGTCTTTTGATTGATGAATTCAGGCCATTAACATTCAGGGTTATTATTGAGATATGATTTGTATTCCCAGTCATTTGGTTCATATTTAAAATTTTATTTATTTATTTATTTATTTATTGACACATCTTGGTTCCTCCTTTATTTGACAGTTTCTTTAGTGTAATTCCTCCCTTTGCTGATATGCTTCTTTGTTTTTTATCTCTTCCTCATGAAATATTTTGCTGAGAATGTTCTGTAATGCTGGCTTTCTTTTTGTAAATTCTTTTAGCTTTTGTTTATCATGGAATGATTTTATTTCATCGTCAAATTTGAAGGTAAGTTTTGCTGGGTATAAGATTCTTGGTTGGCATCCATTTTCTTTCAGAGCTTGAAAAATGTTGTTCCAGGCCCTTCTAGCTTTTAGGGTCTGGATTGAAAAATCTGCTGATATCCGTATTGGTTTTCCCCTGAATGTAATTTGGTCCTTGTCTCTCACAGCCTTTAAAATTCTGTCTTTATTTTGTATGTTAGGTATTTTCATTATAATGTGCCTTGGTGTGGGTCTGTTGTAATTTTGTGTATTTGGAGTCCTATAAGCCTCTTGGACTTGATTTTCCATTTCATTCTTCAGATTTGGGAAATTTTCTGATATTATTTCATTGAATAGATTGTTCATTCCTTTGGTTTGTTTCTCTAAGCCTTCCTCAATCCCAATAATTCTCAAATTTGGCCTTTTCATGATATCCCATAGTTCTTGCAGATTCTGTTCATGATTTCTTACCATCTTCTCTGTTTGTTCAACTTTGCTTTCGAGGTTAAATATTTTGTCTTCAATATCTGAACTTCCGTCTTCCAGGTGTTCTATCCTATTGGTTATGCTTTCTATGGAGTTCTCAATTTGGTTTATTGTTTCCTTCATTTCAAGGATTTCTGTTTGTTTTTTTTTCAATATCTCTAACTCTTTATTGAAATGATCTTTTGCTTCCTGAATTTGCTCTGTTAACTGTGGATTGGTGCGATCATTCAATGCCTGCATTTGCTCTTTCATCTCATCGTTTGCTTCCCTAATCATTTTAATTATGTACATTCTGAACTCCCTTTCTGTCATTTCTTCTGCCATGCTGTCGTTGGATTTTATTGATGTAACATCTAGATTTGTTTGGGGCATTTTCTTCCCTTGTTTTCTCATATTGTTCAGGAATCAGTGGGTCATTAAGATATTGCAGATTTCCTCTATCGACTTATAATGTCTCTGAAGATTGCTAGTATATCCCCTCTTATCCTTCAGTAGCCTGAAGTCTTGGAGGAAGTTGATAATGCGGAGCTCCACGAAGAAGCTGCCTCTCTAGGGGTGGTGACCCTCAGGTGGCGTATATTCCCTGCTAGTGGGCAGAGGTGCCTCCACTTGTTGACCAATGGTCATCCAACGGGGAACTAGGCTGTGGGCTGAGGCAAGTCCTGTTTGTGCCTGTGTCTCTGGTTTTACCGTCACTGTGGGAAAACCTCACCCGGCAGGGAAGACTCACTCGGTGGGAACGTCTCGCTGGTCAGTTCCCCTCCTAGAGTTTCCCCTCAATCTACAACTACCGCCTGGGCTGGGCTGTCTTCCTCTGCAATGTTCCCAGGGGCCCAGACCTACCTACTGGGCCTGAGAGCCTCACCCTTTGCAGGCGAGTCTCCTTAGGCTGCCTCTCCCAGAGAATCTGCCTGCAGTCCTGGAAACTTCGCTCCACCCCTAGGCGTGTCTCTGTGCGACTCTTCCAGCAAGAAGCCACCTAGCTCCTGGGACCCTGCTCTGCACGTAATCACCTGGCTATGCGGCCCCTCCTCTGAGCCGCCACCTGGAGCCCCGTACAATAGCTCCAATACCCAGAGACCCACCACACACCTCCTCCTCCGGACAGCAGCAGGGTTTCCGACGCAGTCACTAGGAGCCCAAGCAATTCACTTCATGTCTCCTCCTCCCGCCAACCGCCCGTAGCCCTAGGCAGTCACTCCAAGTCCAAGTGACCCGCCCTGTTCCTCCTCCTCCTCCTTGGGGTAGCCCCCCAGGTGTTCAGGAGCGGTGGCTCCGAGACCAAGTGACCCACCGTGCTCCTCCTCTAGGCAGGCCACTGGTGTTCAGGAGCATTCGCTTTTAGTCCATCAACTCACCACTCGCCTCCTCCTCTGGCAACCGCCTGTGGTTCTGAGGCAGTCACTCCTAGACCAAGGGACCCGCTGTGCTTCTCCTCTTCCTCCGGGCAACCCCCCCCCCCCGGTGTTCAGAAGCGGTCCTTCTGAGTTCAAACAGTTCGCCACACAGCTCCTCCTCTGGCAACCGCCCGTGGCTCTGATGCAGTCACTCCTAGACCAAGCAACCCGCCGCGCTTCTCCTCTTCCTCCGGGCAACCCCCCGGTGTTCAGAAGCAGTCATTCTGGGTCTAAACAGCTCATCACGCAGCTCCTCCTCAGGCAGCCACCCGGAGCCCCAGTGGTTGCTCCAAGTCCAAGCGCTGTGCTGAGCCGCCTCCTCTACGATGATCCCAGTTGTCCGTGTTTACCGCTCCAGCGGGGAGAGGGGTGTCTCACCGAGCAACTCTACTTCACAAAGTTCCCTGCGTTCTGGGGCTACCGCCCCATCCGGGATGCTCCCCAACAGGAGAGACTCACCCAGCGGCTTTGAGTTGGTCCCAAGTCTCTCACTATCTCCTCTTTTGAATCCTGCGTCCTGGAGCAGCGTGAAATGCAGCCGCCCCCTAGTCCGCCATCTTGAAACCTGCCATTCTCTGATAATTAAGAGTTCCACAAGCTACATATTTATATGTTTATTTTCTTGTAGAATTATATACAAAGGCATTTATAACAGATTTTAAAGGTCTGGGTCTTTATTATTATTTTTACCTAGACTATGAAGATACTGGTATCTGTGATTGCTATGTGGATCAAATTAAAGAATGGGCATGAAGTGTTTTGGAAAATGTAAAGTGATGTAGGTATCAGATCACCTGTAGCTTGGGAATTATATTAGAGCCATTGGGTTCAAACAGGTACTTGGAAGTAGGAGGTGGAAGACTGAGCTTCTGTGTGGTTGACTACAGAGTCTGGAAATCTTGGCTTTAGAGTGCTAATTACAGAAAATGCTTTAACTGATTTTGAGGTGTCAGGAGAAGGGGAGAGAGAATGAAGCATTGCCTCTTATGGAAAAGATGGGGTCAATTCTTAGGAGCAGGAGCAGAAAATAACCTCATCCTTCTGACCTAGAGAGGAACAGGGTGACCATTTCCTAATGATAAATACTGCTTTGGTGCTTTGCAGTTTATACAAGACTTTTTTATTTATTCAATATATATTTATTGAGAATCTTCTATGTACTTATGAAAAGGTAAATTACAGTACAATGTAGTAAATGATACTAGAGAGTGTATTCAGTCATTCAAACACTTATAGAGTGTCCGCTATATTTCAAGCACTGTTCTAGGCAATTACAGTAGGACAGTGTACAATAGTGACAGCACAATAGTGAACAAAATAGGGAAAAACCCTTGCTCCCATGGAAGTTACATTCTACTTCAGAAACAGATAATACACAAAATAAAATCCAGAGAAGATGATAAATGCCAAGAAAGAAAGAAAGAAAGAAAGGCAAAGAAAACTGAAAAATGAGGTAAGGAGTGCTGGAGCAGAATTGGGGAGCTTTATAATATTAAAAAAGGGAGTTAAGGAGAGACTTGCCTATAGGTAACATTAAAATAAAACCTGAAGTAGGTCAGGAAGCAAGTCATATGTGTATCTAGGTGAATGGTATTATAGGCAAGGGAAAAGGGTGTGAGTTGAAAGCAGGATTGTGATAATTGAGGCTTGAGTGGAGTGAGTAAGGAGGGGAGGGGAAAGGTAGGGAGATGAGATCAGAGAAAATTTGAGTGTGGACTAGTTCTTATTAAGGCCTTGTAGGACTTTAACTTTTACTCCAAATTAGTTGAGGAGCCCTTGGATATTTTGAGAAGAGGGTCGAAGTGATCTGACTTCTCTTTTAAATGAAACCAATGTTGAGAATAGAATGTGGGGGAGGAGGGGAGGAACCAGGGAGAACAATCAGAGGCTGCTACAGAAACAATCTAAGTGAGAGGTGGTGGTGGCACAGACCAGGATTTTAGCAGGAGAGATGGTAATAAACAGTCAGATTCTGGATGTTTTCAAAGTAAAGCAAAAAGGATGAACAGATGGAAAGGATAAGGAGTGTTAGAGAAATAGGACATTGGAGGATAACAACTATAATTTGGGTTTGTGCAACACAAAATAGTTGCCACTTGCTATGATGGAAGAGGAAACTGAAAGAAAGTGGTTGGGACTAGGGGAGCCTGAAAATAGGAAGATCAGCATTGGTCACGTCAAATTTGAAATGTCTATTAGATATCTAAGTAGAAATGTTAAATAGGAAGTTGGCTATATTAATCTGATATATGAGTCTGCCATCTAGGAGGAGAGTCTGGATTGGAGATATCAATTTGGGAGTTTTCAGAAATACAGGAACTGGGTTGGGATATAGCTCAGTTGGTAGAGTGCTTGCCTCACAAGCACAAGGCCCTGGGTTCAATCCCCAGCACCACAAAAAAAAAAAAAAAGAAATACAGGAAGTGTTGTTCAAAGCCACCAGAATGGATAAGATCATCATAAGTGCAAGTGCAGATAGAGAAGTCAAATGATTAGTCTATAGCAGGACTGGGATTAAGTTGTGTGGTGGTAAATATTAAATGACAAATTCTCTGAAGGAAATAAGCCCTGACTTGTAGCAATTGGGGTTTTTGTTTGTTTGTTTTGGTATCAGGGAATGAAGCCAGGGGCACTTAACCACTAGGCAACATCCCCAGTCCTTTTATATATTTTATTTAGAGACAGGGTCTTGCTGAGTTGCTTAGGGCCTCGCTAAGTTGCTGAGACTGGCTTTGAACTCATGATCCTCCAGCCTCAGCCTCCTCAGCCACTGGGATTATAGGCATGTACCACCACACCCAGCTGATTTGTAGCATTTGCCAATTTTCACTGTGTAAATTCTCCCACCATGGTCAATTTCAAAGATGATGTTAACTAGTTTCAAAATTTCTCAATTAGCTCTCAGTAGCTTATACAATTCAATTCCAACATACCATTGCTTGGGATAAAATCTGAAAACAAGAGATGAGGCTCTTCCTTGAATTCCAGTCTGACATATGGGTCAAATTAAAGATATGGTACAGAAGAATTTAGGAGCAATTTCTGAGTCTTGAGTCTTTTGGGGGTTGGCCCTACTGCTACTTACCAGACAGATGCAGAGTGCCCTGCCCTGTCAGTGGCAAGAAAAAAGAAAGCAAACCTTCCTGACTATGGGTTGTTTTAATGTCTTTAATTTTCCACAGCTCCTCTTTTAATAAGAGCATCCCCTTCTAAAGAGCCTTGGCAAAATACCAACTTCAGAGGGTATACATGGGATAGAGTATTAACCCATTAGTGCTATTTTACATGACTTAGCTTATCACATTAGTTCTAGTCAGTAATTCTTTAAGCCCAGGATCTTGAGTGCATGACATCCAGAAATATCACTTTTTACTGTATGTGGGGGTAATAGGAAAGGAGGGAGCAATAGAAGAGATTACATTCACATCTACATGATTTCAGTATTCATTCTCTACAGAAATGGCATCATATTTCCCCAGACACTTAAGACAGACACTTGGCAATCATCTTTAGCTTCTCCTTCTCTAAAATCATCCCCCCACACAATCAATCATGTCCAGCTTATTATACTTCCTAAGTACCTCCCACATCCATCTCCTTTCTCTACATTGCCACTGGTATCACACTAATACATGCCACCCTCATTTCTTATAATTTACAATCCTAGCTACTGTCCCTCTATTAAGTCTGCCCACCCCATCCCCAATCTATGCTCCACAAAACAGGTGGAATTATGTACTTCAAATGCAAATCTGATGGCACTCTTCTACTTAAAACACTTCAGTGGATTCCAGTTGCCTTTATGATAAAACCCCATCTTAGCCTACAAAACCTGGCAAACTCAGGTCCTATCTACCTCTTCAACTTCACTATTATGACCCTCTCTTCTACATTCAGTCATACTCAAATATCTCAAGTTCTTCTTCACTTTAGGAATCTTTGCACACATGTTTCACTCTGCCTGGACTACTCCTTCTCTCCCTCCTTCTCTCCTTTTGCCCAGTTTCTCTTGCAAATACCTTCTAATTCTTCAGATTTCATCTGAAAAGTTGCCTTCTATAGAAAACCCTCCATGAAAATTCATATTATATTAGATCCATCCAGCATATACTCTAAAACACCCTACACTTGTCTTTCAGGTATTCAGAGAACTTGCTCATTGTCTGCCTTCCCTATCAGATATGGTTTGGATATGAAGTATCCCCCAAATATTCATGTGTTGAAGACTTGGTCCCAAGTGAAGCAATGTTCAGAGGTGGGGTTTTGGGGAAGTGATTAAATCATTAGGGCTCTGACCTCATCTGTGGATTAGTCCATTGAAGATATGGACTAATTGGACAGTGGTGGAAACTGTGATGCATGGTTGGAGGAAGTAGGTAACTAAGGACACTGTATCTTTTCCTTGGCCACTTCTTCTCTCTGTTTCTGTCTCTGTATCTGCTTCCAGGATGAAATGAACTAAGCAGTTGTCCTCTGCCACACCCTTCTTCCATGGTGTTCTGCCTCACCTTAGGCACAAAAAAATGGGCTAGTCAACCATAGACTGACACTTCTGAATCCATGAGCCAAAATAAATCTTTCATCATTTAAGTTGTTCGTGTTGGATATTTTGGTCACATCAATAAAAAGCTAGCACAGGCTATTAGCATTACAAGTTGGGATGAGTTTGCCTTACTCACTGTTTCTGCACTCCTATATCCTATAATAGATGATCAGTAAATATTCATTGAATGAGTCAATGAATTAATATTTTACAGAACCTCTAAATTCAATGTATCTAAAACTGAATTTATTATATCTACTTCTAACATCTTGACTATTCTCCTGATAGTATTTCATACATTAATTTGTAGCACTGTTGACTTTTTATACTTCTCTTGAAAGCAAAGACTTAGGAGCAAATGATTTGTTTAGGAGGTAATTCAAGGAGGAATCAGTGATGGAGCAGAAAGAAAGAAACACTAAAGGAGGAAAACTAACATGAAGATGCATTTTTTAGATCACCGATGTAGTCAACAAAGACACAATCCCATCAGGATATCTAAAATGCATGTACCATATCTCCCAAATTATCTACCTGAATATCTTTCTGAGGCTGAAAGATATATAAGTTCCTTTTCTCAACTGATTCAGGGTTGCTACCTGGGGTCATTAACTTTCCATGTACTTTTGGTCTACTGTTGAATAAACCCCATGACATCAGAAAAGGTGCAGGGAAAGAATATATAAAGATGTTCGTTGTGCTCTTGAGGTAGTACAGTAACAACTAAGAGTTCAGTCATAACTTTCCACTACAGCTTCAGCCAAAATAAGAAGTGGCCCAGGAGAATGTGATGTAAGCTTGAAAGTATTTGTTCAACCACTGTACTAGTTTCTGTTCTGTGTAACAGATTACTACAAAATGAGCAGTTTAAAAAAAAACTCATCTATTAGCTTGCAGTTCTGTATTTCAGAAGGATGGATGGTTTTTGGTATGTTCTATGCTCAGGGTCTCTCTCATAAGGCTGTAATCAAGATGTTAGTCAGCCTGGACTCTTACTAAGAGGCTCTAATGAAGAATACACTTCCAAGTTTATTCATATTGCTAGCAGACTTTAATTCCTTATTGTTGTAAGATTGAGGTCCCTGTTTCATTGCTGTCTGTCAGGCAAGGGTCATTCTTAGCACCTAGATGTTACACTCAGGTACCTCTACGTGGTCTCCTCCACCTTAGAAATGGAGAATGTTCCTATTTGAATTCTATATATTTGGATATTTCTGATTTCCTCTTTTGTATTCTGATAGAGATAACTCTCTGCCTTTAAAGGACTTGTGTGCTTAGGTGAGCCCCCACCCTTAATTTCTTTTTCTTAAGGTCAAATTAGGAACCTTATTTATATTCTCAAAATCCCTTTGACCATGTAATTTAACATTCCCAAGGGAGTAATCCAGGGGGCAAAATTCACAGGAGACAATCTTAGAATTATGCTTACTTTATCTACCCTTTACTTAAGTACCATCCTTTCCCTTTCTTGTAACTTCTATTCACAACAAGTTTCTCCTTTCTCTATTCTCTTCTTTCCATTGCATTACCTTGAGTCATGCCCTCATCTTCCACCTGCACAACCGGAATCATTTCCTGATTGATCTTTCTTCCTCCAATCTCTCTTCTTCTCTAATCCATCTTACACAATGCAGTCAGATTTGTCTTTCTAATGTGTAGACAAAATCACTCTATTTTAGACCTTCCAAAATTCTCAAGTGTATAAAAGCTAAATCCCAAATCCTTTATATTACATTAGTGTACTCATATTCTACTTTTCCCAAAAAATGAATGGTAGCAACTTATAACAATATCTCATTCAATAGTATATTATATAATAAAGTCCTAATACCAAATAATGATGAAACATAAACAAAATGAAGACCATGAAAAAAGAAAGTATAAAATAAAGATCACTGAGCTACTTGAGCTTTGCTTTTGGTCCTACGTTCCCTGATATTCAAGACAAAAGTGAGATATGATCAATTACATTTGTTTAATTACAAGAAAGTAAAAAGTAAGCTTTGGTTAGCATTGGGTGATGAAATGAAAGATGTCTTGCCCCAACATTTTTATAGTAGAAATGGCAGTGGATTTTAAAGGACTCTTTGAAAGATCTGGACTAATCATAGTAGGTTCTTCCCAGTCCATCTTTGGCTTATTTTTCAGCCCCATTCCTGACATTTTGTCAGAAAGCACTTCTGTCTGAATCCTCAGAATTCCTTTGTGCCCTGAAAACAGCCTGTGGATTCATGTACCTGTGACTTTGCTTGGGTCAGTCCCTCTGCCCCATTTTATTGTCCAAGTCAAATCATATTTTCAACATGAAATGGGTCTGTCACCTATTTCAGAGTTCTTCCCTTTAATGCCAGAAGTTAAAAATGCAAATTGTTTCCAAAGTCAGGCAAATATATTAGCAACCATAGAGAGATTATTACATTAACTCTTTACACTTTCAAACTTCCTAAGACCTGGCACTGTCATCTTCCCCATATACTGTTGAGGAAACTGAAAGACATCTAGTAAGTGACAGATCTAAGCTATCAAGTAAGAGGTGTGACACCAGAGTCCCAGTATCCTTAAGCAGTGTACATATAACTGCTTGGGCAGCAGGATAATACAACAGAGTGTGGTCTGAACTCAAGAGTTTATACCCTGTGTGAGAGGCATCATCATGTTATTTTTTTCAAAACACCATGTCGACCAAACAATATATTACTCTAGACTATAAGAATAGCTATCACCTGTTTGCAACTTTTGCATTTTTACCATAAGCTGTCTGACATTTCTCTCAAAGAACTATATGCTACGCCAGGATAAATCTTGAGTCTAGGTCTATATTTCATGAATTTCTCCTCTACATCTACCTAGGCCCTAACTTACATCTAGGTTTTAGCCAACCAAAGGACCAAGAAGCCATAATTTAGTTCCAATTGCCACTACTAAGGGACCATGATGGTTGTAGAGCTTTATATTTTTCTTCCTTTCTGCCCAAGATGAGTTCATGGAACTGAATCTGTAAAAGGGAAATCTAATGGTTAATAGGGTTCCACCCATCATGAAGATCTATTGTTCAATTTCCTGTGACTGGACAATTTCTAGTATAGAATGCTGGTAACAAAAAATACCCACATTACAGCTTGTGGTCTGAGTATTTCCTCCCCACTTCACTACTTCCTCCCATGCAACACTGCAGGACTATGCAGAAATCAACCTTGTTTCTTCTATTTTCCCCAAACACACTCCACAAAACAGGGTTACATTTCATTTCTGTACTGGCCTAAAGAGAGAGAGAGGTTTTAAGCATTTTTCTTAAGGTATTGAAACCAATTTGTGGAGGGAACATCTGTTATTTACAAAGGCAAAGAAAATGTTCCACAGTTAAACTGTTTCATAAAGAGAAGGCCAAATAATCTCTGAACTTCAGAAATCTTCCCTGAGTCTCTGGATCAGTTAGACTCTGTGGTCTTTCTGCCTCAAGCAACTTCAAGATTCCTTTTCAGTGTTGAATTGTGCGTGTTCCCAGTTTAAATAAAACCCTTGGCTCAACCAGATGGGGCGGGAGTAAGAAGCCACGAAATTGGGTGAGTTCATGAATATCAGTGAGCAAATGGAAGAGCTAAACCTAGAAGGTGAAATCCGTGTGCCTCAGGTGAGCAATGGAGTCTAATTTGGTCAGAGACCCAGGGTTTTTTCACAAACCCTGCTTTTCTTTGTAAGGGTTTTACTTTTCTTAAAAATTATAAGATGGTTTTACATATAAATCATATTAATCTTGGAAACTATGACAAAGAAATTCACTCTTCTCTCAAGTTGTTGTAAAGTGATCTGCAATCTACCAAAGAAACACTGCTTTGATTCCATCAATTTTCCATCCTGATCTTCCTTGATTTATTTTTTTATCTTAACTCAATTGAACTGACTGAAAGTGATGTGACTCTCCCATAATTCTTTGACCTTTTATCATTACATTATTTTCCTTACTCACTCTGCTTCAACTTCATTGATCTCTGTCCCCACAATTCAAAACACTCTTCATATTTCCTCATGTCTAATTCTCTTACTTACATTAGCTTTCTACTGAAATGTCACGATTTCTGAGAGACTTTCTCTGATTCTCTAAACAGTAGCTACCTTCTCATTTTATCTTTCTTATCTTGCCTTACTTTTTTTGTAATTGAATTTTTTATTTGTTATTTTCAGATATACATGAAAGTAGAATGTATTTTGATATATTATACATACATGGAGTACAATATCCTAATTAGGATCCTATTCTTATGGTTGTACATGATGTGGAGATTCACTTGTCACGTATTCATGTATGCACATAGAAAAGATATGTCAGATTATTCTATTGTCTTTTCTATTCCCATTTCCATCCCTTCCCTTCATTCCTCTTTAAATAATCTAATGAACTTCTATTCTCCCTGCCTCTCTTATTGTATGCTATCATCCACATATCAGAGAGAACATTCGGCTTTTAGTTTCTTGGGACTGGCTTATTTCACTCAGCATTAAATTCTCCAGTTCCACCCATTTACCAGCAAATGCCATAATTTCATTCTTCTTTATGACTGTGTAATATGCCATGGTAACTTTTTAATAGCACTTATCATTACCTTACATGTTTTTTGTTGTTGTTGTCAGTATTCCATAATAGAGTGCAAGGAACATGAGTATGTGGATATTTGACTAATATAATAACTTCTGCATTCCCAGAAACATAGTGCATGGCTTAGAACAGCTACTCAATAAATACCTGTTGAATGAGTAGAGGAATAAACAAATATTTACAAATTACTACCATGATGCAGATCTTTCAGTCTATGTTGAGAAGGAGGGATGGGTAAAGAGTGAGACTCTTATCCTTTCTATACAAGGCCCTTACAAGTTAGTCAAAGAGACAAATTCATCAAAGAATAAGTCTCCTGAGATACAGTATGGCAACTGCTATAATAAGAGGCAAAGAAGTTCAATGGGAGGGCAAGGGTAAAATAACTTCATCTAGAATGGGGTAATTTGTGAAAATAATTGGGAGGATATGGAATATGATGTGTGTTTATAAGGGTGTAAAGAATGGTCAATAGATTTCCACCCCGCCCTATTGCTGAGCTAGACAGGTCTGCTCCAGCTCAGCCACCCACTGAAGGGACAGAAGGGACCGCCCCGGGTGGGGGTCCCCCTGGTCCTCCTCCTAACATGACCAGTAACAGACGACTACAGCAAACCCAGGCACAGGTGGAGGAGGTGGTGGACATCATGCGTGTGAATGTGGACAAGGTCCTGGAGAGGGACCAGAAGCTATCAGAGCTGGATGACCGAGCTGATGCCTTACAGGCGGGAGCATCACAATTTGAGAGCAGTGCTGCCAAACTAAAGAGGAAGTATTGGTGGAAAAACTGCAAGATGATGATCATGCTGGGAGCTATCTGTGCCATCATCGTGGTAGTTATTGTAAGACGTGCCAGGGTATTTTTCAGGCTCTTGTATTTTCCTGAACCTGCTTACAAGCTTCATTTTAGATACTCTAAAAGAATTATCAATCACTCTTTCCTGAGAAAAATTATTGCCACCAAGTTTGTTTTTTGTTAAATTATCTATTATACAGAGAATCTGGAAGAATCACATGCTATTTATCAAGACATTTGCACGCTAATAGCTTAAAGTCTCTCAACCACCCATTGCTACTTCTCAGCACAACTGCAGTCTCAGTTATCTAATATATTCTGTCCCATCATTGTCATTCTTGTCACTGTCATCATCATCACCACCACCATCACCATATTATTGCTTTATAAGGGGACAGGAGATAAGGAGTTACTTGAAGAGGTCTTTATTATTATAGATCTGCCCTCTCTCATCCAAGAATGACCTTAGTTTGGGCATCTTTGTTATGAGTACTTGTGTTTTTAACTTCCCAACATCCCTTTCCTTCCTTTTGGCATCAACTGCCCCAATTTTCCTTTTAGGAGACTGTTTTTCCACCTTCAGTCCATATGGGTCAGGTAGCCAATGAACCTCCTCCCCATGAATCAAATGGGTTGGTATTTAACATAGCTCTGGCCAATGGGATTTTATTTTCCTACACACAAGCAAGTCTTCAGACATGGGAAAGTGACCCAAACTAAGTCAAACCTGGGACTTTTTCTGCAACTATTTTTAACAGTGTGATTTTTTCCCACTGGTATTAGTAGATGTAAGATTGAAGATAGTTATACCAAGCACTTGATGAGCATTTATTCTTCTACTAAATTCTTTTGCATCTTTTTAAAGCTTTATTGAAGGCATTCCAGCTTTATCGAAATTAAATTCTATGTAACAAACTCCATATACTTTTATGGTATAGAAATCAATAATTTTTAGTATGTCCACAGAGCTCTGCAACCACTACCACTAATTTTAGAACATTTCCAGAACATCCAAAGAAACCCATCACCCATCGACAGTCACTCTCCATTCCCCATCCCCAATCCAAGTCCTGGCAACTACTACTCTACTCTCTGTCTCTATGAATTTTCCTTTTCTGAACATTTCATATAAATGGAATCAAAATACATGGCCTTCTAGGTCTGGCTCCTTTGACTTAGCATAATAGCTTCAAGATTTATCCACATATCAGTCTTTCATTCCTTTTCATTGCTTAGCAATATTCTATTTTGTGGAGATATGATTTTTTGTTTATCTGTTCCTCTCTTCTAAATTCTTGATGTGGATTAACTTATTTCACCTTCTCAGTAACTCTGTGAGATATGTAGTAGTATTATCCCCATTTTATAGATGTAGAGAATCAAGTAACTGTCAAGAGATGACACAATGAATGACAGAACCAGGATTCAAATGCTGGCAGTGGGACTCCATTGTTTGTGCTTTTGACCACTAAGTTATATTGCGAATGAATGTATGATATGAACCTAAAGATGTTGGGGTTGGAGTTTGGGGTGACTGAAGATGAAACTGAATTTTGACTAGAGAAAAATTGTGGTAATTTAGCTCTTGAATTCAGATTTCTTTTATCTTTTGAGATATGTGAATCACTGAATAAATTAACAAATTCCTTTTTTTTTTTTTTTGCTTAGGCCAACTTGAATTTCATTTATGGCATTTGCAACCAAAGTAATACTGGATAATCTTCTTTCCTTTTTGTCTTAGGGTCTCATATGGCTGTTGTGGGACTATTCAGCCTGCGATTGGGTAAGCCAATCTAATAAATTTCCCCTTATAATTTTTTCTATTCCTTTGGAGAACCATGACCAATACAAGGTCTATCTGAGGTATTTTCTGGGAAGTTGATTACTTAGCTTTAGGGACTGATCAGGCAACACATTCTATCTCTTATCATTAGAGATTAATTTAAGGGTAGTTATGTCAGTTAAGCTGGTCAAATCAGAATAAATCTTGGGAATATAATGGAGACACTGGGACAGAGATACTTTTTCTTCTTTTTAGGTGTGAAAATTGAAACTTGGAAGTATTGAGTCAGCTTTAGTTTGAAACAAACATAATGGAAAGTAGGGTGGAGAGAGGGAGATAAATCATGTCTTTCTTGACAATGTTGAGATGCTAGATAAAGAGTCACCAGAAGCTAACGCTACCACCAAACTTCTCAGTTATGTGAAATAATTTTATTTTTATAGTTAGTTTTAGCAGGATTTCTTCCAAATACAATTGGAAGAATCCAAATAATGTATTTAATATTTTTGGGATGATTATTCTTTGCTAACTGATAACTGAGTTATATGCAGTAGCATTAAAATATAGAAAGCTAACAAGATTTAGATAAGACGGAGATGTGTAGGAATATGTAGACATGTGTAGGATGGAAAGGATGTTAGGACATGATTCTTGGGTCAAAGAATGGTTATTATTTTTTAAGATTTAGAGTTGTGCTACCCAATACAATAGTTACTAGACAATGTAGCAATTTGAATTTAAATTAATTAAAATTAGATAATGTCATGGTTTGGATATGTGGTGTGTCTGTTGTGAGACAATGCAAGAACATCCAGAGGTGAAATGATTAGATTATGAAATTTGTAACTTAATTAGTAGATTTATCCACTGACAGATTACCTGGGTGTTAACTGTAGGCAGGTAGTGTGGGAGGAAGTAAGTCATATGACTTTGGGGTAATATATTTTGTCCCTTGTAAATGGAGCTTTATCTGTTTCTTGCTGGACATGCCCTCAGTTGCTTTCCTTCACCACACTCTTGCCATGATGTTCTGTCTCACCTCAGGCCCAGACCAGTGGAATTGGCTGTGTATGGACTGAGACCTCTGAAATCTTGAGTCCCAAATAAACTTTTCCTCCCCTAATTGTTCTTGTAAGGTCTTTTGGTTACAGTAACAAAAAAAAATCTGACTAAATTAGATAAAATAAGAATTCAGTTCCTCAGTCCTATAATCTACCTTAATAATGCTCAATAGTCATATGAGTACTATATTGGACAATTCCAATTAAAGAACATTTCCAAAATCAGAGAAAGTTCAATTGAACAGTGCTGCTCTAGAGCAAGAAAAGAAATGATTATCAACCTTATCTGCACACTGGAAACACCTGGAGAATTATTAAAAAAATACTAATGCTCATGTTCCAACCCACATAAGGTCAATCAGGGTTTCAGAAGGTGGAAAACTCATGTATCAATATGTCAATGAAGCTTCCCAGGTATTTCTAATGTACATCCAGAGCTTCAAAACATTGATGATCCACGCTGCTTAAAATGTAGAGAAAATCAGCAACACTAGTATCACCTGTGAACATGTTAAGACTGCAGATTCAGCCTCTCTCTGGAACCATCTTGCAGGTGACTGTAATGGGGACTTGAGGTGGGCAGCAGCAGGCACTGTATACAGTGCAGAGGCATGATGGGATAACCAGCAAGCTATAGCCAGTGCTGGGGACTGAACCCAGAGCCTGGTACACACCAGGTAAGCAGTCTACCACTGAGCTACATCCTCAACTATTAAGATTTCAGAAAATGGTGGATTAGAGCAAGGGTGCAATTTCCAGTTGCTCTGTGGCTCAAGATTCAAGCAGAGGGGTGTACTGCTTCTCAGCGAAGTGAGTGACTGAAGGAATTCACTAAAATGCAGCACTTGACAGTAAAACAATCATAGAGACATAGAATTGTCTTTGAACATAGAACAAGAAATGATACATTAGAGAGTCACATAAGCTTTGCTGGTGGCAGCATCTGTCCCACCAATTCATCACAGAGGGGAGAAAGAGAAAAGCACTGAGAATAAATTTGACATGGGAGAACTTGTGGAATAGGGAGGGAGGCTGAAAAAAGACAGGCTGGCAAGCAGATGACTGAAAAGTGTTCCCTGTCTCTAGGCTGTGGAGTGGAGAGTTGAGGCAGGAATCATTTAGAAGTGGTCCAAAAACAACTTTCAGTGGCAGGAGTCCAGGATTTCATAGAAAACATTTCCAAACTGTCTCAGCAAATGCCTTCTGGGGGGTGATCCAGAGTGTGCCTGACTGAGTGCAACTGAAAGAGGCACAGAGAGGATTATGTCCAGGGCATTTCAGGCTGGTTATATAGAGGAAAGAAAGTCTTACTTTCACTTTGGTTTCTGGTGGCTCATGTGACCTGCTGGGGAAAGGCCCAAAAGTGGTCAGGCAGATGTATCTGGACTCAAGCTCTGATCCTGGGAAGTCCACATACACTGTGGTAGACTATGTAAGACCTGTGAAGATTAGTTCCCCCACCCTATGAGCAGAATTTTTTAATCATCCCTGAGACCCAAACATCCAGCAGAGACTGGAATCTGCCCAGCAACAGGGAGTGTAAATCTAATCTCTCTGGAGTAATACCACCCTAAAAAGTCCTAAAGGATGTCAGAAGTAAATATCAGCCCCTGGAACTTCCAATTTAGAACTCCACTTCACCCCTTGTTATGCAAGTTCACTGACCTAGTCTGTCCTGATAAAACTCCAATTGTCATTACTTCCCTGTCCGCCCTATCTTATATTATGAGAAGGAATGCTGAGAACTACTAAAACCAGCTTTTGTTCCAGGCCACAACAACTGGCAACTTGATGAGAAACAAAGAATTCAGATTTAACAACCCCTACCCCTTGTTCTAAGGGATATTTAGCCCCGAAAGAAAGGTATGACAGCATAGGCAGTAAATCCCCATCCTTGTGGACAGTTTTGATTAGAGCAGTGGAGACAAACCCTTCATTTTCATTAACATTTCATTCTTTTCTTTTTCCATTGTCTGTGTGTGTGTGTGTGTGTGTGTGTGTGTGTGTGTGTTCTTGCTTTGGTGAGTTGTTATATGGAACACAATAATTATACATAATAGTTGGGTTCATTTTGACAAAATCGTATATGATAGAAATTGATTGACTCCATTATATTACCTGGTGTCCCTCTCTTTTCCTGCCTTCCTCATTCCTTCTATTCTCCTTCCCCTACTGATATTCCTTCTATTTATTATTATTTGTTTTTTATTGGATATATATATGTGTTTTGTATATGTCTATATATATATATGAAATTCACTGTTGAATAATTATATATGAACATAGCAGATTTTGTTAAATTCATTCTGTAAGAACCCAGAAACCACTCTGGACAGGGGAACTCACATAAGAGGGTTTATTAAGCAAACAGAGTGTCTCCCTGCAGGGTAAGAGAGAAAATGAGAGGAAAAGAGACAGAGTGTATGCAAGAGAGAGTGTGAAAAGTGAGGAGGAGAGAGATAGAAAGTGAAGAGGAGAGAGAAAGCATGAATGTGAGGAGAAGAGAGAAAAAATGGCAGGGTTAATGGGAGCAATGACAGAGAAGGATACTTGCAAGCTGACTGATGAACCAATAGCTAGCTAGCATGTTCACAGACTGACAAGAAGTTGGGAGGCGGGGAAATGACTGCAGCATAAAAGGCGTGGGGAGCAGCTTTATATTATATTGCACATTCTGCATTTCCTCCCCTTCCGTGTTACACCTCCCTTCTTCTCTAGCTCCCTTGTCTACTTCACTGATCTTCTCTTATGATATCCAATCCACCCTTTCTTCCCCTAATTTGCTCTATCTTCTGCATATGAAAGAAAATTTTAAACCTTGATTTTTCTGAGTCTGCTTATTTCACTTAGCATGATGTTCTCAAGTTCTACGCATTTGCTGACAAATTCCATTTTATTCTTCTTTTTGGTTGAGTAATGCTCCTGTGTGTGTGTGTGTGTGTGTGTGTGTGTGTGTGTGTGTGTATCATATTTTCTTAATTAATTATGTTGATAGGCATCTTGGTTTCATAATTTGGCTATTGTAAGTTGTATTGCTATAAACATTGATGTGGCTGTATCAGTATAGTATGCTGATTTTAGTTCTTTTGTATAAATACCAAGGAATAGGATGCCTGAGTCATATGGTGGTTATATTCTTACTTTTTTGAGGAATCTCCATACTGCTTTCCATAGTGGTTGTGCTGATTTGCAGTCCCACCAACAATGTGTGAATGTATCTTTTCCCAATATCTTTGCCAGCATTTATTATTATTTTTATTTTTGATAATTGTCATCCTGACTGGAGTGAAATGAAATCTCAGTGTACTTTTGATTTGTTTCCTTAATTGATAGAGATGTTGAAAACTTTTCTTCATATATTCATTAACTATTTGTGTTTTTTCTTTTGCGAAATGCCTATTTAGCTCTTTTGCCCATATATATCGATGGAGTTATTTGTGATTTTTTGGTGTTTAACTTTGTGAATTCTTTATATATTATACTCCATGTATGTATAATGTGTCAAAATATACTCCACTGTCACGTATATCTAAAAAAACTAAATTTAATATGCAAAAAAAATCCCCTATTGGGAGTAGATGGCAGAGTTTCTTTTATTGTAGACCCTCTCTTTGTGCTCTTATTTCCTTTGTGGCGCAGAAGCTTTTTAATCTGAGGTCACCCCACTTATTTATTCTTGGTTTTATTTCTTTAGCTTTAGTGATCTTCTTTTTAATTTTTTTCTGGTTGTATGTTTATTATTAGTAGCGATGTTTCTATGGTGCTGGGGATCAAACCCAGGGCCTTGCACATGCTAGCCAACTGTTCGACCACTGGAGTTATGTCCCCACCCTTTAAGGGATCATCTTGAGGAAGTTTTGCCTTACCAATATGTTGGAATGTTAACACCATGCTTTCTTCTAGCAGTTGCAAGGTTTCTGGACTAATTCCTAATTGATATACTTGGATTTGAAATTTGTGCAGGGTGAGAGATAGGGATCTAGTTTCATTTTTCTACCTATGAATATCCAGTTTTCCTAGCACCATTTGTTAAAAAGCTTACCTTTTCAACAAAATGTATTTAGGTGCCTTTGTCAAATATCAGATGACTGTAAGTATGTGGGTTTATCTCTGTATCTTTGATTCTGTTACATTGGTCTTCATGTCTATTTTGATGCCAATAGTATGCTGTTTTTATTACTAGGGCTCCTTTTTATGAGATCAGGTATTGTGATACCTCCTATAATTTCTCTTGTTGCTCATGATTTCTTTGGCTATTCTGGATCTCTTTTTCTTCCAAATGAACTTTAGGATTTTTTTTCTAGTTCTGTGAAGAATGTCACTGGTATTTTGATGGAGATTGGATTGAATCTGTATAATGCTTTTGGTAGTATGGCCATTTTGACAATATTAATTCTGTCTACCAAGAACATTAGAAGACTTTCCATTTTCTAAGAGCTTCAATTTACTTCTTTAGTGTTCTATAATTTTCATTGCATAGATCTTTCACCTACATAATGAGATTAATTCCAAATATCTTTGAGGTTGTTATGGGTGGAGGTTATTCTGATTTCTTTTTCAGCAGAATCACTATTGGAGTAAAGGAAAGCTATTGATTTATTAATGTTGCTATTGTATCATGCTACTTTGCTGAATTCATTTATTAACTCCAGAAATCTTCTGGTGGAGTTCTTTCCCCCCCTTAGGAAGAGGGAAATCTTCTCGATATAGGATCATGACATCAACAAACAGAGATAATTTGACTTCTTTTATTCTTTTTTTTCCTATTTGTAGCACTTTAAATTTATTTTCTTGCCTGATTGCTCTTGGAGAGTTTCAAGATCTAGATTAAATAGAAGTGGTGAGCATGGACATCCTTGACTTATTCCTGATTTTAGACAAAATGTTTTTAGTTTTGCTTATTTCAGTGTAATGCTGGCTTTGTGTTTGTAATGTATAACCTTTATATTATTGAGGTAGGTTCCTTCTATCCCTAGTTTCTACAGAATTTTAATATGGAGGAGTGCTGGATTTTATCAAAATCATTTTCTGCATTTTTTAAGATGATCATGAGATTCCTGTCCTTAATTCTATTTATGTGATGAATTACATTTATTGATGTATATGTTGAAACAATCTTTCATCCCTGGGATGAAACTCCCTTGATCATGGTGTATTTATTATCTTCTTAATGTGTTTTTTGATGTGGTTTGCTAATGTTTTATTAAGGATGTTTGCATTTATTTTCATTAAGGATATTGATCTATTGTTTTCTTTCCTTAATGTGTCTGTCTTTGGTTTTGGTATCAGGGTTATACTGAGTTCATAGAGTGCATTTGGGAATGTTCCCTCCCTTTCACTTTCATGGAATAATTTGAGAAGGACTAGTATTAGTTCTTATTTAAAGGTCTGATAGAACTCAGCTGAAAATCCATCTGGTCCTGAGCTTTTATTTGTTGGAAGTCTTTTTATTGCTTTTTCAATTTCATTACTTGATATTTTCTGTTTAAATTGTCAATACACTCCTGGTTCAATTTGAGCAGGTCAAATGTGTGTAGAAATTTATCAATATCTTATACAATTTTCAGTTCTTTGGGGAATAAAATTTCAAAGTACTTTCTAATTTTTCTCTGAATTTCAGAATTGTCTGTGGTGATACTTCTTTTTTCCTCTCTAATTTTATTTGACCTTCTCTTTCTTTTGAATAGATTGGCTATGAGCTAATTAATCTTACTTATATTTTCAAAGAATCAACTCTTTGTTGCCTTGATCTTGTGTATTTGAGGAATTTTTTTCAATTTTAGTATTTTGCCTCTGATTACTGTTATTTTCTGGCTTCTACTGACTTTAACATTAATTTCTCCTCTCTTTTCTAAGGTCTTTTTTTTTTTTTTTAACAGGTCCCACACAAGGAACTTTTATTCTAAGCGGACAAAACGTGTCCGCTCGGGGGAAAGGGGAAAGGGAAGGAAGAAAGATGGCGAAGGGTTCCTTGTATTGGAATTTCGTGGGCTGGGAGGAACCAATCACGGAGGAGAATTATTACAGACTGACTAATGGATCAATGACATATTGGAACGTAATGTAGAGGGGCAGGAAGGTTACGGTGACATAAGCCGGAAATTCCTGTAATGGGGGAGGCGGGCTTAATGGCAGATTGACAGGTGGGTTGGGAGCCTGGGTTAGCGGGAGAGAAAGGTTGCTTTATACCTAACATTCCTCCATTTCCTTTTTTATAAAAATTTTTTTTTTGTGTACATGGATGAAGGTCAGTCTTCTGTAATTACTTCCTGCTGGGGTGTGGACGTAGAGCTGGTATCATTGTGACAGGAAGAACTGGAGACTTGATAGTTTCTCTGGAGGCACATCTGCAGCCAGGCTCCAATTTTTGTGAGATCCTGATATTTCTGCAATACAAGTTGATTAATTGACATGGAAGAGGGGGTGGAAGAACTGAGAAGTTGTTCCCATAACAAGGCCTACCAAAGGCTGGAGAGGACAGGCCTTCATTTGGGAGTTTCAACATTGTCTAGGTCATCAGGAATGTGAACACAACATTTAGTACTAGCAAACATAGATTAAGCCTATTTGTGTCTGTAGGCCTTAAGCTGACTAAAAACAGAAATTCTGACTCTAGCAGTTTTTCTTGATAGTTACTTTTATTTTTAAATGCCCAAGAATGGCTATACTTTGGTTTTAACTGATTTGTTTAAGATCAAACTGGTCAAAGTGACCTATTCCTGTCTGTTAAAGAGTCAGCTAAGTTTCCACAGGGGTCACTCATAGAGAACTTAAGAGCAGTTTCTTAGCTCCATTAGTGCCATTGGTTAGGCAGGGTCTTTTCGATGATGTGGCTTTCCTTGAAAGTGCCAGGGATGTCTCCCTTTTTCTGTGACCCTCCTCTGCAGTAGATGCACTGAGTGGCTTTTTCTCTAGCAGTCTCATCAATCTCCTTGCTCAGGAGGTTGTGTGACCCAGAGTTGCAAAGCTCTTTGGAGAAGTCCTCTTCTTCCCTGGGTTCAGGCTGACTTTGAGGGCAAGACCCAAATATGGAGTTTTTCTTGGCCTCTGTATTTAATTTCTATCTTTAAGTTTGATCTTAACCATCAAGCAAGTCAGTTTCACCAGTCATAAAGTAAGAGTACTGGGCTTTAGCTTTAATGTCTATAACTTTACAGTTATTTACCCCCTTTTTATCTAATTGGAGTTTACATTATCTGTTCTATAGGTGATGGCTTACTATTCCAAGTTAATTTACGGTGTTCACTCTTGAAGCAGTACTTCTGCAAAATATTGATTAGGCAACAATTAGAGTTTACAAGGAAAATACAAAATAGCATTACCAACAGTAAAACATTCAGTTTGTGCAATAGCTATCTTGAATTTTGGCTGAGTTCCATTTTTGCTACTGCATATTACACTCTTTCTTAAATGTTATTTTACATATACCCTATTGATGACAGGTTCTATAACAGAATATTAAATGATAGGGTTACCATTACAGACAAGTTTAATTTAGAGAAGAGCAGCTTGATAAATTTTCTCCTTTAAAGGCTTGTATACCAATTTTGGAGTCCAGTGTTGTATGCAGAAAACTGGGCATCCAGGTAAATGGAAGGTGTGCCTGAATCTGCGGGCGCAGGAGCCATCGGATGGGATTCCATCCCAGGTTTTGGCACCAGATGTTAGGTCAGATGTTAGGCCAGATGTTAGGGGCAGTTTTGGTTCGTCAATAACTCCCAGAAAAACGCTCCACAGACACAGGTCCCACACGAGGAACTTTTTATTTTATGCGGACGAATCGTGCCCGCTCGGGGGAAAGGGGAAAGGAAAAGAAGTTCTAAGGTCTTGAGGTGGAGCATAAGCTCATTTATTTGGGATCTATGTAGGCACTAAATGCTATAAAATTTCCTGTTAGAACTGCTTTCATACTGTCCAAAGAGATATTGATATCTCGCCTCTCCATTCTCTTTGTGTCTAACAATTTCTTGATTTCTTTCAATTCTTCTATCATCCAATCTTCATTTAAAAGGTTATTAGTCAATCTTCATGTTTATATATTTTTATATTGTTCTTGCTGTTGATCTCTAGTTTCATTCTGTTATGATCTGATAGAATGCATAGAATCATATCATTTTTATTGCTATGATTTGCATTGTGATTGAGAATATGAGTTATTTTGGTAAAGGTTCCCTGAGCTACTAAAAAGAAAGTAAATTCAGCTGTTTGGAGGTAAAATATTCTGTAAATTATCTATTAGGTTCATATGATTTATGGTGTTATTTATTATGGAAATAAATTTATCAATTTTATGTTTAAATGACCCATTGGTAAATAAGGGTTTGCTGAAATTACCCAGTATTATTGCACTGGGGCTTATCTGAAATTTAAGATCGAGGAGTATTTTTTATTATTAGGTACACTGAAATTTGAGGAATATATATTTGCCATTGTTATATCTTCTTATTGGATTGTTATCTTTGCCAATATGTACTGGCCTACTTTGTCTCTTCTGATTATTTCTTTGCTTTAAATTTGCTTTGTCAGATATGAGAATAGGTACTCCTAACCATTTTCAGACTCCATATATGTGGAGTAATTTTTTTCCATCCTTTTACAGATAGCCTGTGGGTATTTTTACCTATGAGGTGAGTCTCCTACTTACAATCTATAGTTGGATCTTGTTTTTTAATCCTTTCTGCTAATCTATGTCTTTTACTTGGGGAGTTGAGACCATTTCCATTCAGAGTTATTTAGGATAGGTATTTGTTATTTCCAGTCCTTTTGGTTTGTTTCCTATGCTTTTTGTGTTTTCATTTTCAATTAATTCCTTTGTATTCTAGTGATCTTCATATTTTTGGCAGCTTTGGGTTTGTTTTAGGTACCTTTATGTGAAATAAATACTTTAAGTGTCCTTTGTACTGCCGGCTTAGTGGTTGTGATTTCTTTTAGTTTATACTTGTTATGAAATGTTTTTTTTTTCTTACTGATTTTAAAAGATAGTTTTGCTGGATATAGCAATTTTGACTGGTCATTTTATCTTTTAGAGTTTGAAATATCTCATTACATGTCCCCCTTGATTTTTAGGGTCTGTTTTGCAAAGTCTAAAGTGAGCCTTACTGGTTTACATCTAAATGAGTCCTGACTTTTTTCTTTTGCAGGTTTAATGTTCTCTCTGTATTTTCTGTTAGGCATTTTGATGTGTATTTGAGAGATTCTGTTTTGGTCTTGTCTATTTGGGGTCCTATATAAATCCTGTATATTGATGCCTATTTCATATCTAATATGGAGAAATTTTCCTGTTACTATATCACTGAAGATGTTCTTAATGATTTTAACTTGTACCTCTATGTTCTCTTCTATCCCAGTGACTCTCAGGTTTTGTTTTGTTGTTGTTGTTATTGTTTATGTTGTCCCAGAGTTCTTGTATACACTGCCTTCAAGAACTGAAGTTCTCTTTTCTAGGCAATCCAATCTCTTGGTGATGCTTTCAAATGAATTTTTACTTTGATTCTTTGTGACTTTCACTTCTATGTGTTCTGATTGACTTCTTTTCAGTATCTCTGTGTTTCATTAAAATGATCTCTCATCTCCTATATTTACTTTCTTATTTTATTCTTTAGATCTTGTTTTTGTTCAATGACTGTTTTAGTAATGTTTTTACAGTACTTTATGGAATTTTATCCACTTCGACATCTGTGGGATCCTTTGTTCAGAGACTAAATTTTGTTGGGAGACTTGTTTGCCTATTTCCTCATACAGTCAGAGATCTTGGACTTGCACATCAGTTGCAATGCATTCTCATTACCATTTTATGTATGTTCTTTTGTGTGTAGTTTCGTTGTTGTTGTTCTGGGACTTCTCCTTTTGATATATGATTAGATGTTCAGGAATGGTACTTGAGGTTCTATGCTGACTGTTCCTCCTTGGAATCTGTTGTTGCTTTGGTATTTTTCTCTTCCCTGCTCTGTGTTGAAGTATTATTGAGGTTTGGTTGGGGCTGCATCATGTGTGAGGTGATATTTACTGTTACATGGCAGATTTGTGAATATTGCAAGGCAACGGGACCTCTATTTTGTGAACTTGAAGTGTTCCAATTACTTTCTAACCCCTCTTAGAGGCAGGGGGGTGTCATAAATAGCACTAATATTAGCAACAGATGTATAGCCTTAAGATAAATGTCCAGTGTCTATGTTGACACATATAACATTAATTGCCACCTGTATAGGAATGGTGAGGCCAGCATTTAAAATCAGTAATAATAATAAACAACTGTGAACTAAATAGTCTACTATATGTCTACTATGTAGTCCAGTTTCTTAATAATCACAAGAGCATGAATAGTGTAAGAATTACACAAACTATATAATTCTATCAGGTGGTAGGATTATAGTTTCTTAAGTGAAGAGAAAATAGGGTATGAAAGCAATAAAATGTTTGAAATATTTAAAAAGTGAACAGAGGAGAGGCAGAAAATAGGTTGCAGATGAGTACTATGAAGAAGCAGGAGAGAAAACAACTAAAGTGATAAAAAAACAAAAGAAAGGAAGAGAAAACAAGACAATTTGGCTCTTAATTGGGTAAGAGAATGAGAAGGGGCAATAAGTTGAAGAAATCAAGGTACAAAGAAACAAACAAATGTAAGATAAAAACCACTCAAACCCACATATAATTTTATCCTGCATACAGACATATATATTTAAACCTATCTGTGTAGGGAGAACACACACATCCATACACAAAATCCTACAAACTGAGAAAAAGTAAAACATAATAAAATAAAAATAAAAATAAATACAGTGGGGGAAATTCAGGGAATAGAAGATAAAAAAAATCTTATGAGAAATAAAGAGTTTATTATTACCAAGGTGGTTAAAAGTGCTGTTGGCAAGGATGAATTTTCATTCTTTATATTTATTTTTGGGCTCTGTAATCCTTGGTGGGATTGTTAAGTCTAATGTCTTTGTGTTCCTTACCTAGCTTCCGGTCATTGTGACTTGGAGTCAAAATAGTAGCTCCCAGCTTCCTGTCTCTCACTATAGAATGGGATACACTAGGGAGTGCTGTAAAATTGTGTACTTCTGCAGCAGGGTTTGTACCAACTTCTTCAGAATTAAAAGATACAAATAATCAAATGAACCCAATAGACATATATAGAATATTTCATTCATTGACAACTGAAATCACTTTCTTCTCAGCAGCACATGGCATATTTTCTAAAATTTATTTTAGATCACAAAGCAAATCTTAGCAAATATAGCAAAATAGAAATAATCCTTGCATCCTGTCAGATGATAATGAAATAAATTAGAAACAATGACAAGATAAAAAACAGAAATAATTCTAACACCAGGAAATTAAATGATGCAGTTTTAAATGATGAATAGATAGCAGAAGAAATCAGGAGAGAAATATTTAAAAATTTTAGAAGCAAATGAGAATAGTGATACAATATATCCAAAATCTCTGGGACAGTATAAAGGCAATTATAAGAGGAAAGTTTATACAACTGAGTTCATATGTTAAAAACTAGATATCAATTTTTAAAAAAAGTACCTCAAGGTGCTAGAAAAGGAAGAACATACTAACACCAACCTCAATAAAAGCAGGAAATAATTAAAATCAGAACCAAAATCCATGAAATTAAGAATAAAAAAAATACAAAGGATAAATGAAACAAAGAGTTGTTTGAAAAGATCAAGAATGATAAGCCCTTATCCAAATTAACCAAAGCAAAGAGAAGACACAAATAAAATTAGAGATGAAAAAAGAAATATCACCACTGACACTTCTGAAACCCAGAGAATAATTAGAAACTATTTTTAATATTTATACTCCAATAAGCTAGAAATTCTTGAAGATATTGCCAAACTGAATCATGAGACTATAGAATACATAAACAGATCAATATCAAGTAATGAAATTGATACAGCTATCAAAAGCCTTCTAAAAAACAAAAGTCCAGGATTGGGTAGATTCTTTGCTAAGATCTACCAGACATTTAAATAAGTAATACCAATCCTCCTCAAAATATTCCATGAAATATAAAAGAAGGGTGCACTGCCAGAGTCATTCTATGAAGTCAGTATCACCCTGAAACCAACACCAAAACACAGCAAGGAAACAAAACTACAGGTCAGCCCAAAATCCTTGATGAACATAGATGCAAAATATTCTTAATAAAATATGGACAAACCACATAGAAAAACACTTTTAAAAGGTAGAGCACCATAATCAAGTGGGCTTCATCCAAGGAATGAAAGGTTGGTTCAACATATGGAAATCAATAAATGTAACTTAATATATAAACATAATTAAGGACAATAATCACATGATTATTTTTATAGATCCAGCACCCATTCATAGTGTTTCAAACACTAGAGAAACTAGAGATAGAAGGAACTTACCTCAACATTGTAAAGACTATATATGACAAACCCAAAGTCAACGTCATACTTAAACAGAAAAACTGAAAGTATTTCCCCCATGAATACGAACAAGTTAAGCATGCCCACCCTTACCACTGCTATTCAACATAGTCCTTGAACATGTAGCCAGAGCAATCAGGCAAGAGAAGGGAATTAAAAGGATATAAATAGGAAAAGAATTATTCAACTTATCTCTGATTGCTAATGAAAGTTTCCTGTATTCAGAAGATCCACAAAACTACACCAAAAGACTTCTAGAGCTGATAAACAAGTCTATTAAAGTAGCAGGATACAAGATTGACTGACATAAATCAATCACTTACCTACACTCCAATAATGAATCGGCTAAAAAAGAAATTAGGAAAACTATACCATTCACAATAACCTTAAAAATGAAAATACTTGGGAATTAATCAAAAAAAGGTGGTGAAGAAACTCTACAACAAAAACTAAATAATGCTGAAGAAAGAAATTGAAGAAGACCTTAGAAGATGGAAAGACCTCCCATGTTTCTTGAATAAGTAGAATAAATAATGTCAAAATGGCCATACTACCAAAAGTGCTATACATATTCAGTGAAATCCCCATATAAATATTTTTCAAGGAGATAGAAAAAGTAGTTCTGAAATTCATTTGGAAAAATAAGAGACCCAGAATAGCCTAAGCATTCCTGAGCAAAAAGAGTAATGCTGGAGCCATCACAATACTGGACCTCAAATTATACTACAGGGATACAGTAACAAAAACATCATGAGGATCAGACTACTGAACTCTGGGAGGTTTCATTACTATATGACTGTTATACTGCAGATTTTCTTTTTTCTCCTTATTGAAAAAATTTAAGTTTTTATTTCTTTACTTTTCTTGCTCTCTTTTCCTTTTGTTTACCAGTTCCCTCAGAGTATCTTTCACCACTTTTTGCATGCTAACATCCAATTTCTTTTGATTACACTCTCACACTTTCTACTATCTAGAACTTCTGTATATTCTTTTCTTATCCCATTAAGAGCCAAATTCTACATATCTCTGCATCCTCTTTGTCCTCCATTTGAAATTGCAGACCTTATTGCAAATCTGTTTGTTTTACTGAAGATAATATTTGAACTCATTCTGTTTATTACGACAATTTTGTTATTGTCCTCATAGGGGCTATTTGGTCTAGGATTGCATAGTGTCTAAATTGGGCACTGATAATATTGTCTCCCCTTAAAGAAAGGGTTTTGGAAACATATAGGGCCACTATAAGCCTATAGGGGGAAATCTGTAATACCCCAGATCTGTACTGCTAGAGGGGAAGATACATGAACAACACGAAAAATCAAATGAAGAAAATGATCCAAACAAATCTAGATTCTATATTAATAGAATCCAATGACAGTATGTTAGAAGAAATGTCAGAAAAGGACTTCAGATTATACATGATTAAGATGATTTGCGAAGCAAACGATGAGATAAGAGAAAAAATGCAGGCAATGAATGATAATACCAATAAGCTGAAAGAGCACCTGCAGGAAGGAAAAGATCATTTCAACAAAGAAATAGAGATTCTCAAAAAAAACCAAATGGAAATTCTTGAAATGAAGGAAACAATAAACCAAAAAAAAAAAAAAAAAAGCAATGGAAAGCATCACCAAAAGACTAGATCACGTGGAAGACAGAACCTCAGACAATGAAGACAAAATATTTAATCATGAAAATAAAGTTGACCAAACAGAGAAGATGGAAAGAAATCATGAACAGAATCTCCAAGAACTATGGGACATCATGAAAAGAACAAATTTAAGAATTATTGGGATTGAGGAAGGCACAGAGATACAAACCAAATGAATGAACAACCTATTCAATGAAATAATATCAGAAAATTTTCTAAACCTGAAGAATGAAATGGAAAATCAAATACAAGAGGCCTACAGAACACCAAATGCACAGAATCACAACAGATCCACACCAAGGCACATTATAATGAAAATGCATAACATTCAAAATAAAGATAGGATTTTGAAGGCCGCAAGAGAAAAGCATCAGATTACATATAGGGGGAGACCAATACGGATAGCAGCTGAGTTCTCAACCCGGACCCTAAAAGCTAGAAGGGCCTGAACCAACATATTTCAACCTCTGAAAGAACATGGTTGCCAACCAAGAATCCTATACCCAGCAAAACTAACCTTCAGATTTGAAGATGAAATAAAATCCTTCCATGATAAACAAAAGTTAAAAGAATTTACAAATAGAAAGCCTGCACTACAGAATGTTCTCAACAAAATATTCCATGAGGAGGAAATGAAAAACAACAATGTAGGTCAGCAAAGGGAGGAACTACCTTAGAGAAAAACCACTCAAAGGAGAAACCAAGCCAACATAAAAACCAAAAATAAGCCAAATGACTGGGAATACAAATCATATCTCTGTGTATTTGGTACTTCTCAAAGTATTCCAGGAAATAGAAAAGGAAGGTACCCTACCGAACTCATTTTATGGCGCTAATACCACCCTCATACCCAAACCAGGAAAAGACACATCAAGGAAAGAAAATTTTAGACCAATATCCTTGATGAATATAGCTGCAAAGATCCTTAAGAAAATATTGGCAAACCATATCCAAAAACATATTAAGAAAATTGTGCACCACGATCAAGTGGGGTTCATCCCTGGAATGCAAGGATGGTTCAACATTCGTAAATCAATAAACGTAATCCATCATGTCAATAGACTTAAGGATAAGAATCATATGGTTATTTCAATTGATGCAGAAAAAGTATTCGACAAAATACAATACCCCTTCATGCTCAAAACTCTAGAAAAAATAGGGATAGTAGGAACATACCTGAACATTGTAAAGGCTATTTATGCTAAGCCCATGGCCAACATCATTCTTAATGGAGAAAAACTGAAACCTTTCTCTTTAAAAATGGAAACAAAACAGGGATGTGCTCTTTCACCACTTCAATTCAATATTGTCCTTGAAACTCTAGCCAGAGCAGTTAGGCAGACTAAAGAAATTAAAGGGATATGAATAGGAAAAGAGGAACTTAAGCTGTCACTATTTGTGGATGACATGATTCTATATTTAAAGGATCCAAAAACCTCCTCCAGAAAACTTCTAGACCTCATTGATGAATTCAGCAAAATAGCAGTCTATAAAATCAACACGCATAAATCTAAGGCATTTTTATACGCAAGTGACGAAACAGCTGAAAGGGAAATGAGGAAAACAACTCCATTTGCAATAGCCTCAAAAAAAAAAAGTACTTGGGGATCAATCTAACCAAAGAGGTAAAAGATCTCTACAATGAAAACTACAAAACATTGAAGAAGAAATTGAGGAAGACCTTAGAAGATGGAAAGATCTCCCATGTTCTTGGATAAGCAGAATAAATATTGTCAAAATGGCCATACTACCAAAAGTGCTATGCAGATTCAATGCAATTCCAATTAAAATCCCAATGATGTACCTTACAGAAATAGAGCAAGCAATCATGAAATTCATCTGGAAGAACAAGAAACCCAGAATAGCTAAAGCAATCCTTAGCAGGAAGAATGAAACAGTGGATATTGCATTACCAGAACTTCAACTATACTACAAAGCAATTGTAACAAAAACGGCATGGTATTGGCACCAAAATAGACAGGTAGATCAATGGTACCACATAGAGGACACGGACACAAACCCACATAAATACAATTTTCTAATACTAGACAAAGGTGCCAAAAATATGCAATGGAGAAAAGATAGCCTCTTCAACAAATGGTGCTGGGAAAACTGGAAATCCATATGCAACAGAATGAAACTAAACCCCTATTTCTCACTCTGCACAAAAATCAACTCACAGTAGATCAAGGACCTTGAAATCAGACCAGAGACCCTGCATCTTATAGAAGAAAAAGTAGGTTCAAATCTTCAACTTGTTGGCTTAGGATCAGACTTCCTTAACAGGACTCCCATAGCACAAGAAATAAAAGCAAGAATCAATAACTGGGATATATTCAAACTAAATAGCTTTCTCTCAGCAAAGGAAACTATCAGCAATGCAAAGAGAGAGCCTAGAGTGGGAGAATATCTTTGCCACTCATACTTCAGATAGAGCACTAACTTCCAGAATATATAAAGAATTCAAAAAACTCTACACAAAGATTACAAATAACACAATCAACAAATGGACTAAGGATATGAACAGACACTTCACAGAAGATCTACAAGCAATCAACAAACATATGAAAAAATGTTCACCATCTTTAGTAATAAGGGAAATGCAAATCGAAACTTCTCTAAGATTCCATCTCACCCCAATTAGAATGGCGATTATCAAGAATACAAGCAACAATAGGTGTTGGAGAGAATGTGGGGAAAAAGGTACACTCATACATTCTTGTTGGGGCTGCAAATTAGTGCAGCCACTCTGGAAAGCAGTGTGGAGATTCCTTAGAAAACTTGGAATGGACCCACCATTTGACCCAGCTATCCCACTCCTCGGCCTATACCCAAAGGACTTAAAATCAGCATACTACAGAGATGCAGCCACATCAATGTTCATAGCTGCTCAATTCACAATAGCCAGATTGTGGAACAAACCTAAATGCCTTCAATTGATGAATGGATAAAGAAACTGTGGTATATATATACAATGGAATATTACTCAGCTATGAAGAATAATAAAATTATGGCATTTGCAGGCAAATGGATGAAATTGGAGAATATCATGCCAATGAGATAAGCTAATCTCAAAAATCCAAAAGACGAATGATCTCACTGATAATTAGATGTTGACACATAACAAGGGGTGGGAAGGGTGCAAGAATGGAGGAAGGAGGGACTGTATAGAGGGAAAAGAGGGTGGGAGGGGTGGGGGGGAAGGGGAAAATAACATAATAAATCAAACATCATTACTCTATGTAAATGTATGATTACGCAAATGGTATGCTGTTACTCCATGTACAAACAGAAACAACATGTATCCCATTTATTTACAATAAAAAAATCATGGTACTGGCAATAAAACAAACATGAAGACCAATAGGATAGGATAGGCTAGAATAGAATAGAATAGAATAGAATAGAATAGAATAGAACAGAACAGAATAGAATAGAGGATACTGAGATAAATCCATATAAATCCACACGAATACAGTTATATGATACTAAACCAAGGTGCCAAAACATACATTGGAGAAAATATAGCCTCTTCAACAAATTGTGCAAGGGAAATTGAATATATATATGCAGAAGAATGAAACTTGAACCCTTTTTCTCATCCTATACAAAATTGAACTCAAAGTCAATCATAGAAACTCTGCAACTGCTTGAAGAAAATGTAGGCTTGACCCTCCAAAATATTGGCACAGGCATTAACTTACTTAACAAGACTCTTTAAGTGCAAGAAATAAAACCAAAAATCAAAAAGTGGGACAGCATCAAACTAAAAGTTTTTGCATAGCAATAGAAACATGAGCATGAAGACAGAGCCTGCAGAATGGGAGCTCTTTGCCACCTGCTTCTCAGGAGATTAATATCCAGAACATATAAAGAACTCAAAAATTTTAACACCAAAATATAACCCAATTAATAAATGGGCAAAATAACTAAGCAGATACTTCTCAGAAGAAGAAATACATAAGGCCAACAAACATGAAAAAAAATATTTGATATCTCTAGCAATCAGGGAAATGCAAATCAAAAGTACATTGAGATTTCATCTCACTCCTTTCGGAATGGCAATTCTTAAACCTAGAGGTAATATTAAATGCTGATGTGGATATTAAATGCTGATGTGGATGTGCAGAAAAAGGCACAATCATACATTGTTGGTGGACTGGAATTAGTGCAACCACTCTGGAAAGCAGTATGGAGATGTCTCACCAACTAGGAATGGAGCCACTATATGACCCAGCTATTCCACTCAGTATATATCCAAAAGATTTAAAATCAATATACTGTATTATGCCACCACATTAATGTTTATAGTAGCAAAATTCACAATAGCCAGGCTATGGAATGAGCCTAGGTGACCTTTAATAGATTAATGTTTAAAATAAATGTGGTATATATACATAATGAAGTATTACTTAACCATAAAAAGTATTAAATTATGGAATTTGCCAGTAAACATAAGGAACTGGAGACTATCATGCTAAGTGAAATAAGCCAGACTCAGAAAGTCCAAGGTTGAAAGCTTTTTCTGATATGCAGAAGTTAGTACAAAAAAGGGAAAAAAGAAAATGGGTTGTATTCCATTGAAATAGAAGAAATAACAGTGGAGTAGACAAAGGAGATTGAGAGGGAGGGGGTGAGAAAGGATAAAGGAAGAAGAGTGGGACGAATCTGACCTACATTCCCTATGTATATCTATGAATATACCACAGTGAATCTCACCATTGTGTATATCCATAAGACACTAGTAAAAAAAAAAAAACTTTAATAGCAGAAATATCAGTAGAGTAGAGGGAAGGGAATCAGGGAGAGAGGAATGGAGAGAAAGGGGAGGTACCAGGAACTGATTAGAGCCTATTATATTCCAAGCTTTTATAATAAAGAGACCCAGAATAGCAAAAGCAATCCTTAGCAAGAAAAGTGAAGAAGGAGGCATCACAATACCAGACCTCAAACTATACTACAGAGCCATAGTAACAAAAATGGCATGGTATTGACCCCAAAATAGACAGATAGACCAATGGTACAGAATAGAAGACACAGACACAAATCCACATTAAAACAATTATATCATACTAGACAAAGGTGCCATAAACATTCACTGGAGAAAAGATAATCTATTCAACAAATGGTGATGGGAAAACTGGAAATACATATGTAACAAAATGAAATCAAACCTCTGTCTCATATCTTGCACAAAACTCAACTCAAAGTCCATCAAAGACTTAGGCACTAGAAAACAGGCACTTTGCCTAGTAGAAGAAAAAGTAGACCCAAATCTTCATCATGTCAGTTTAGGAACTGACTTCCTTAACAAGACTTCTAAAGTGAAAGCAGTAAAATCAAGAATCAATAAATGAGATGGATTCAAGCGAAAAATCTTCTTCTCAGCAAAGGAAACAATCAGTAATGTGAAGAGAGAGCCTACAGAGTGGGAGAAAATCTTTACCACATGCATTTCAGAGCATTAATCTCCAGGATATTTAAAGAACTCAAAAGATTTAACACAATAAATAAATAAATAAATAAATAAATACCCCAATCAACAAATGCACTAGGGAACTGAATAGACACTTCACAGAAGAAATACAATCAATCAACAAATACATTAAAAAATGTTCAACATCTCTAGCAACTAGAGAAATGCAAATCAAAACTACTCTATGATTTTATCTCACTCTGATCAGAATGGGTATTATCAAAAATACAAGCAACAATAGGTGATGGAGAGGATGTGGGGAAAGAGGTACACTCATACTTTGCTGATGGGTTTGCAAATTAGTGCAACCACTCTGGAAAGCAGTGTGGACATTCCTTAGAAAACATGGAATGGAACCACCATTTGACCCAGTTATCCCACTCCTCGATCTAAACCCAAAGGATTTAAAATCAACATACTGCAGTGATACAGTCATATCAATGTTTTTAGCAGCTCAACTCACAATAGTTAAACTATGAAAACAACCTAGGTGCCCTTCAACAGATAAATGGATAAAGGAAATGTACACAAGGGAACATTATTCAGTCTTAAAGAAGAATGACATTATGGCATTTGCTGGTAAATGGATGGAGCTGGAGAACATAATGCTAAGTTAAATAAACCAATCCCAAAGAAGCAAGGGCTGAATGCTTTCCTGGTATGTGGATGCTAATTCACAATGGGGGGTTGGCTAAGGAAGGATAGAAGTACTTCGGATTAGACACAGGAGAGTGAAGGGAGGAAGGAGGTATGGAGGTAGGAAGAATAGTAGAAGGAAACAGACATTATTACCCTGTGTAAACATGATTACATGATTGGTGTAATTCTACATCATGTACAACCAGAAGAATGGGAAGTTATACTACATTTATGATGTGTCAAAATGTATTATACTGTCATGTATAACTAATTAGTACAAATAAAAAAAGATTGGGTGGAAAAAGTAAAACTATTACCTGTCAAAGATCATATGATCTTATATAAAGAAAATTCTAAGGAGTCTAACCAAAAAACCCTGGTTTAACTAATAAGTGAGTTCAGCAATATTGTAGTATGTAAGAACAAAATACAAAACTCAACTGTATTTCCATAATTAGCAGTCAGTAGTCTGAGAGTGAAATTAAGAAAGCAATTTCATTTAAAGAGCATCAGAGAAAAAATACTTAGAAATAAATTAATAAAAGAATTGTAAGACTTATACACTGAAAACAGCAAAACATTGTTGAAAGAAAGTAAAGATAATCTAACTAAATAGAAATATCTCTCCTTTTCATAGAGAGAACAAAATATCGCTAAGATGGCAATACTCCCCAAATTGATTCAGATTCAGCACAATCCTTATCAAAATCTTTTAGCTGGTTTCTTTGTATAAATTGACAAACTGACCTTAAAATTCATATTAAAATTCAAGAGATCTAGAATAAAACAATTTTGAAAAAGAATGAAGTTGGAGAGTTCACCTTATTAGCTTTCAAATGTTAATACACATCTACAGATATATGAAAAAATGTTCAACATCTCTAGTAATAAGAGAAATGCAAATCAAAACTACCCTAAGATTTCATCTCACCCCAATTAGAATGGCGATTATCAAGAATACAACAACAATAGGTGTTGGCGAGGATGTGGGGAAAAAGGTACACTCATACATTGCTGGTGGGGTTGCAAATTAGTGCAACCACTCTGGAAAGCAGTGTGGACATTCCTTAGAAAACATGGAATGGAACCACCATTTGACCCAGTTATCCCACTCCTCGATCTAAACCCAAAGGACTTAAAATCAACATACTACAGTGACACAGCCTTGTTGAGGTTTCGAGCAGCTCAATTCACAATGGCCAAACTATGGAACCAAACTAGATGCCCTTCAACAAATGAATGGATAAAGAAAATGTAGTACATATACACAATGAAATATTTCTCAGCCTTAAAGAAGAATGAAATGATGGCATTTGCAGGTAAGTGGATGGAGCTGGAGAGTATCATGCTAAGTGAAATAAGCTAAACCCAAAAAACCAAAGTCCAAATGTTTTCCCTGATATGCAGATGCTAATTCACAATAAGCGGGGGCTAAGGAGAAATGGAGGTTCTTTGGACTAGGTAGAGGGGTAGGAAGGACAGTAGAATGATTCAGACATTATTTCCCTATGTACATATAAGATTACACGACTGGTGTGATACTACACCACAAGAATGAGAAGTTATAGTCCATTTATGTATGATGTGTCAAAATGCATTCAACTACCATGTGTAACTAGAAAAAATTTAAAAAATGAATTATAATGTTATGTGTAACTAACAGGAACCAATAAAAATATTAATTCAACTAACGTAATTGATTGAGAGCCTTTTTAGGGCATATCTGTATCTGGTAGTATTTCAGGAAGTGAAAATGCAGGAGGAAAATTGTTAGTTTACTTGATGCAAGAAGAAACTGAGGTCACTGTCAACATCACTAAGTTTGCTCAATTTGTCAGTTTTTCCAGATCTCAAAGTTCCTTGCTGAAAGTGGAGTGCCATCTGGAATTGAGGATACTTAATGGAAGTAGAAGGCACAAGACTTTTCCTTCTAGCCTCTGGTTCCAACAGTTATACACCTAAGAGATCAAAAGAATTTCCAATATCTTCAAAAACTCACCTGCATTTACTAAGCAACAAGTATATGCAAAATAATTTACTAAGCTATTTCCCACCCTTGGAATGCAGATACTATTGTCACTACTTTTCAGATGGTCTAAAGTCTAAGGCCTATAAAGGTTTAGACTTGTTGAAAGTGACCTACCTAGTGTGGTGAAGCTCAGACCCAGAACTGTTGGATAAGATTATGCTTTCTACTTTTATACAAAATATATTTCCTTCATAGTCAGCTAGAGTTCCTCAAAGACAGTATTCTCAAAATGAGCGATGATGTTTTGGTTATTAAACAGATGACTGCATTTCTTACCAGCACTGTGTTTTAGGTGAGCTAGTTGAACTGAGATATCAGAGGATCTGAGACAGAATAAGTTTATTTATGTACTGATTTCTTATTACACTGCAATATCCCTGTATCTCCTGATGTATTTTCCTTAGATAATGATTTCACAGATGTGAACTGAACAGAAAGCTGGAGTCAGGCAATGGCAGGATTTAGACCAAGGAGCAACTAGAGAAGTAGAAGACTTGTTTGAAGACATGAATATAACTAAGCCTGAGTGAATGACTGACCAAGGCAAAATTCTAGGCAGGAAGGTAATTTGGAGCATTAGGACTGAGGATTCAAAAGGAATGATGCAGAAGTAAGGCATTACATATACATTGAGTCTTTGATCCAGCAATCCTATTCTCAGGGATTTATCAGATACATTTGCACAACTATGAAATGATGCTTGTACAAGGTTATCCATGTATTGGCTATAGAATTTGCTTGTAATAGCAAAAGATTTGTCCATCAATAGGAACTTGGTCAAGTACATTATGTAAAGTAATTAAGTATGTTGTTTATAAATAAATATAATATGGGTGCACACAAGGGAATGCTTTGAGACTAGAAAAATGAGTACATTTTCTGCAACTACATGAAAGGTCACCTACTTATTAAGGAAAAGCAGGACAAACAATTTTAAAATACATGATATTTGTTTTAAAAAGATAAAATAAGATCATATGTTTGTATTTGCTTATATTTTCATAATTATAATCGCTCTGGAAGGCTACAAGAATTAATTAAGGGTGGCTAATTGTGAAAGTGGCATGGGGGAGGAAATTAGCAGAATATGCAAGGTCGGAAATAGTCTTTTCATTATATTCCCTTTTATACTATTTTGAATTTTAATCATGCAGGACTTTGTTTACTTAGATCTTACTGCTAGAAAATACTAAGGGGATAGAAGTAGGAAGAGGAAGAGGGAAAAGGAGGAAGAAGTAGGGGAAGAGAGGGAGAGAATAAAGAAGCAAGGCAGTTTGCTGTAAACCCATTTTTCTATTTTTGATTTTGTTTCCTGTTTTGGAGTCTTTTCCGAAAAAAAAAAAAATCCTTGCTGATCCAAAAGTCCTCCAATCATTTCCCCTGTGTTTTCTTCTGTTAGTTTCATCTCTTAAATTTAAATCTTTAATCCATTTTGAGTTGATTTTGTAAGTAGTGAGAGATTCAGGGTTAGTTTTATTTAAATTTTTCAAGCACCATTTATTGAAAAGACTATTTTTCCTTCACTGTATGTTTTTAGTAACTTTGTGGAAATTCACTTGCTTATAGATGCACGAATTTATTTGTATTAACTCTACTTTGTTCAATTGGTCTATGTGTCTTTTCTATGCCAATACCATGCTGTTTTGATTACTACAAGTTTGTAGTACATTGATGTACTTCATCTTTGTTCTATATTGATTGCTTCATCTGTTCAGGTCTTTTGTGATTCCCTATGAATTTTAGAATTGTTTTTACTCTTTAATTTTTATAGAGATGCATTGAATCTGTGTATCATGAAGTCATATGGATGTTTAAATATATTGATACTATTTTTGTTTCTCCCTTTTCAAAATTTGTTCTAATTAGTTATACATGATGGTTGAATGCATTTTGATACATTGTATACAAATGGAACACAACTTCTCATTCCTCTGGCTGTAGATGCTGAGTCACACCAGCATCACACCAGTTGTGTAATCATACATGTATATAATACTGTCCATCTCATTTCACTATACTTCACAACCCCCGCCCAATCCAAAGTTCCTCCATCCTTTCCCCCATTATGGATCAGAATCTGCTTATCAGAGAAAACATTTGAATTTTGGTGTTTTGGGTTTAGCTTATTTCACTTAGCATGATATTCTCCAGTTCCATTCATTTACCTGCAAATGCCATCATTTCATTCTCCTTTAAGGCTGAGTAATATTCCTTGTGTATATATACCACATTTTCTTCATATGTTGAAGGGCATATGTTCAAAATATCTAGCAATTAGAGAAATGCAAATCAAAGCTACTCTAAGATTTAATCTCACACTAGTCAGAATGGCAATTGTGAAGAATATAAGCAATAATAAGTGTTGGTGATGATGTGGGGAAAAAGGTACACTCATACATTGCTGGTGGCACTGCAAATTAGTGCCACCATTATGGAAAGCAGTATGGATACTCTTCAGAAAACCTGAAATGGAACCACCATTTGATCCATCTTTCCCACTCCTAGGTTTATATTGATACTTTCAATTCATGATCACAGGATGTTTATTCCTCAATGGAAGATGTAAGTGATTCCAGGTAAGCTTATATTTTGTTTTTGGCAAATCCCAATCTATTTGTGGTTGAATTTCCTTTCCTCTGTATATTTCACCAATAGAACCAAGCTCAGGATGTCTGGAGGTTCACAGATAAATGAAAAATATATATATTTTACAATATATTTATTGTGCAACCCATTTTTGTTGTTCCTTTCTGCTATCATACCCATTTTCACAACAGGGCAACTCTTTTTTCAAATGGGAAATTCAACCTCACGCTAGATCAGTGGTTCAATCCACTTCCATCATCAACATTCTCATCCCTCACTGCTTAGTCTCAACTAAAAGGGGAACTCCAGCACAAGCTCATGATTCGAGGTTAGTTTTAGACTGTTTTCATGCCTGAACCTTCAAACTTGACTCTTGCAAAGTGCCCTACTACTGTGCCAAAACCCTGGTCCCTTGATTCTTTTTATTTGAAATTTGCTACATTTACAGTGATTTATCAAATCAATATATGGGTGGAATAGCAGGTTATTCTATCTATCCTATCCTACAATAAATGTTAGAAACCACTGATGATCTCCAAGCCTGTTCCTCAGAGGTAAGCATGGCCAAATCTTTTACTTTATTTTCCTACTAGATGTTATGTATAAATCAGAGAGGTTCCATTCTTGCTTTATTATGCCCCTACACAATTTTAAATTCCTCAGAATCAATTGACAAAACTTAAGAGTTGAATGATTTCATATAAAAATCCAGATTTGGGGACATTTCTATAAAAATCTGTATATCAGCCAAAAGTGGAAACATTGAATTGGAGTTGGCTAATGGTTGCCTTGTTCTGAATAGGACAGGAATTATTCAACTGTCACATTCCCCACAATTTCACTCATTTATGTTATATGCCTGGCCTGTAAACATTTACATTTCAATCCCCATTCCACAATTTGCTTCTTTATTTATTGATTTATTCTTTTCAAATATGATATATTACTTCCTAGCTATCACAGTGAAGGGTTTAGTTCTTAAAATTCTCCTCTTTCCCCATCCTCCTTATATTTGTAGCATTAGTTTTAATTACTCTCTTGGTACCCTTAACATTAAGAAATACTGTAACAACTCTGTTTCTCATTCCTCCTATCATGAACAGTATCATTTGATTCATCATTTTGGAAGATGAGGATATTAGTATTCATGCCCTTCCTTTTGGTCCTCCTTCCTCCTTCCTGCTCCCACTGTTTGCATCTACTTTTTGACTTCTGCCCCTGTCAAGTTTGATGACAACCCCATTCTCTTTTGTAAACTGATTCAATTTGTTTGTTTTGTAGATTGATTCTGAAAGTTGAATAATAAACAGTATTTACATTGTTCTGGCAACCCTAATTTTCACTGCAAATTCAATGATTTTTTATAACATTTTCTTTCTTGTACAAGTTTTATTTTCCCTGCATTTCTAATTGATTTTGCTTTTTAAAATTTTCTTCTTTTATTAGTCTTAATCACAAAGTAGAGTTTTTTCAATCTCTTTGCTCAACCCAGTTTTCTTTTAAGTTCTCCCTTTTCCTCAAGTTCTTCCTACTGGGGTGTTTCATGTTGTTGCTCCAATCTTGACTGCTTACTACTAAATTTACTACACAATTGGTTACTTGGGTTTGCTTTCATTGTTTCTCTGGGTTGAAGCCACTCTTTCCTGGGTTTCCTTCTTCCCTTTTCTTGTTTTGTACAGCAAGGCTTTAAGTAATTTCCTAAGAATGCATATGTGGGAGGTAAATTTTTTGAATATCTATTAAAATATCTCTCTTTCCTACTTTCATGTTTGATTGATAAGAAGACGTGTAAAGATTCTATATTCAAGTTAATTTTCCTTAGCATTTGAAGGGATTTCTCAATACTTCTATATTTTTTCTTTTCTTTTCTTTCTTTTTATTTTGTGGTACTGGGGATTGAACCCAGGGCCTTGTGCTTGTGAGGCAAGCACTCTACCAACTAAGCTATATGCCCAGCCCTCAATACTTCTATATTGATAATCTGATGCCATTTTGGTTTCTGATTTTTTTTTTGTTAATGAACTATATTTTCTCTCTTAGAGCTTTTTGTTTAAGTCTCTGATATTCTTAAAGTTCAAAATAATGTGCCTAGTATGAGTCTTTCATTTACTGTGCTGATCCTTTTAATCTGGAGACATATCTTTTAATTTAGGAAATGTTTCTCAGGTTGTTCCCTTATTAAAGTCCTGCCTTTCATTTTCTTTGTTGTCTCTTCCTAGAATTTCACTAGTTGGATATTCAATTCTTTAAATTCATTCTCTAGCTTGTAAATACTTTTGCTTTGATTCTTCCTGTGTTTTTGTTCTACTTTCTAAGTTTTCTCTGCTTTGCCTTCCAACCCTTATCTTGATATTGTTTATTCCAGCAATTAGTTTTAAATATATTTGAATATTGGTGTCTTGGATTTTTTTTCCTACAGTGATCTGTTCTTATTTTATCAAAAGGAGGATGTCTTCTCAAATCTCCCTGAGAATTCTCTTAAAAAATTTAAAGTTCTCTTCTGTTCTTTTCATCTCTTTCCTCCCAAGTGTTTTTTAAAATTTATTTTTTATTGTAAACAAATAGGATATATCTTGTTTCTCTGTTTGTACATGAAGTAGAGGCATACCATTTGTGTAATCATACATTTACATAGGGTAAGGGTGTTTGATTCTCCCAAGTGTTTTGTTTTTCTATTTGTATATCTTGATCACTTTTTCTCACTATTAGACATCTGATGATCATTGCTTGTCCACTTGTATTTTATAGTGAGACACCATAAATGTGATTGGGGACACTACATAAGTTGACAAAGCGTGACCTGAATATAAGCTTAATTTTGGGGTTATTGGGTGAGGCTCTGTGGACTCTTAAATGTTAGAACAAGTTTTTTCTATAAACATTTTCAATTTTCTTCAGTGCAAGTCTTGATGGTAAACACCCAATTGCTTTGGAGTCTACATATAAAGGGGAGAGGGTTCATTCAAATGTGTTTGTACTGATTTCCAGTTCTTTACCCCAACATACACCTGTCCACTGTTGGTTTGAGTCTAAGTCCCAATCATCTCTTGGAGTCCTTCTGTTTGTCTGCATTAGGAAACATTGATTCCTTCTCAGATCTTTCCTTCTGTATATTATAGGTTTTAGCTTCCCTTGCCTTGAAGTTATGCAATCAACTACATGGCAGCTTCCAGAAATTTATTAACATGTTTTATATATTGATAAGCACTCACTCATTCTTTTTTAAAATTAGAGTTCTATACCTTTCTCATTCCTTTATTATCATTTTAGAGATTCTAAGTGGAGAAAAAATAGAAACATATATAGTTATTTGAACATGTTTGGTGGAAAACCTCTTGGTTATTAAATTACAAACTCTGGAATAGAGTACCTGAATTCAAGTCCTTTCTCTGGCCTACTCATTTAACCTCTCTTTTTCATCATCTGTAAACAAGGGATAATAATAGTATAGCTATCTCATAAAGTCAATGAGAATATAAAATGAGTCAACTCTGAAAACCACTTCAAATATGCCTTGCACACAGTAAGGAGCCTATGTGTTTGCTATTATTGTTGCTTTTCTCATGTTTCTTTAAAAAATTAGAGCTTTTATTAGTGTTTATTATTTTTATCTTGCCGAAAACACATACTTATTAGAGAAACATCAGATAACACAAAGAAAAGAAAAGAAAATCATTGGTAATCCCAGTATCTAAAGGTGACTTGTTAGTATTTTGGTATTTATTTTAAGGTCTTTTCATTAACTCTGACTTGATTCAGTTTACTCTGACCAAACTGGCTTCTGACAGCTATTCCTCATTCTCCTATTTTAAACATGTCTCACTCTTCAGACTGGGACACTTGGCAACTTTGCTTTGGCAGTGACCTTGGCTCCTCTTGAAAAGCATTCTAATTTTCCACCTTGGCTATTCTGCCTTAGGCCACCTTGAGTAGGCTTGCTCCTTACTTGATAGCACCCCCTGGTGTTTTGCTACCATGACATCACTCTAGTCCTGATCTTCAAGGGGTGAAGGTATTTTTTACTTCTGAAATCTTTCAGGGACCTCTGGAATTTGCTATGCCAGGCTCAACACTATACTGAAGGTGAGGTTCCCATGTGAGAACAAGACCTCATCAACAATCTAACAGAGGTCAGGGAAGCATTGCATGTCTCATGAACAGGTTTCTGCCCACACAACTATGGGCACTGGCTCTGCATCTGTGCCTGCATTTGAGACTTTTGTGGGAGTATTTCTGTTGCAAAGCAACAAGTTTTCTGGCTTCTTTGTGAAAGTGGGAATCTTCTTGAACACTCAGACCCTGTGTGTGCCTATTTTACAGGCAAAAAGAGCATATATATTTTCTCTTCTTCTACCTGGTAGAGGAGACAGGGAGTTTAGTATTCTTGAGTACATAAGAGTCAATCCCTTTGCTGGGCTTTGGTGGGTGGAAGTCTTGGTGATCTTTCTCACTGTGTGACAATTTTAGATATTACCTATCTACTAGGGGAGAAGGAAAATCAGTTAATAGGTGACAGAGTTCTGACTACTAAACCTAGTGCTGTCCTCGAAAGATGCCATGTGATGCACATAATTCCAGGCAGGTTGGTTTGCCAACCCCACGTTCAATGAATCAGCCCAACAGCTGATGTTGGCAGCAATCTGGCAAAACTAGTGACTATTATATGACTAGTCAGCCAGCTGGTTTCCTAACTATGCTTACTGGCTAGTGTTCTGTGGACAAAAGGAGTCCCCACCACAAGATTCAGGATGAGACCATGTGGATAGGGAGAGCAGGTCTCCTGGCAAGCCCTAGCTCATGACAGCAAGCATAACTATGTTAATATTCACTTGTTGAGGCACAAAACCTCAGGCTATTAAGAATAAGATAGCTAACCTGTCTCATATTTATCCCTCCACTTTCCTTTGCTCCAATCCTAGAGGTTCTCTAGCTACCTATGAGACTGCAGGGAAGTACATGCAGGGAGATCCAGGTAGTGGTGCATACTCCAAAGCATTAAGAAATACTTTCATCTGAGTTTTATCCAAATAGGCCTAGCTCTTACTATTGTTACTATTATTACTATTACCCTCACTACTACTACCATTTATTGAACATTCCCAGAAACTATACTAACTGCTTAGCATACATTATCTCATTTGATCATCATAATAATTAAAAATGTACCTTTATTATCATCCTTTCAGACATGATGAAACTGAGGTCCAAGGTCATATGAATAAAATTGAAAGAACCAGGATTTGAATCCAGGATGCCTGACTCCAAACTATGCCTCTTTCCTCTATACTCCATCCCAAACTAGCACATACTCAGGCTGGTATGGGTAGATATTGTTAATATGTGTTCACAGCTAGAAGGGCCCATCATCAGTTATAAGCCTGGACCCTTGGAGGTCAAAGTAGTAAACCCATGGACCTTCTAGTCCTATTACTTACTTTTTACTATGCTACCTATGCTGGACCTTGTTTTAATTGAGGTCTACTTTTCAACAGTAGATGGAACAGCCAGGTCATGACCTTAATTTTGGTCTTTGGCTGCTAATGCTTTCTATGAGAAACAGAGGCAGCTTGCTTCATGAGTATTTAAATTCCAGGTCAATTTCTGGCCTGCCAAGGTGTGCATTAAGGACTACAAGTGGACCACTAACTTTATAACTAGGGGCCTGAATTCTGGGGGAATGTGAATATACTGTTCCCAAATCAGTCTTAAAACATTTGAAAGTACATTGTCAAGAAACGATATTCAGAGTTCACCTGATCTTCAATATCCCTTGCTGGCAATCCAGCACTGGTCATAAAAAAGACAAATTGAGGATAATGTTAGACTGAGAGAAGTCTCAATTGAGTGATGGTTCAGAATTTCTTCCAACCTCACGCTAGAACAGCATTGAGAAAATTAAATCTCAGAAATCATATAGGAGTAATATCTGAGAGAAAATCCACTGAAAGACAACATTTCAATCTAGACTCCAACAATTCAAATATTAGGTAAAGTCATTCTTTGCCCTGTGCAACATGACTTTAGAGCGCCACTGGACTAAATGTCATCTTCCATTACTCTCTCAACCTGGAGGATTATTATCACTTTGAAAGCCCTGTAATTAGTGCCTTGGGCTTGGTTTACTATTATTCCTTGATCTGGATAGTCTTTATTTAAGTAGCTTATATTTACCTCTGGGCTATTGGGAAAATATGATATTAAGATGCTAAAGTTTGAATTACTAGATACTACCTACTTTATAAAGAGAGTCCAATTGATGGCAGAGAGTCCAAGGTGACTGTGGTCTTAGAGTGGCAAACCCTGGAGAGTAAGACTCTATTAAAATTCCACAGATCTGAAGAGTATCCAGTTTATTATAAATTTCTATAACTTCCTTGGTATCCTGTTGACACTCTTAAAATAGACAAGGGTATACAGTAATCCATCCATATCTGTGGGAGATATATTTCAAGATCCATAGTGGATGACTGAAAACATGTAGAGTACCAAAACATATATATGTACATATCTATCTATCTGTCTAGATAGATAGATAGATAAATAGATAGAATGTTTTTTTTTCCCTGTATATACATGCCCATGACAAAATTTAATTTATAAGCTGGGAACAGTTGATTAACAATAGCATACTAAAAGAACAATAAAATCACTACACTACAATTTAATCTATTGAAACCTATGCATTTTTTTGTTTCTGAAATTTCCCATTTGACCCCACCCGACCACCATGCCGAGGTTAGTCGCCACTGCGGAGTTAACGGGCAGGCGAGTCAGCCCACCTGCATTGCAGAGCAAGCGGCGGACAAGCTGGCCTGCCTAGAGCAGACGGTGGGCAGCCAGCCTGCCCGACCCCCACGAACGAGGTCAAACACCATCACTGAGTGACCCCATCCAACCACCGCACTGAGGTTGGTCACCATCACAGAGCTAGCCGACAGACAGCCAGCCTGCCTGACCCCCACACTGAGGTCAGACACCATTGCTGAGCCTGCCTGCCCCTCCTACTGCTGAGGGACACTGCAATTTCCTCTGTGCTGACTCAGCACACCCTTGCTGGGGCTCCCCAGCTTCTTTATAGGCTGGTGCAGGCATTTTGAATTATTCCTGAGGGTGTGGTCATCATCATCGGAAGGGCGGCTCCCTTCCTGACATACCCACAGGAGACTGGAGGACTTTTGACAGGACGCAGGATTCAAGAAGAGGAGGTATTGAGAGACTTAGGACCAACTCAGAGCCACTGGGTGAGTCTCTCCCACTGGGCGGGCTCTCCAGATGGGGCAGCAGTCCTGGAATGCAGGGAACTTCGTGAAGTAGAGTGACCCAGTGAGACTCCCCTGCTGGAGCCGAGAACCCAGTCAACTGGGAGCATCACAGAGGAGGGCCGCACAGCAAGAGCTTCACGCAGAGTGAGGGTCCCAGACCCAGGCGGCAGGACCAGACCACAGGCAGCTTCTTGGAGAAGGGCCACATAGAAGAGGCTTCAGTGCAGGATGAGGCTTCCTGACCCAGCCAGTAGATCTGGTCACCAGGGAACATAGCAGAGGAGGGCCATGCAGCAAGGGAGTCTCTTGCATGGCCAGGCTCCCCAACCCAGGCGGTAGGTCCGGACCCCCAGGAACATTGCAGAGGAGGACTGCCCAGCTCAGGCAGTAGTCCTGGACCGAAAGGAACTTCTCGGAGGAGAGCTGCCCAGCAAAACTTTCCCACTGGGTGAGTCTTCCCCGCAGGGCGAGGCTTTCATACCAGGGCAGTAGAACCAGAGACATGCCCCAGTCTGTAGTCTAGTCCCCCTTTGACTGACCATCAGTCAATGAGTGGAGGTGCCTAAGCCCACTGACAGGGAATAAACCCCATCTGAAGGCCACCACCCCTAGAGGGGCAGATTCCTTTTGGAGCACCACATTATCAAGTTGCTCCAAGATTTCAGGCTACTGAAGGCTAGGAGGTGAGTTGTTGAAATTTACAGGGACAATAGTAGTTAACAGAGGAAATCTGCAATATCTCAGAGTTTCACTACTAGAAGGATAGATACCTGAGCAATTTGAGAAAACAAGGGAATAAAATGTCCCAAACAAACCTAGATGCTGCTGCAGCAATAAAATCCAATGATAGCATGGCAGAAGAAATGTCAGAAAGGGAGAGAATTTACATAATTCAACTGATCAGAGAAGCAAATGATGAGATGAAAGAGCAAATGCAGGCTTTGAATGATCGAACCAATCAACAGTTAAAAGAGCAGATTTGCGAAGCAAAAGATCACTTCAATAAAGAGTTAGAAATACTGAAAAAAAGAAACCAAACAGAAATCGTTGAAATGAAAGAAACACTAAACCAAATTAAAAACTCCATAGAAAGCATAACCAATAGGATAGAACACCTGGAAGACAGAACCTCAGACATTGAAGACAAAATATTTAATCTTGAAAACAAAGTTGACCAAACAGAGAAGATAGTAAGAAATCATGAACAGAATCTATGAGAATTGTGGGATATCATTAAAAGGTCAAATTGAAGAATTATTGGGATTGAGGAAGGCACAGAGAAACAAACCAAAGGAATGAACAATCTATTCACCAATGAAATATCAGAAAATTCCAAAATCTGAAGAATGAAATGGAAAATCAAATACAAGAGGCTTATAGGACTCCAAATATACAAAATTACAATAGACCCACACCAAGGCACATTATAATGAAAATACCTAACATACAAAATGAAGACAGAATTTTAAAGGCTGTGAGAGAAAAGAATCAAATTACATTCAGAGGGAAACTAATATGGATATCAGCAGATTTTTCAACCCAGACCCTAAAAGCTAGAAGGGCCTGGAACAACATTATTCATGCTCTGAAATAAAACAGATGCCAAAAAAGAATCTTATACCCAGCAAAACTTACCTTCAGATTTGATGATGAAATAAAATCCTTCCATGATAAACAAAAGCTAAAGGAATTTACAAAAATAAAGTCGGCGCTACAGAACATTCTCAGCAAAATATTCCATGAGGAAGAGATGAAAAACAATGATGTAAATTAGCAAAGGGAGGAACTACCCAAAAAGGAACAGCCAAATAAAGGAGAAACCAAGTCATGTCAAAAAAAACAAAAATGAGCCAAATGACCGGGAATACAAATCATATCTCAATAATAACCCTGAATGTTAATGGCCTGAACCCATAAATCAAAAGACATAGACTGGCAGATTAGATTAAAAAGAAAGATCCAACAAAATGCTGCCTAAAAGAGACTCACCTCATAGAAAGAGATACCCACAGACTAAAGGTGAAAGGATGGGAAAAAACATACCATGCACATGAACTCAGCAAAAAAGCTGGGGTATCCATCCTCATATGAGATAATGTGAACTTCAAGCCAAAAGTAATCAGAAGGGATAAAGAAAGACATTTCATACTGCTTAAGGGAAGCATAAATCAGCAAGACATAACAATCATAAATATGTATGCCCCAAACAGTGGCTCATCCATGTACGTCAAACAAATCCTTCTCAATTCCAGAAATCAAATAGACCACAATACAATAATACTAGGTGATTTTAACACACCTCTCTCCTCACTGGACAGATCCTCCAAACAAAAATTGAACAAAGAAACCATAGATATCAATAACACAATCAACAATTTAAGACTTAACGGACATATATAGAATATACCATCCAACAAAGAGCGAATACACTTTCTTCTCAACAGCACATGGATCCTTCTCTAAAATAGACCATATTTTATGCCACAAAGCTACTGTTAGCAAATACAAGAAGATAGAGATATTACCTTGTATTCTATCAGATCATAATGGATTGAAATTAGAAATAAATGTCAGAGTGAAAAACAGAAACTACTCTAACACCTGGAGATTAAATAATATGCTATTGTATAATGAATGGATAACAGAAGACATCAGGAGGGAAATTAAAAATTCTTAGAGGTAAATGAGAACAAAAATTCATCATATCAAAATCTATGGGACAATATGAAAGCAGTACTTAGAGAAAATTATATTTCATGGAGTGAATTCAATAAAAGAAGAAAAAATCAACAAATAAACAACCTAGCACTATAGCTCAAAGCCCTAGAAAAAGAAGAACACAGCAACACCAGAAGTAGTAGAAGACAGGAAATAGTTAAAATCAGAGCTGAAATCAACAAAATTGAAACAAAAGAAACAATACAAAAATATTGACAAAATAGTTTGTTCTTGAAAAAATAAACAAAATTGATAAACCCTTAGCCACACTAATAAAGAGAAGATGAAAGAAAACCCAAATCACTAAAATTCGGAATGAACAAGGAAATATCACAACAGACACGACTGAAATACAAAACATAATTAGAAGCTATTTTGAAAATCTCTACTACAACAAAATAGAAAATCTTGAAGACATCCACAGGTTTCTAGAGACATATGAATAACCTAAACTGAACCAGGAGAACATATACAATTTAAATAGATCAATTTCAATGAAATAGAAGAAGTCATCAAAAGCCTACCAAGAAAGAAAAGTTTGGGACCCCATGGGTTCTCAGCCAAGTTCTACAAAACCTTTAAAGAAGAGCTTATTCCAATACTCCTCAAAGTATTCCATGAAATAGAAGAGGAGGGAACCCTCCCAAACTCATTCTATGAAGCCAATATCACCCTGATACCTACACCAGAGAGAGACACATCGAGGAAAGAAAATTTCAGACCAATATCTTTAATGAACATTGATGCAAAAATTCTCAACAAAATTTTAGTAAATTGCATGTAAAAATATATTTAAAAGATAAAGTGAGTTTTATCCCAGGGATGCAATGTTGGTTCAAAATCCAGAAATCAATAAATGTAATTCACCATATCAACAGACTTAAAGTCAAGAATCACATGATTATTTCAATAGATGCAGAAAAAGCATTTGATAAAATACAGCATCCCTTCATGCTCAAAACACTAGGAAAAATAGGGATAGTGGGAACATTCCTTAACACTGTAAAGGCTATCTATGCTGAGCCCATGACCAATATCATTCTAAATGGTGAAAAACTGAAAGCATTCCCCCTAAACACTGGAACAAGGCAGGGATGCCCTCTTTCACCACTTGTATTCAACATTGTCCTAGAAACTCTAGCCACAGAAATTAGACAGACCAAGGAAATTAAAGGGATACAAATAAGAAAAGAAGAACTCAAACTATCCCTATTTTCTGATGACATGATTATATTAGAGGAACCAGGAAATTCCCCCAGAAAACTTTTAGAACTCATAAGTGAATTCAGTAAAGTAGCAGGATATAAGATCAATGCTCATAAATCTATTGCATTTTTATACATAAGTGATGAATCCTCAGAAAGAGAAGTTAGGAAATCTACTACATTCACAATAGCCTTGAAAAAATATAAAATAATTGGGAATCAATCTAACAAATGAGGTGAAAGACATGTACAATGAGAACTACAGAACACTAAAGAAAGAAATTGAAGAAAACCTTAGAAGATGGAAAGATCTCCCATGTTCTTGGATAGGCAGAGTTAATATTGTCAAAATGGCCATACTACCAAAAGTGCTATACAGATTCAATGCAATTCCAATTAAAATCCCAGTGACATACTTCACAGAAATAGAGCAAGCGATCATGAAATTCATCTGGAAGAATAAGAAACCCAGAATAACTAAAGCAATCCTTAGCAGAAAGAGCGAAGCAAGGGGTATCGCAATACCAGAACTTCAACTATACTACAAAGCAATAGTAACAATACCGGCATGGTATTGGCACAAAAATAGACAGGTAAATCAATGGTACAGAATTGAGGACATGGACACAAACCCAAATAAATACAGTTTTCTCATAGTAGACAAAGGTGCAAAAGTATACAATGGAGAAAAGATAACCTCTTCAACATATAGTGCTGGGTAAACTGGAAATCCATATGCAGCAGAATGAAACTAAACCCCTATCTCTCACCATGCACAAAACTCAACTCAAAATAGATCAAGGACCTTGGAATCAGACCAGAAACCCTTCATCATATAGAAGAAAAAGTAGGTTCAAATCTTCAACACGTTAGCTTATGATCAGACTTCCTTAACATGACTCCCATAGCACAAGAAATAAAAGCAAGAATCAATAACTGGGATAGATTCATACTAAAAAGCTTTCTCTCAGCAAAGGAACTATTAGCAAAGTGAAGAGAGAGCCTACAGAGTGGGAGAAAATCTTTGCCACTCATACTTCATATAGAGCACTAATTTCCAGAATACATAAAGAACTCAAAAAACTCTACACCAAGAATACAAATAACCCAATCAACAAATGGGCTAAGGAAATGAACAGACACTTCACAGAAGAAGATGTACAAGCAATCAATAGATATATGAAAAAATGTTCACCATCTTTAGTAATAAGAGAAATGCAAATCAAAACTACCCTAAGATTCCATCTCACCCCAATTAGAATGGCGATTATCAAGAATAACATGCAATAATAAGTGTTGGTGAGGATGTGGGGAAAAAGGTACACTCATACATTGCTGATGGGGCTTCAAATTAGTGCAGCCACTTTGGAAAGCAGTGTGGAGATTCCTTAGAAAACTTGGAATGGAACCACCATTTGACCCAGCTATCCCACTCCTTGGCCTATACCCAAAGGACTTAAAATCAGCATACTTTAGAGATATAGCCACATCAATATTCATAGCTGCTCAATTCACAATAGCCAGATTGTGGAACCAACCTAGATGTCCTTCAATTGATGAATGGATAAAGAATCTGTGGTATATATATATACAACGGAATATTCCTCAGCCATAAAGAATAATAAAATTATGGCATTTGCAGACAACTTGATGAAATTGGAGAATATCATGCTAAGTGAGATAAGCCAATCTCAAAAAACCAAAGGACGCATGATCTCGCTGATAAGCGGATGATGACACATTAAGGGGGTAGGAGGGAGGAAAGAATGGAGGAAGGCAGGACTGTATAGAGGGAAAAGAGGGGTGGGAGGGGTGGGGGGAAGGAAAAAAATAACAGAATGAGTCAAAAACTATTACCCTAGGTAAATGTAGATTATACAAATGTTATGCCTCTACTTCATGTACAAACAGAGAAACAAGATGTATCCCATTTGTTTACAATAAAAATAAATTTTAAAAAATTTCCCATTTAATATTTTTGGACTGAGGTTGACTATGGATAATTGAAACTGTGGCAAGTGAAACTGTGGATAAGAGTGAACCTAGAATTAATGACAGGCAGTTATGATAGATAGGTGTTAGAGTCAAATTGAGAAAATGGAGACCAGTTTGGATCTTGGAAGTTAGAGACTGCCCCTGGGAGAATGAAATCTCAATGTCTCCAGAGCCCTTTGATCACCAAGAGTACCTGCCTATACTACTCCTCACAAAAGCTGAAGACAGGGAATTCCTAACTAATGCTCCTGGGCTGCTACCTGCCTGGATCACTCCCTTTGGCCCATCCCCCTGTCCTTCTGCCTCCCACCTTTTGGCCATCCCACCAGCATCTCCTGGGTCTAGTCATGTAGGCAGGAAGAAGAGAGATAAGGGGGGAGAGAGCAGGAGAACAAAGGAAACTTAATAAAAGATGCAGGGCGCTCTCACTTTTTGGGATACCAGAATACCAGCCATGGCCCCCTTCTCCCTCCCGGAAGAAGTCTGTGTTACTATCATTAAATAAAACCTGCTTGCCCTGGTGTGCTTCTCTAATGTTCAAACTTCAACATTTGAGGAAGTAGAACTCATCACTGATAACCAATGTTATCAAGAGGAGACTACTGAATTAGGCTTTATTGTCACAGAAATCAAAACAATTAATAACCAATGGCTTGAATGAGATACAAATTTATTTTTTTCTCATGTAAGAATCTGAGCTGTTAGGGGGCTGAGTCTCTATTCAACTTGTTATTCTGTTATCCTTGCTGTAGGCATCTCATCTTCCATATTAAAATGGCTGCTTTGGTTTTGACCATGATGTTTGAATGTTAGCAAACAGAAGAGAAAGGACAGGAATCATCCTTTCCTTTGTGTGTGTGTGTGTGTGTGTGTGTGTGTGTGTGTGTGTGTGATGCAAGGGATCAAACTTGGGCCTCATGCATGCTAGGCAGGCACTCTACCACTGAGTTACCTGCCCAGCCCTCATCCTTACCTTTCAAGAGTATGACTGGGGAGGCTTTCAGTATGCTTCTGCACATATAGCACTGGCAAAAATTTGGTCAAAAAGACAAATAGCTGAGAATTTAGTAAATATTGCATTTGTTGTATAAGAATATTCTCAGATAAATATTTTCCTTTTATGGAATAAGAGAATAATCTATAGAAGGGAGACACTTTGGATACATTATATTTTCCTTTCTAGAGTTTATTCACCTCTTTATTCATGTACCCACTTTCCCCCATATATCTCTCGCAGCTAAGGTAAAACTCACCCCACCTTCAACTATCAAAGTGGTTCAATCTCATTCCCCTTACCAATATTCTTTTTGAGATTGACAATTTGGGCAAATGAGATTTAAGAGGAGGGTTTTTAGTGGCTTCTAAAGAAAATTTTTATTCACTCTTCTGTATAAACTTTAGAAGCAATTTTCTCACTTTTTCCACTGAATACTGTGACATGTAGATGTGAGGTCTAGAACTGCTAGTGTAATTTTGCCTAAAGATCAGGCAAAAACATGGAGGAGGAAATAATTACAAAATCACAGAGTGGATAAGCCAGACACACTAAATGTTCTCCCTATGTCTAAACTTCCTTGTGTGAACCAATTTATTTTCTTTATAGTTTAAACTAATTTAAAGTTTGGTATTTTTCTTGCAGTCAAAATAATTTTAATGGGCAAAATAATCAAGGTTATCATGAGGACTAAATTTCTCTTCATCTGTGCTTACATGTTAGCATAGCCTTAACCAGCTTACTCTTCCATAATCAAAAGGAGTGTGGACTGAACCTATTACATACAAAACTTTGAGATGAGTGACTAATAACATTTACACAAGCTCTCATGAAACAAAATCAGTTACCCATTTACAAATAAGGGCTGTTTACCATAAAGGTTTTGAGCCACCATCTATTGAAATGCCACCTCTTATGACTGTTGTATAAATTGTTCTTTTAGAGGTCAACTTGTGATTATTTAACTTTTGCTCTTGGGATTAATATGTAAAGTGGATGTATATATTTTTTAATTAGGAATTTTCCTTTGCAGATATTTTCCTACCATTGAAAAATAGAGGCAAAAGTTCATATGAATATTCAGAAAGTATTTTTTGCTCAATGTGGAACAAGACTCAAATGTTAACTTTGTATTGCACAATAAGATCCAATTAAAAGGATGTTCTCATATATTAAACTTGTCTCCCTATATCAAAAAAGTAGGTGAACTGACTTTGAATCAATAATAATTAGGCCTCTTCTTTTCTTGGGTCTTAAATGATGAGTCTTGTGGAAATTGAATATATAAGGAAGCAAAAACTATGAAAAAAATTCTTTGATGCCTTTATTTTGTGGTAGAGAGAGCAGAGAAAGGCTAGCTGTGTTCTGGCAAACAAGATCTAGGGTCAAATTAAGAAACTTTAAAGGTCTGAGTCCTAGTGACAGATTATAATGATGCATGGAGACTCACCCCCACTTGCCTGGATTTTGCTGGGATAGGAAATGTGAGAGCCTCAAGCTGAGCTGTGGAGCCATTAACAGTCTGTCACAGTCTATTTATCCTGAGTTGAAGAATTCCTATATCCATGTCAATTTACACCGTTTCTTTTTTTCTTTTTTCCACATTCCTAGTAAGTGGACCACTTCTCTCTCTTGCTTTTGTAAGGCACCTGGCATTAAAGAGGGTTTAATTGGGATGAATCATGTGGATAGGCAAGAGGTGAAATAGACTGCAAATTACTAAAGTCAGACCAAATTGATCAATTCTGATATGAGTACATAATCTGATTACCAAGTGCTGGAGTATCTACAAATTCAGTTAGTGTCAGATTCATGGTTTCTTAGTATTCTATATAAGTGAGGTTTATAGCCCTTCAGTGCTAGGAAAACAGAAGCAAGGCAGTACTTTACACTATCAAAACTTCTGGGAGTCCCAAATGTGGCAGAATATTCCTCTCACTGGATTCACCACATTAACTATACAGCAGTGGAGGGAGAGAGAGAGAGAGAGAGAGAGAGAGAGAGAGAGAGAGAGAGAGAGAGAGAGAGAGATAAGCAAGAACAAATCAGGAACTTACCATTAGAAATTGAAGACCAACTGATCTCTCCAACCCATATAAACTGAACATCATTTTTACCTCCACCACTAACCACTAGCAGATCCTCCACAGTGGTGGTAATGGTGGAAATCTTCACCACCCCTTGCATGTTTGCTATGATATAGACAGTTCTCTATATTTTATTCATTCTCTGGTTAAACAAAATGGTTCTAACAGCAGTCCCTGTGGTTAATCAGGGTTGTTTTTTGTCCTCTTTGTTGGAGAGAACCAGTAGAATACCAGAAAAATTCTGCTGTACTACTATTAAAGATGCCTTTCCAGTTTTTGGCACTGGGCCTGGGACCAATGAGATGGTTAGCTGGTTAGATCACTCACTCAAGATTGTTAATGAATCCCTGCCTGAAATTGTCCATGGAGACCACTTAAATGCATCAGGACATTATTTCCATTAAGCTAATTCCAAAGATGCCCTAGAAATAATGCCAAGAAATCGTCCCTATTCTATTTCTCATCTCAATTTATGCTCATATATATTATACCAGATAATAACTTCAGAATAATCTATAAAATGCACCAATTTATTCACCTTCATAATTTCTTTAATTTTTCACTGCAAATACTTTCCATTACCATTTTATTCCTTTGCTATCAAACAAGAAAAAGTTGACTCTCCAGATTTATAGCAGTAACTTCCCTACTTTCTTCTCATTATGCTTAATCTTAGAAGTCCTGAATCAGAAATTCTGAGTCAAAATGTTGTCTGCAAATTAGCAACATTGACATCACTTTTGATACGGTAGGAAATACAGAATTTGATGCCTTGCCTCAGATTTGCCAAATCAGAATCTTTATTTTTAACAGAAATTCCATGGGGTTCCTATGTATCATAAAAATTGAAGATCATTGATTCTCAACCTTGGATGCTCATTAGAATCACTGAAAAAGCTTGTAAAAATCCTACTGCCTAGTTTGTGCCTTAGAACAAATGTAACAGAATCTCTGGTGGTGGGCATAAGCACTTAGAAAAATCTCCCCAGGTGATTCCAATGTACAATAAATGTTGAAAACTACTGTCCTAGACAATACACTAAGGGAATGAAATGGGGTCCCTGGGTTTATACTTGGTCCAGTTCCATTTATCAAGGTAGGACACAGCACAAGTGTTTGGGGCCAAAGTCCCTAGATGGCAATAATACACATTTGCTTGGAGTCACCCTCTGTATTTATTTTTCAAGATATACGAGGAAACCTAGAGTGACTCTTTGCATTTGGTCCTCAAGGACATGCAGGAACTTGTGTTTAGTTTCAGGGATTTGGGATCCTAGGCTAATATCTCATTCTTCTTCTGAAGGAAGCCTTTTAAAATAGTTTTTAAGATTCAGAATTCTAAGATTTATTCTGGAAACAGTTCATCATGTTTACTATAGGATCTGGTGGGATGGATATGGTGGTAGCAAAGCTACCCAAGTTCCCCACTTGGGTGACCACCACTGCTGTATGGTGCTTGCTGGCCAAAGTTTGGTAACAGTATTATTCAGCCTGCCCAGTCTTCCCAGTTGGCCTAAAACAACTCTAAACTCTGATTAGTTTCCAGAATTAGGATGGTAATGTATGCTGTCAAAAAGAAATGGGATGGAAAACATAATTGCTATAGTAGAGGTTGATCTGTGGGGAGGAATACAGCATATCAGAGAAATAACATAAAATGGACCAAAAAATAACATTTAATTATCCACAGCCTTTCCTTTTCCTCTGAGAGAGTTTTATGTTTTGATATGCCTGTCCTTTGATAGCTCCCTGGAGTCCTTGGGTACAGGACAAATCCTTTCCTAGTATTGGCAAACTATGGCTCTTGTATATGATCCTCAACATGAGAATGATTTTTACACATTTTAAATTGTTGGGAAAAGATTAAAGAACAGTATAGGCTACTTTTCTTAGACAGGGCATGCACTTTCTACTTTCCACAATCTTTATCACTCTTTCTAGTGTTGCACTTGAACTATTTCATTCATTTATGTTGCCTGCTTGACCCCTGTGATCATTTGAGTTTGCAACCTATGGAAGAGACTTCTATATGCCCACCCTACTTTATTACTCATTTTGTATCTATTAATATAACCCCTTAGTTTTACTTGTTTTCTAACTGACTCAGCCTTTTCCAGCCTCTCTTCAGATAAAAGTGACTACCTATTTCAGTTAACTTTGTGTTGTTGTGAACAAAAGACCTGACAAGAACAACATAGAGGAAGAAAAGTTTATTTTGACTCACAGCTTCAGAGGTTCACTCCATGACTCTGGGCCCCACATGAGTAGAACATCATGGATGGAGGATGTGGCACCCAGGAAGCAGAGAGATTTGCATCCCAGGCACAAAATATAAACCCCAATGATAAGTCTTCAGTGACCTAATTCCTCCAACCAAACCTTATCTTCCAGTTAATTCATATTGGTGAATTAATCCATTGATTAGTTTAAAACATCATAATCTAATCATTTCACCTCTGGAAATTCTTGTACTGTCTCACACATGAGCTTTATGAGGATACCTTATATCTAAACCATAACACTACCCAACTAAATTCTAACCATTGGAATGTGAGGGAAAGTGATGGTTACAACTCCTATGATGTGTCCTTGAAGAGATATGGAACTGGGCACTGTAGCACACACCTGTAATCCCAGTGACACAGGAGGCAAATGATAGCAATTTCAAGGTCAGCCTCAGCAACTTAGTGAGGCCAGTGGAAACTTAGAGAGACCTTGACTCAAATAAAATGGGCTGGGGATGTAGCTCAGTGGTAATGCACCCCTGCTAAAGTGTCCAGTACCAAAAAAAAAAAAAAGGTGAATGGAAGAAATAAACCCACACCTACACTTTCCCTCTTCATGACAACTTGAAAGAAAATAAGTAAACAGAAACTCAAGCATCCATTTTACACACTGACATGGAAAATCATACTGATGATGTTATAACAATTTGGACCCCAACATCATGGAGATGGAGCCACTATGTCAGCCCTTGACTGTATTTGCTCAGGCATTTATATGAGAGAAAGAAGCTTTCTCCATTAATCCACTATAATATTTGGCTTTATTTTTAGAGTAGCTAAATTAACAACCTAACTGACAGACAACTCCTTGAATATTACATAATGAAGCATTGGATGTATACTGTATTCAAGGGCCCAGGAACATATCAGAGCAAATAAACATATCAAAACATAACAAAAAATACCCAGAAACAAATCTGTCACCTTTAGTTGTTTCTAATCTTTTTTTATTTAAAAGTTCTTTTGTAGTTGTAAATGGACAACATGCTTTTATTTTGTTTGTGTATTGTTATGTGGTGCTAAGGATTGAAACCAGTGCCTCACATGAGCTAGGCAAGTGCTCTGCCACTGAGCTACAGCCCCAGCCCACTTATAATCTTATCATACCCTCTTAAACTACATTTTTCTTATCAACTTTGGACCATGTCAGATGAGACAAAGAGGGAAACAGAAAGAAAATAATAGAGAAAAATAACATCACTAAAGCTTCTTAGTTTCTGCTCTTCTAAGTATCAGTCCATCCAAGGGCACCGTTCAGAATGTACACTTGTGTTCTTCACACTTGGTTGAAAGAATTCGCCAATAAAAGTTTAATGGGACACTAAGTTTTCCTTATCCTCAAGGAGTCAGGACCCTCCATTCATGCATATTTCATCTTCTATTGAAAAAATGGTATCTGAAAAATCACTGTCTTCCCATAAAATGTAGAAATTTGCTCTACTTGTGTCACATAAGCCATAACCAAAATGCCATTATGTCATTCAGAATACCTTTAGAATCTCTTATTTTCCTCTTTCCAGTATTTCTAAAAATTCTCCACTCGTTTTTCTCCCCTCTGGTGTCATATTTCTTCATCCTGAATTGAATGTGGGTTGTCTAGGGACATGACCTCCACATTTTTTTGTGTACCGGTATCCTCATATTCAATAGGCAACTTTCTAAGGAAAAAGTGTGACTTGAAGTTTTTGAAATCTCAGTCTCTGCTCTTCTCTATTTTCCTAACCCCATCAGGATTGGAGGCACTTTGAAGTTAATGCTGTCTCTGTTTCTGTTCTGGATTTTTTGAATTTATAATCCTGCCTCCTAAGTGACTTCCACCTTTTGTCTTCCAATCTATTCCGACTAGAGAATATTTTTATATATTTCTGAATTAAAGTTGCTGCTATAGGTCAGATTAATTAAAGAAGGCTAGCAAACAGACCCAAAATCAAGTTGTATAAACACCATAAAAGTTTATGTCTCTCCTGCATATGAGTTCAGGGAAGTCATCTCTCTCTCTTTCTCTCTCTCTGTCTCTCTCTCTCTCTCTCTCTCTCTCATCAGTGTGTGTAGTAATATATCTGTTCTACATAGTCTTACAAGGCTCCACACAGATGGACTCTGTTATCTTCAACCCATGGATTTCTACCCACAGTTGCTTTAGTCATTTTCATTTCTACCCCCAGTAAAAGAGAAAGAACATGGATGATTGTGTGGGAGGTTTCATAGGCCAGGCGTAAAAGTGGCACACAAAATTTCCACTCTCAATCCACTGGAGAAAATTTAGTTACAAGGTCATACCTAAAGCTGGGAAATCTAGTGAGGCTGAGCCCACAGATCTGCCTACATATCTATTATTATGGAAGATGGTGAGATCAGTTTGCAGTGGACAGATGGATCACTGTCACATACATGTATCTCAATACCATATTATGTGAACACGAATTGTCCTCTCTAAATCCCTGTCTTTCCTTTTAGTTCATAGATGATCATCTCTATGTGTTAGGTTGGAATTTGGGCAACTATATGACGGAGAGCAGAGCAACTGAGGCAAAGGGCAGTGCGCCACATGGCGACCAATCAAACCGGCAAGAAAACTCCACTGACCCTTACCTCCACCTGTCACTCAGCAGGACCCCTGCCCATTCCAGCCTATAAAGACCCTGGGCAGCTGGGGCCACCTGCGATTTATTTGGCCACTAGCTGTGTCTCCAAGCTTACACTATGCTCATAGTGGGATCTGTTTTCATGGCGTCTGTTATCACTGTCTTTGTTCAGTTTTTATTTCTCTCAGTACTTCTAAAATCCTTTTCATCCAAGTTAAGTTGAATTCTGAGACATCAGTTTGCCTCATAAGATGTTACCAATGTCTGTTGTTATCTTGTTATGTAGCCTTTGTGACCTCCTACCTTCTTCCATTTATCCACACCATTATATCCCAAACATATGTTTAACATGTGGCGCCCCCCTGAAGATTGAGAAACAAGGTAAATCTGGATAATAGACTATAAAAAAACAACATTGGCCTCACATGCATAATGGCAGCATGAAATTTTACATCTGACACATAGTTCAATGAGTATATATTGATGATGTGAAAATAAGAAAACCTCTCATTGCATTTAATCCCCTCCTAGTTTAGCACAATAACAGTGTAGAGCCCATGATAAATAACATTAATTGTGAGGAATTAAACAGAAATAGGCATGTGCTAATGGAACTTTGATAAAAAAATTGTATCTGACACATCTGACTCAACCAATAGTCATCTTCATCTTGTGAACATTTGCCTTGCTGTGGCATAATCAGTGGTTACCTATGCAATATATAGAATTTCCAGATGGTTCTGTCAAAAATGTAGTACCTAGGAAACTGCTTGGCAATCCACAAAAGTATTGTTTCTTCAAGTATGAATTATGGACCACCAGCACCATAAATATTTTACTGAATTAGAAACTTTGAGGAAATGGAAGTGGGAACTCCACTTGTTTAACAAGCTCCCTGTTTTCTTGTTTGTTTATTTATTCATCTATTTATGGGCTGGGGATATAGCTCAGTGGTAGAGTGCTAGCCTAGCAGGCACAAGGCCCTGAGTTCAATCCCCAGAACCAGCAAAAATAATTTTTGCCATGCAAAAATGCATACACATGAATATAGCAAAATATAATAGATACCCATACACTACCACCTACACTAAGAAATAACACCTGGAATATTCTTATGCATAGCATAATCTGAGATACACTGAAATTGGGGAAAGATGAAGATAAAGGACTGTGAGTCAAAAGAAAGAGTGCAATCAACAGTATATTAGAGTGGATTAATGGGTAGGAAAATGTGCAGCATTCTTAATCCTGAATAAAGAAGCAGGGTAAAGATGATCCAATGCATATTTAACTCCAAGCTTCAGCCTTTCAAGTAGAGATTCTCCATAGATTATCCCTGAATTATAACTGACTCTGAAGTCTCCCTCACTAGGTCTAAATTCCTATTCCCTTTAACCTCTCTTTGCCACTGTTCATGTTTTGAGGATCAGATCACAATCTGCATTTTTCTAATGTGGTCCTATACTTTATTGGTTAGGACATTTATCTAACATGATCAAGATTTTTCATCCCATGGTCTATATTAAAAGATCAAGAGCCTTCCCTTGTTGTGTACAAAAGTGATTCCCAGAGCCAAGACAAAACAGGTGAAGGCAGTAAAAAATAATTCTTTGGCCCTTGGATTTGTTATTAGTTTAATTTCCACTCCACTTTAGCCCATGGAGATGACTCATCCTGTGTAGAGCTCAGAGCCTGCTCCCTCTCTTGTGTATGTGTGTGAGCGTGTGTGTGTGTGTTGGCTATGGGAGAACCCTACCTGTTCCTCCCAGGATCCTGACATATGTGATCAATGCCATATGTCTTTTTTTTCGCCCCAGAGGTTTAGGGTAAAGAGGCAGAGAGAATGCAGAGCAGTGTTCATGGGGTGACAGACTCTTTTAAAAGTTCACATATAGGATATGGCCAAGTTTAATGTGATCCAGTCCTGGCCTATGAAATAAATCCTTGGTCATGCCAGGAACAGATTCCTGCTTTCTCCTGGCAGCTTTGAAGCTTCTATTTTTTCCTTGCCCAAGTGTAATTTTATTTTCCTTTGGAGTGAGACATTGGGGAGCAGAGTCCTGATGCCCCCAGTTTCAGGTTGCATTATTACAATATCGATGATAACAATACCCAGTACTCATTAAGTGCTCATTCTACTCCAGGTGATAATGTTAAGTGTTCCATAGGCATTTCATCATTTCATCCTCACAAGATCCCTATGGGGATGCATGACTCTTGGTCTCTGTATGACAAGAATGGAACAGAGGTCCAGAGAAGCTAAGCAACTTACCGGAGATCACCTAACCAGGAATGGCAGAGCCTAGGTTCCAACCCAGCCATGTCAAATCCTAGACCAAGTATTATTTTGTTCTTCAGCACACTGATTCTCCTTATATAGCTCTCTGCACTTGTCCATGAAGAACCTTGCCCTCACGCTTCTCATTTCCAGTCAGACCTTTTCTGATAACACCACCACAGACAGCTCCTTGTCTGGCAAAGTAACAGCCTTTTCTGATGGACTCAGGATGTGATATTACCCCTGCTAAAGAGAACGGATAATTAGTTCAGATGGGTGGTTTCTTCTTGATCTCTTCCTGCCCTAGCTACATGTCTTGCCCTGTCCCAATGTCATGGACTTGCTCTTAGGCCCAACCAAAGTCCCAGGGCTTATGGTTAGTCCTGTTTTCTTTCTAGCACCTTTTCCCCATCCTGTCCACTCTCTCCAGTCTATATATACTATGTGTGCATAGTATACTATACAAAGTGTACTATAGTGAGTTTAGCTACTATAAAAGTCCTTGGTAGATTTAGTTATTGGATAATACTACATGATCATACACAGTGTCTGGTACATAAAACAATGATGATATATAACAGACTCTTATGTTGTGTTGACTGTGTTCCAAGCATAGTTCTAAAATCTTTTTATGTAATGATTATTTTAATCTTTACAACAGCCTCATGACCCATAGGTACTATAATTATCCTCATTTTATATTTGAGGAAGAGAGATTAAATTTTTCCCAAGGTCACATAGGTACTATAAAATCAAATCCAGGAATCGACTCTTAACCACTACTCTATCCTGTCTGTCTAAATGGGAGTATTTTTGTTCTATGAGTAACACTGTCTTTTCTAACTTCAACACTAAAAACCATTCCCTAGTGTCAAGGTTACAAGACCAGCATTCTTGATTAGTATTGGTGTATTCTTTGAAGTGATGAAGGAAGGGAAAGGAATTTGCAGTCATATTAACATAGGAATTAGAAACATATTAAGAGTCCTCATGGATCTTTCTTACCTACTTTTATTTGAGCTTCACAACTCTTTTGGTTCAGCACAGTTTCTATACCTCCATACTCCTGTATGGATCACCACGTTTAATGCCTTCTGTTGGCCAGACAGAGAACAAAAGAACAATATAAGAAAAGTTATGGAGTTAGGAACAGTAATACTTTGTGGTTGGCTGGAAGGAAGGTGACAGAAGCCGAAGGACAGGGATGGAAGAAGTGGAGCAAGTTCCAGATTTGGGAACTGCATTCCTTGGTGAATGGATGGTTTCATTCACCTACATAAGTTAAAGGTTTAAGGGGGTGTCGGGACAGGTTTACTTAGACTTATTTCATCTAAATAGAAATGTTCAAATGTCCTATGGATAAAGGTCTGGAGTTCAGGAAAGGCCTGAGAAAAATGTTTGGAATCCAGAAGCATTTAAGTAGCTGGTGAAACCCATTTTAATTTGAACCAATTGTTCATACATTCATTCAACAATAACTGCTTCTCAAATATTTATTGAGCTCTATATGACCCAGGCCATTAGCAGGACACTGAATATGAATCCAGGATGAGACATAGTTTTGCTTTTCTTTCCTAATAGTAGAGATGTATAATAAATATAATTATAAAACATTATGAAAAGAACAAAAATGTAGGAAAGTACAAGGTATAGAAGTAACAAAGAGAAGGGGATGATTAGGTACAACTCTGGGGATCTGTGGAAACATGATTGTAGAAAGGCTGGGTATTGAATGATGCATTCAAGTTTGCCAGAGGATTAAGGGAGTGGGAGCAAGAATTTTAGATGGAAATAATATGTGTAAATGTGTAAAATAGCATGATGCATTCTGGAAGTAGTATTCACTTTGACATTGTTAAAGCATAAAATGTGAGCAGGGGCAAGAAGGTCTAGGTGGAGATGAAGTTGGAGAGGAAGGCAGGACCCATATCTCGAAGTATCTTGTTGATCATATCAGGGGATTTGAATGTACCTTGTAAATTAAGTAGCTATTAGAAGGTTTTATTTATTTATTTACTTATTGGTACTGGAGATTGAACCTAGGGGTTCTTTACCACTGAATTACATCCCCAGTCCTTTTTATTTTTTAATTTGAGACAGTGTCTTGGTAAGTAGTGAGATTCTTGCTAAGTTTCCAAGGATGGCTTTGAACTTGTGATCTTTCTGCCTCATCCTTCCAAGTCACTAGGATTGCAGATGTGTGCCACTGCACTCATATAAGCCATTTAGAGAGTTTTAGGCAGGCAAAAATATTGCCAGAGGTAAATTTTTTGACCTACTGTCTAAATGCTAATTTTAACTCAAACACTCTCATTAGGTTACATCAAGGTATATCATAAAGTATCCAGTCCTTCCATGAACTCATCTTCATGCTCTGATCATACTTTTTATTTCTTTTATTCTTTTTAGTTATGATATTGTGCCAGAATACACCTTGACATAATCACAAAAGCATGGAACACAACCCACTCTGATTTGGTCCCCAGCACTTCCCTCTCACTGCCACCCGCCTCCTCCCACTCTAAGGATTCTTCTTCAATCCATTTATGGTTTACTTTTGTTTCTAATTAGTGTCCTGAGGATATACCCAATGCCAGGATCCATGTGTGCCAGGATCCAAGAATGCACATATGAAAGTTCTGTCAGATTCAGTCCAGTGTTTCAGATGTGATTTTAGAAGACAACATTTGAAGCAACCTATAAAATGGATACAGAGGAAATGAGGCTACACTAAGGGAGACTAGTTATGAGCTCTTGTCCAAATAAGAGAGAATAAGGGTTTGGAGGAGGGCAATGGTAGTAGCAGGGATGATGATGAGATGGTGTACTTAGGAGAATGAGATAATATGAGAGATTCAGGGCCGGAATGGATAGAATATAACTGTGTTAGATAATGAGTGGTAGGGATAAAAGAAAGGAAGTTTCCTAGGATGACTGCCAAATTTTTTGCTTTGTCCAGTGGGTGAATGGTGATGAGTAGCAAGTCTCTTTGCTTGCTTGATCTGGGAGAAAGGATAAATTTAGTTTTGAATAAACCTGGTTTGAAGAGCTTGATGAATATTGAGGTAAATATGAGAAATAGGAAGGTGGATATATGGAGTGGTTTGTGTGTGTAAATATGCCTATTAATTATCTATCATCAAATACTTCTATAAAGAGAACTTATGACTGAACACAAAAACTTGTGAATCATAATTTAGATTAAGGTTTTAACTACTACAGAGAAGGATAATGGTGGCTAGTTTTATGTGTCAACTTAGAAGGTCTTTATGTATGTGATTGATATTTAAATCAGTGAACATTGAATAGATTGCCCTCTACGTGGTTAGACCTCATCCATTCAGTTGAAGACCTGAATAGATAAAATACCAGTGTCCTGAAGTGAAAGTTAAAACCCCAGTTGACTGCCTTCAAACTTTACCTGTACCATTGGTTCCCCTGGGTTTCCAGCTTGACAACCATTCCACTGAACTATATCAACTCTCCTGGGTCTCAAGCCTGAAAACCCACACTGCAGATTTTGGATTTGACAGTCTCCATAATCACAGAAGTCAATTTCCTTATAATTATCTATCTACCTACCTATCATCTATCAACCTATCTATCATCTATCATCTCTTCATCTGTAACTTATTAGCTGTTACTCTGGACTATCCTGATTTATATAGGAGTATAAATAAAAAACAGAAGAGAGTTAAGAATAACACCCAAGAGCTTTTCTTGAATTGACAAACTGATTCTGGAGTTCATGTGGACTCACAATAACCAGAACAATCTTTAAAAACAACACACTCTAAGGACCTATGTATCCCAATTTCAAAATTTACTAAAAATACATAGCAATCAAGACAGTGTTGTACTGGCATAAATACAGAAGTATAAATCAATGGAAAGAATAGAGTTCAGAATTAAACCTGAGCTGGGTGTGGCGGCTCAGGAGACTGAGCTGGGTGTGTAATCCCAGTGGCTCAGGAGACTCAGGCAGGAAGATTGCAAGTAAATTAGCAAAGCCCTGAGCAATTTAGCAAGACCGTGTCTCAAAAATAAAAATAAAAAATGGACTGGAAATGTGACTTAGTGGTTAAGCACTCCTGGCTTCAATCCCCAGTAACCCCCCTCAATTAAACCTGAACAGTTATGATCAATTGCTTTTACACAGGATTATAGGGCAATTCAATGGAAAAAAATAATCCTTTTTAACAAATGTTGTTGGAACAATAGTATACTAATATGTAAAAGAATGAAGTTGAATCTCACACAAGAAAAATAACTCAAAAGGAGTCACAGGCCTAATCTTAAGAGCTAAAACCATAAAACTCTTACAAAAGAACATAAAAGTTAATTCTTGAGATCTTAGATATGACACCATAAGCAGAAGCAAGAAAAGGAAAACATGTATATGGCTTCATCAAAATTATAATTTTTTATGTATGATAAGACAATATCAAGCAAGTGAAAAAACAAGCAACAGTATGGGAGATACTTTTTGCAAGTAATATATCTAAGGAAATTCCTTCCAGAATTTATAGAAATATTCACAACTCAGCAATTAAAAAAATGTCTTCATCCATTTGTGTTACAATAACCAAATACCAGAAACCCAGGAGCTCTAAACAAAAGAAATTTTTTGACTGGAAAGAACAAGAAGAAAGTATCAGATAACCTGGTGTCCATTGAAGGTCTGCTTTCTGGTTCATAGATTATAGCTTCTAGCTGTGTCTTATGGTAGAGGTAGCTAGTTAGTTCTCTAGGGTCTCTTCATAAGGGCTAATAACATTCATGAGGGTTCTGCCCTTGACCTCACCTCTCAAAGATCCCCACTTCTTAATATCACCACTTTGAAGGTTAGGATTTCAACATATGAATCTTTGAGGTATTCAAGCATTCAAACTATAGCAACAAATAACTCAATTTTAAAATGGGTAGAAGATTTAAATGAACATTTTTTCCAAAGAAGAAATGCAAATGGTCAATGAATAAGAAAAGATACTTAATATAATGTGTCATTAGGAAAACTATAACGGAATATCACTGCACATAGTAGGATGCCTGCAATCAAAAAAAGTCAGGCAATAATAATTGTTGAAGAGAATGTGGAAAAGGTAGAATGCTTACACATTGCTGGTAAACTGCTTTTGCTGGTTTAGCTTCTGTGAAAAATAGTCTGACGATTCTTCAAAAAGTTAAAAATAGCATTACCATTTGACCATCAATTCCACATGGTATATACTCAAGAAATTAAAACATGCATCTGTGCAAAATTTGTACATGAATGTTCATAACAGTGCTATTAATAGTAAGCAAAAGCTGTAAACAACTCAATGACTATTAACTGATGAATAGATAAATAAAATGTCCTAATGTGTTTATATATCCGTAAAATTGAATTTTATTTGGCCATGAAAAGGGAGTGCTGATATTTCTTTCATTTCTCATTTTAATAGTTTGTGGACTGGGGGTGTAGATCAGTGGTAGAGAACTTGCCTAGAATGTGTGAAACCCTATGTTTGATTCCCAGTACTGAAAAATAATTATTAATTATAATAATTATTATTATTTTAAGAATATTTTGAATCCTTCTAGGCTCTCTCATCAGCATATGTAAAGGCTGTCAATTTTGTTTATCTTTTGGTTTTGTTGATTTTCTCTGTTTTTTTTTTTTTAATTCTCTATTTCATTAGTTTCTGCCCTTTTCTCCTCTTTCCCCCAGTTTTTAAGGTGGAAGTTTAGGTTACTTTGCAATCTTTCTAAAAGTATAAGTGCTTACAGCTATAAATTTCCCTCCAAGCACTGCATCCCATAAGTGATGGCAGGTTGTGTTTTAATTTTTATTCTTCTGAAAGTATTTTTCTATTTTTTCTTATGATTTCTTTTTTGAATATTTGTTGACTATGTTGTTTCATTTTTGCCTATTTGTGAATTTTATAAATTCTCTATTTTTACTTCAAATTCTATTCCATTAAGTTCAGAAGGCATATTTTACATCATTTCAACCCTTTTAAATCTGTTGAGGCTTGTCCTGTGACCTATATGGAGTGCCCTGGATTATGTTTCATATGTACTTCAGTAGACTACATATTTGGCTATTGTTAAGTGGAGTGTTCTATAAGTATGTGTAGGCAATGGGCTGTGTTTTAAATGCCTCAGATACCCACTTTACTTACCAAGATTTATAGATTGGCTTGAAAACAAAATTTTTTGGTACCAGGGATTAAACCCAGGGGCTCTTAAACACTGAGCCACATCCCCAGCCCCTTTTAAATTTCTTTTAAAATCTTGAGACAGGGTTTTGCTAAGTAGCTTAGGGACTGGATAAATTGCTGAGGGTGGCTTTGATCATGCAATCCTCCTGCCTCAGCCTCTTGAGCCACTGGGATTACAGGTATGCGCCATCACACCTGGCTTGAACAAATGTTTTCTATTTGATGTATGCCCTTAGAACAGATTCTAGAGACTTAAATGGTTGTTTTATGTATATTTTACCAGTTTTACTTACTTTGCTGGGGAGAGGATCATGAAAGCTCTTCATACTATCATTCTGGAAGTGCTTCTCATAAGCTATTTTAGAACAAGACTTGATCTGTATTTCTCACTGCTGTATCTCTCTAGCACTTAGAAGAGTATCTGGAACTGTGCATGAATGAAAAATCTCCATTTATGGAAAAATTTCTCCAAGGATTAGAGTGATTAAATAAATTTCTCAAGTTTATACATTTTTAAGAGAAATGTTTGGAAAATTGCTCACCAAACTTTCTATAGACATTTTTTTTCTAAAGAAAAAGTGGGAGTGCACAGAATGAACCTTTACTTTTCAATTTAAACCTGTGTTTGAATTTTTTTTAAATGTACATGCAGGTTTTTGTGAGGTAAGACACAATTATCTGATCATGTCACTATAAGTTCATCAGGCCTTAAAAGAGTGGAGTCTATAATCCTTAGGAAAATCCTCAGGGCCCTCCAGGATATAACCTCCATTTTCTTTCAATTGAACATATGGGATACAACACAGTGCCAGATAGCACCTGTAACCATGTTGTGTTATGAAAATCTGCCTAAGTATGGAGCCTAGACCAGAAGCATCATACCTGCTATCAAGAAAATAAAGCAACCAGCTCCTTTGTAATGGATGATAAAAGAGTTGTAGGGGACAAAACAGTCCTGCCTCCAAATGCCCAGAGCCCCTAGTGACTCTTGGAATGGTGTGTTGCCCTGGATCCCAAGAAACAGAATGCATCAAGACACTTTCTGCTCTAGTCAATGCTATAGGTGCTCTAGAAGCTTGGGGAATCCAACTTGGATCAAAGGAAATCAGCTACTCAGTTAGCCACAAATAGTCCTGAATGAGCAGATACTTGATGAGCCCTGTGTATGAGGGTTTTAAGAAAAGAAGGAATATGAGAAACTGATTAGAAAAATATTTTCCCTTTGCAGCATACCTAATTGCAACCACACTATGTTTAAACTCAGCCACAAACCTAATGGTCTATCTTGGCTGAAAACATAAAAACATCCTATCTCTTAGAAAACCAGCATTTTCTACCTAGTGTCTATGTCCTATTCCCATCTCTTCTACCTCACTGCTTTTGGTATCCATACTGGGAATACCCATTGTCATCTAGAAGGAGTTGATTCTCCATTCCAGAACCAAAATCTCACATATATACAAGAAGTGCAAGGCTGTGTATGCTCAGCAGTGAACTAAGCACTGGCAACTGTATCTGTAGGAATATGCCATTGAAAATCTGTAATCCTCATCCCCTCATCCACCATACCTTCCCCTACTGGTACTCAGCCTGGATGGTCTTAGCCTCAAGGGAAATACTGTCAATTACCAGTGCCTCTTGCTCCAAGTTTCTAAGATCATACAACAACTTTGTGTTAACCAGTTCTTCTTGAGCTATACAATTACAACCTTTCCCTCCTGGTGAGGCCTAGCATAAGCATGATTCCAGACATGCCCTAGGTAGCATATATATCTGATAGATCTTTCAATGTTTTCACCTATGAAATATTCCCACTACTGAGCAATAGCTGACTATCTACTTGGGGGTGCAGGTATTTGAATGTATCAAAATGGCAAATATTTTCTAACAAATTCTTACTAGGGAAGCTGATCAGAGAGCAATCATTTATCAATTGAAGTAGTACTCAATTGTACTCAAAGGCAGCACCCAGAAATGTGCTTTCAGTTATCCTGACATGAAGTTGCTGGGTCAGTTTTATTCCAGACAGGCTATAAGCATTAATTCCATATGAGTTTCAGAGACAACTGGATTTTGAGAATATTCTAATATCCATATACATCTCAGGTTTCCACATTAAGGTTTCAGCAAAGGGAATGGATGAAGCATTCCAGCAACTAAAAAGCTGGTTCAAATTTGCTCCTGTCTTGGCATACATGTCCTACGCTAGATCTTTCTCTCTTCCCCTTCCTTGTACCCTCTTCTCTGCCCCCTTATTTCTTTTTGTTTAATAATTTAATAAGTATTTATGAGTGCTTATTATTTGTCACTGGTTTAGTCATTATGAATAAGCAATAAACAAGGAAAACACAAATTCCCACTGTAATGGGTGTCTACTATGGGGTTATAGACAAATTATAAAGTATGTCTAGTGGTGATAAGTGATAAAAAATAAAACAGAAAAATGGGAGAAGGAGTGCTGAGTCCAAAGGAGTTTGCAGTGGTATAAATGGTTGTCAGGGAAAGTCTCACTGGGAAGTGTTGTTTGATAAAAACTTCAAAGAAGGAAAAGAATGAGCTATGTGACCATCTGAGATGAGTCTCTCAAATGGGCAAAAAAGCAGGTTCAAAGCTGTCAAGCCAGTGTGGAAAGAATGAATGAAGTCTAAGAGAGAGTAGAAAAAAGAAAAAGCCAAGGGGTAACTGGAAGTCATACTACTTAAGATCATGTAGGCCACAAAATAAGGCTTTGGATTTTATCCTGAGCCAGATGGGGAAACTACTGGAGAGGGTTCAGCAAAAATATATTAGATGACTTAATTTTTAAAAGGATCCTTCTGGTTTCTGTATGGAGAAAATATTAACCTGGCAGAGAGACAAGTTAGGAGACCATTATAGTTATCCAAACAAGAGATAACTGTACCTAAGACCAAGATGGTCAGGGTGAAAAGGTACTGAAGTCAATTAATATTAGAGTATTTTAAACCATGAAAATCTTGCTTTGAATTAAATCTTTCACAGAATCCCCACACTATATATAAGATTCAAGCAGTGTTTTTTCTAGTTGAATTGAAGTTGGAATGCCTAGAGCAAGCCTGCTTGCTAGTTAACTCCTCTTTACCTCCTTTCTCAGTGTTCACCCCATAAGTGTACTCCAACAAATCCATAATCTCTATGAGACACAGTTTGAAAACCACTGCTTAACATCATCAAAGATGATGCCTCTGTCTTCAGGAATACTAGGTCAACTGTGGGATATACATGCTTGCAAGGCAGGAGTGGCTCCATATTGATGCTACTAAAGTGAGATGGATCAAGCTTTTTTCCCTTGTAGACAACTTAGGTTGTCTAAAGAGTGGGGATATGTGGTGTGTAACATGAATTCCTAGCTTCATTTACTTGCTTTTTAGATCTCCCATGGTGATATAATAGAGTGTTTAAGAGTATAGACTCAGGAGTCAGATTAAGAAATTCAAATACTACCACATCTACTGTACATGTGATCTTTGACAAATCATTTAACTGCTCTTTGCCTTGATTTTCTCATATAGAAAATTGAATTATATAATAAGAAAATGTAGTCCTGGAAATTAGTTGCAGTGATGGAAGAGATAAGAAACCAAAGATGGCATGGTGAGGCAACTAAAATACTAGAAACAGCAGAAAGCTACCTCCATCCCTGGGTTAGGAAGGCTGGGTTACTGGCAGGATCCAAGGTCATTTGGAAAAATCTAAAATTACAATGGGCCTCTCTGATAAGAGCTAAAGTAATCAAGTGGAATGTATACCATATACCAAATCCACCTGGAAGCCACTGCCAGGAACTGGGAAATGTGACCTACAGAATCAATTCCCCTGTGATCTTAAGCAGAGCATCTTCTTATCAGAAAAGTATGTGATTTATATAGGCCCAGGACCTATATAAATGAAGGTATTTGGAATGATACCTGAAATAAATGCGCTATAGGTTTAGTATGTTAGTACTGTAATAAGATTTATTGCTGGGGATGTAGTTCAGTAGGTTGAGTGCTTGCCTCTCAAGCCCAAGACCCTGGGTTCAAATCCCCAGCACTGCAAAAAAAAAAAAAAAAAAAAAAGATTTATTGACCACTTACTATATATCAAGCCCTATACTAAGTGTTTTACATGTGTTATCTCAACAATAAACCTATGATATGGCTACTTTTATTTTGTCTATTTTACAGACAAGAAATTTGCTATAGAGAATTTATATAACTTTTCTAAGGTCACAGAGCTAGGAAATAGTTAATGCAAAATTCAAACCAAGTTATATTTTGCTCCCGAAATCAAGTTCTTAAATAGTTTGCATCCTGTCCTATGCAGATCTAAGTAGATCTCTTGATCTACTTCACTATTAGTTCAGTTGATTCACTATAATATGAAGGTCCTTCAAGGACCTGAATATGCATAGGCTATACTGTGGGGTATCTTGGCTACATAGAATGAATTTGACAGAGCTAAGAGGAAGGATGTGACCAGACAAAGCAGTACTTAGTTCCCTTTAATAGGTAGGACAGGCAAAGCTATGATAAATGAACAAACCCTGGAATGTCACTGGTTTTACACAATTTTCCTTTTCACTTCATAATGTCTAATGTAGATCAGGCAGCCCTCTTCTATCGGTGATCTGCAACATGAAGATTTTTTAATCAATGAAGCAGAAGTAATAGATGGAGGAGACTTAACTGTGTAATAGAGTTGCTGCCTGTGTAAATGACATATCACTTGTCCTCACATTTCATTGAACAGAATTAGTTATATGATCCTAACCATCTAAAGAAATGCCAAGAAACACAAGGTATTGCATGTACATTGGGAGACCAGTGTTTCCTCAATTTTATGTGAGTTGCATGGTCTCTTGCAGAGAAATATGCTTTTTAGTGTGGGAGCTTTTGAGCCTGAGTGTGTCCCAGTTATTCCTTTATAATGTATAGTTCCACCAAAGATGATGGGGCAAGTGTTGCTGAATGATGGGAAACTTAGGGATATTCTTTGAGATGGAAACTTTTACAGTCCAAATCAGGCATGTAGAAATTGTTGTTCCAGAGGAGTTGCTGATAAATAACAAAGTCCCAGAGTCTACTTCTAATACTCCATTAGAAAACTTCTGATTAGCAGTCTCTGGGTAGGTATAGGCAACAAAATTGGATTGAGACTTTGAAGCCCTTAAAGCAGTCCCTCCAAAATAGGTATAAATGTGGCAGGGTTATTTACTGAGACACTAAGTTGTATTTTGTTCCCATTCCTCATTCAAAGAAAAGGAGCTGAGTGTTCTTTTCTCATTTGTAGAGATGCAAGAGAAAGTTGTGAAAGGCAGCCGTTATTCCATCCCTAGGTTAAAACCCATGCTCATGATATGATGTTCCATACAAGAAGGAAAGAGATCAAAACTGTTGGGAAGAACTTCAGAAAGGAGGGGTTTTCCAGACTGAAAAAGAAGATAGAGGTTGGAGGTGGTCTCATATTACAGGGGCCTATGTCCTACTCTAAGACAGAACCTTTGGAAAATTGTATAACCTCAAAAGGAGCATCCATGGATCATGATATTAGGTCTGCAAACTCTGGCTGCACCAGAAATACCTATATTCCAGATGTGATTCTGTATCTATGAACTGGCAGTACCTCTGTATTAGTCAGAGTTCTCTAGAGGAACAGAATCAATAGGAAGTATGATTATAGAAAAGGGATTTATTAGATTGACTTATATGACCAGAAGCTGCATAGTCCACAATGGCCATCTGCAGGCTAGCGAACTGGAAGAACCAGGAGCTTCATACTCCAAGAGGCAGAAACCCCAGAACAAGAAGGATCAACAGTGCTACCATAGTCTGAGACCAAGGCTTTGGGAAACTTACCTGAAGAATCACTGGCTGAGTCTGCTTTGGAAGAGTGAAGAAGCAAGAGTCCAATATCCTCAGACCGTTGAAGCAGCAATCAAGAACCCATTCAAGAAGAGTAGAGCTTGCATTTGCATCTGCTTCCTTGTTCCTCCAACTTTTATTCCATCCAAGCCACCATCCTATTGGATGGTGCTTCCCACGCTTAGGGAGGGTCTCAACTTCCATTTACTATCCCACATTCCAATCATTCCTAGACAGGCCCTCATTGACATACCCAGAAGCCTCTAAATCATTGGCATCTCTTAATCCAATCAAGTTGACAATCCAAATTAACCATTACAGGCTCAAAAAATCATATGAACTGGGATGGTAGGTGTCACAGTTATACTAAAAATGGGCCTCTTCTATGCTTTGGCACTGCATAAGACCTTGTGACCTTCAACAATTCCAAAGAAGAGAAGGAAGGAGAGGGAAAGAACTTTTCAAAATGATGTAAATTATTGACAGCTTGGTGGGCCTCAGAACTGGATTTAAATTGATCAAAAGAAAACAAATAAATATGGGTTTTACTTCCCACATGTGTCATGAATTAATTCACATAAGCATGGGAACTTCAGTCTGAGATGATTCGCCAGTCAAATTGTGGAAGTGTAATAATGAATAATGAAAAATGGAATAATGAAACCACTATATGTGTATTATGGTTTGAGTATGAGATGTTCCCTGAAAGTTCCTATGTTAATTCAGGAATGTTTAGGGGCAAAATGACTAGATTATGAGAGCTGTAACCCAATCAGTCCATCCTAGTTTGAATGTACTATTTGTTAACTCTTGGCAGGTGGGGCATGGTTGGAAGAGGTGGACCACTGAGAGAGTGCCCTGAAATGATACATCTTTCCTGTGGCCCCTTTTTTCTTTCTCTATCTGTTTCCTGACCCTGCCATGAACTGAGCAATTTCCCTCTACCAGGTCCTTCCCTCATGATGTATTGTATCACCTCGGGCCCAGAGCAATGGAATTGGCCATCTATGGACTGAGTCCTCTGAAACCATGAGCCCCTAATAAACTTTTCCTCTTCTAAATAGTTCTTGTCAGGTATTTTGGTCACAGCAATGAAAAAACTAACTAAAACAGTGGGCTTTAATGGGTTCAGTGTAGTGTTATCATCCTGGTGGACATTTGTCTGTTTATCAAACAAATCTTTACTAAGCATCTACTAAGCATTGAGCCAGGAGTTGGAGATAGAATGATGAACAGTGAAATTCCTCACCTCATGTATCTTACAGTCTGTGAACCATAAACAAAGAAATAAAATATATAACATGACACATGGTAATACATGATATGGAGAAAAATAAAGGAATTGGAATAAAGGAGACAGGGAATATAGACCAATACTATTTTAGATAAGGTTACAATGGAACACTGATATGATAAGGCAACATTTGAACAGACCTAAAGGAACTGAGGAAAGATCCATGCAGATATCTTGGTGAACAGCCTTCTAGATGGAAAAATACAAAGCCCTTAGGTGGGAGCATGTTTGGCTTATTTGTGAAATGGCAGTGGGACTTTGGAATTATGGCTGAAGTGCAGTGAGCTTTAGGAAAATGGAAATAAGTGGGATCAGAGAAATAGGAGTATAGAAAACATACATAAACTATTGTAAAAAGAGTGGCACTTATTCTTAGGTAGGGCACAGTGTAGGATTTTGAGTAAAGAACTGCATAATTTGGCATATTTTAAAAGGATCCCTTTGGCTGCTATGTGGAACATATATTTTATGAGTAAAATTGAATTAGGGATTCATCTAGGTAAGAGATGAAAGGGATTTATATCACTGTGACAGCAGTGAATGTTGGAAATGAGCCAGATTATAGAATATTTAAAAATGTGTATTGGGTTTATTTTATAAGTAGTTTAGTGATATTTAAATTATATACAAACAATTCACCTGGTTTAAGTGAATCATTGAAAACTTCAATGATTTTTCAGAAGTCTGCAAGCATCACCACCATCCAAATTTTAAAATTGTGTTAAAATCAAAAGTACATTTATGGTTAATCTCCATTTTCCTCCCCTAAAACCCCAGAAAAACATTAATTTACTTAATAATTTCTCTTTCCATGATATTTCATATAAATGAAATCATAAAATATATGGTCTTTTGTCTTTCTCTTAGCAGAATACTTTCAAGATTTAGTCACAGTGTGGATATATTCATACCTCATTTCTTTTATCAATTGAATATGATCTTATTACATTATTTGATCTGAATGTTTACATCTCCTCAAAATGCATGTGTTGAAATCCTAAACCAAGGTAATGAATTAGGAGCTGGGGCCATTAGGAGGTGATTAGGTCAAGAGAAAAGAGTCATCATGTTTGATATTAGTACCCTTATAAAGAGACCCAGAGAGCTAGCTAGCCCCTTCTGCCATGTGAGGACACAGCTAGAATGCAACATCTATGAATCAGGAAGTGAGCCTTCATTAAACTCCACATCTTCCAGGTCCTTGGTCTTGAAATTCCCAGCCAAGAAATAAATTTCTGTTGTTTATAAGTCACTCACTTTATGGTTCTTTCTTATAACAGCTAAATGGAATAAGAAACCTTCTCTTTTTTAAAAGTATATATTTGTTTGTATTTACTTACTCATTTTAATTGATCCATAAATTTGAACATATTTATGGGGTACCACTTACATTTCAATATATGTATACGTTGAATAAGGTTCCAATATGAGTAAACATATTTATCTCATCAAATATTTGTCACTTCTTTGTGGAAAAACACCATTTTTTTATCCACAAGCTGATAAACATTCAGGTTGTTTTTACCTTTTGACTATTATGAATAATGCTGCTATGACTATTCATGTACAAATTTTTGTGTGGCCATGTGTTTCATTTGATTCTTGATTATGTGCCTACAAGTGGTCCATCTGGCTTAAATTTTTGAGGGCCAAACTGTTTTCTAACGGGGTTGTACCACTTTATATTCCTACCAGCATTGAATGATATTTCCAGTTTCTCCACATCCTCACTAACACTTGTCTTTACCTCTCTTTTTGACTATAGCTATCCTAGCAGGTGGTAAGTTGTGCGTCATCGTGGTTTTAATTTGTATTTCCTTTATGACTAATAAAGTTCAACATCTTTTCATGTATTTATTAGCCATTTGTATATCTTCCTTGGTGAAATATCAATAAAAATATTTTGCTCACTTTGAAAGTTTGTTGTCTTTTTAAGCCCTTTCTCTGATGTGTGACTTGCATACATTTTTTTCTCAGTCTGTAGCTTGTGCTTTTATTTTCTTAACCTTGTCTCCTTCTTCAGTTTTTTACCTCACATGTCAGTCATCTCTGGAAACACCCTGATCAACACACCCAGAATTCTGTTAATCATATATATCTTTCCAACCAGTTAAGGGGACAATCTAGATTACATATGTCTGTGTTTTAGTGGATCGTGTATCTGTGAATGAAGATAGTTTTCCTTTTTTATTTCTAGTTTAGATTCTTTACATTTCATTTTATTGCCTAATGCCCATGGCTACTACCAACCATACAATATTGAACATCAATGGGGAAAAGAGACATCTTTCTCATCTTCCTGGCCTCAGGGATTTAAAAATCCAATCTTTCACCATTAAGTATGGTTTTAACAGTCATTTTATAATAAATACCTTTAATCATGTAGAGTAAGTTCCCTTCTACTCCTAGTATGTTGAGCATTTCTATTGTAAGAGAGAGTTTGATTTTGTAAAGTGATTTTTTCCCTGCATCTCTTCACATATTTTATTGGTTCTTTTTTAATTTTACATAACATTAGGATTCATTTTGACATAATTATAAAAGCATGGGATATAATTTGCTCTAATTCTCAAAACTACATGGAGATTTCATCTCTAATCAAAATGGCAATTATCAATATTTAAAATAATACTAAATGCTGGTGAGGATGTTCAGTAAAAGGTAAATTTATACATTGTTGGTGGGATTGCAAATTAGTGCAACCACACTAGAAGGCAATATGGAGATACCTCAAAAAAGTAGGAATAGAACCATCATACAACCCAGCTATCCCACTCCTCAGTATATATCCAAAAGATCTAAAAATCAGCATACTGTATAGATAAAACATCAGTATTTGCAGTAGCACAATTCATAATAGCTAAGATTTGGAATCAACCTAGGTGCCCTTCAATACATGAAAGGATAAAGAAAATGTGGAATACATACACAGTAGAGTATACTCAGCTATAAAGAAGAATGAAATTATGGCATTTGCCAGTAATTGGATGGAACTGGAGACTATCAAACTAAGTGAAATAAGCCAGACCCAGAAAGTTTTCACATATTTTTAAGGTGGAGCTAACACAATTTCTCGATCCTTTATTGAGCACATTAAATAATTTTCAGGCAACCTGTGCACTAGTGGGATGGACTAAATGTGGGTTGTGAAAGAGAGAGGGTCAAAGATGACTCTGAGATATTTGGCCTGAGAAATTGTCATTTAATTAAATGAAGAGTGGAAGGCAAATAGGAGCAAAACCAGTCAGTTTTGTACCGGTTAAGTTTGAGATAGGTACTATATATTTAAGTTGATATATTGAATAAGCATAGGACGTGTGACTGCAGAGGTCTGTCCGATGAGCTGGGCTCAATATAAAAATTTTGGGATCATCAGTGGCAAAGTTCCCAGATTTCTACAGTGTGAAACTTATATTTGGATTCAGTGGAGGTATACTAGAGGCCAAAGTGGGCAAACAGGAGAGGTCCTCACTGGCCTTCAACTAAAGCAACTCTTCTCTTATAATTTCACTTGACGAATGCAACTATGAAGAGGGTCACATTAGATCATGTTCATTGCAAGAACAATGCATTCAACTGGGTTTGGGTCTTGTTTTAAAACTTTTAGGTGGATCTGGGTTTAGGAGGAATTTTTGCACTTGGTCCCTTTCAGTTCTAGTACTCAATACTTCTGTACCCTTGGAGAGCTCCCATGAAAATGCAAGACTAATATGTTGCAGGTAGGTATTTTTTTAAATAGGGCAACTTCCAGCACACTTAATGAGATAAAACACGTGTTTCTTGCCACTTGGAATGTGTACTTCTTTCTTGGAATATATACCTAGTTCTACCTTAATTTCTTGGTGGTCTGAAGATTCCTGAGATTGCAGAAGCTCAATCACACACACCTAGGAAGTAGGAAAAAGGAGAAAAGTCTAGAGGACCAAAGTGGGAAAATAATTAATGGGTTCTTAAAATAGGTACAGAAAATATAAATCAAATATCAGTTTTTACACAACAACCCTGTTCAGCATTCCCCCACCCTCATGGTCTCAGTATTATTTCCATTTACTCACAGTAAACTTGCCATTTACTCCTTTTTTCCCCAGTGAACATTATCAAAGTTATAAAGAATAGGAATTTTAGGAAGTTTTAGAGTTCTGCTGATGTACTTCCACAGTTATAGAAAGGAGCTTCCAATTTTAAAAGGGGCATTCCCACTACTGTTTCATATGGGGCAGAGACATAGACTAAAATCCATAGTATAATGCCATCTCCAGAGGAGCTGATCCTTTATTGAGTACATTAAATAATTTTCAGGCAACCTGTGCACTAGTGGGATGGGCTAAAGAGACTGCAGGCAATACAGAGGGTAAGGTATTTTACATGCCAGTCATACACAGAACATTGTGGTAGACACTGTGGTGAGGAAACACATGAGGACGACATGACCCTTGCTTCCAAAAATGTAGAATAAAGTGAAAATTAACAGGTGCAGGAATCATTTAAACTCAGAGGAGATGGAGCACATGTAATAAGTATACATATTTTGGAAGGAAGAACAAGTCCAGGGTCACATCCAGATGAGTTTCCTAGAGGAAGATTACTTACTAGAGGTAGTAGCATTTGAATTAAACTGTGAATGATTCATCATTATGGTCACTATTATTACTGGACCTTCAAACAAAGGGTATCAGGACTGTGCACCTCAATGTCCACTCCAGAGGAAAATAAAATGAGATTTGGGCAAGGACAAAATAGAAACTTCAAGGCTATCAGGAGCAGGTAGGAATCTGCTCCTGGCATGACCAAGGCTTTACTACTTAGGCCAGGACTGGATAACATTAACACTGACTTTATTCCACTGAATGGACTTCTAAGAATCTCTGACCCCCATGACCTCTGCTCTGCATTCTCTCTCTTTGTCTCTTTAGTCTGATCGTCTGGTAGAAAAAGGAGATATTCAACTTTGATCATGTATATCATGAGACCGTGATGGATGATGGATAGTTGAGATTCTCCCCTGGCCAAAACACACACACACACACACACACACACACACACACACACACACACACGGAGCAGTATCTGAGTTCTATAAAGGATGAGTCATCACCACAGACTGAAGTGGAATGGAAATTAAAGTGATTACAAATCCAATGGCCAAAGGATTATTTTTAACTGCCTGCACCTGTTTTGTCTTGGGCCAGGAAATCATATTTGTATAGAATTAGGGAAAGATCTTGAACTTTAAGGATGCATCTGGGTATGAGAAGACTTGATCAGGTTTTGGAGGAAAACAATCCTAATCAGAAGACATAGGATCATCTTAGACAAATGCAGATTGTGACCCGATTCTCAAAACATGAACTGTGGCAAAGAGAGGTTAAAAGGAGATAGGGAGTGAGGGAGTCTTGAAACTCAGTCATAATTCAGGACTAATATATGGGAAATTTCCACTTAATTAGCTCGTTTGGAACCAACCATGCATTGGATGGTCTTCCCCTTCCCCTCATTGCTCATATACACATATAATCGTGCATATTCTCTCTCTCCCTCTCCTTCTCCCTCTTTACACACACACACACACACACACACACACACACACACACACACACACATACACACACAGTATTTTAGAAATAAAAATACAATAATTTAAGCTAAAAATAATTCAACATAGACAAAAGTAATGAACTGGAAGACATAAATGAAGACATCATCTAGGATACAGCACAGACAGCATAGAGATGGAAAATTGAGAGAGAAGGAAAGTAGAATGAGAAGCTGTAATACATATCTAATTGGATTTCCAGAAAGAGAGAATAGAGATAATTTTCAAATTAATTTATGAAAGACACATATCTTTGATTCTATATTCCTTGTGGATCCTAAGCAAAGTTATTTACCCTCAAAATATCATAATGAAACAGTACAACCCCAGAGAAAAAGAGAAAATTCTGAAAAAGAGCCCAAAGAGATTACCTATTCAGCAATAGTAGTTAGACTGACAGTTGACTTCTCATTACAGTGAAAATGAGAAAAATGAATTTGTAATGCCAAAGTGTTGGGAAAGAACAATCGTAAATTTTGAATTCTATACTCTGTGTTATGGTTCGGATATTAAATATTTCCCTAAAGACTCATGTACTGAAGGCTTGGTCACCAACTGGTGGTGCCGTTGAGAGGTGGTGGAGCCTTTTGGAAGTTGGGCCTAGTGGAAGGAAGTAAGGTCACTGCAAATATGCCCTTGAAAGGGATATTTAACTGCAAAGAATGCATTTAAAAATAGAATAATACTGAGTGATCAGAAGTATTAATAGGAGTGGAGATAATTATAGTTGGCAAATAGTAACTAAAAAAAGCTATATATAAAATATATAAAAGCTGACTCAATTATATTTGCAGCAAACCAAACACCAGGCAAGAACATTACTAAATAATGCAACCACATAATTATAAAATGTTTAATTTTGAAGTTATAAAAATTCTTAATGTATATGTACCTAATAGTGCAGCTTAAAATATTTGTATTAGATCTCAGTGGTATAGCACTTGCCTAGCATGTGTGAGATGCTGGGTTCAATTCTCAGCACTGCATATAAATTAATTAATTAAATAAATGTCCATCAACAACTAGAAAATATATTTTAAAATATTCATATTAGAAATGAAAGAAAAGGGGGGAAGCTAAGAAAACTTGGAATGGACCCACGTTTTGACCCAGTTATCCCACTCCTTGGTTTATACCCAAAGGACTTAAAATTAGCAAACTACAGTAACACAGCCACATCAATGTTTATAGCAGCTCAGTTCACAATAGCTAGAGTGTGGAACCAACCTAGATGTCCTTCAACAGGTAAATGGATAAAGAAACTCTCGTATATATACACAATGGAATACTATTTAGCAATAAAGAATAATAGTATTATGGCATTTGCAAATAAATGGATGAAATTGGAGAATATCAAGCTAAGTGAAATAAGCCAATCCCAAAAATCCAAAGGCCAGATATTTTCCCTGATAAGTGGAGAATGATATATAATGGGGGTCGGGGGGTGGGGAGTGAGAGAAGAATGGGGGAACTTCAGATTATGTTGAAGGAAATGAGATGGAGGGGGTATGAAAAATGGTGGAATGAGACAGACATCATTACCCTATGTACATGTATTATTACACAAATGGTATGAATCTACATCGTGTACAACCATAGAAACAAAATGATGTGCCCCATTTGTGTACAATGAATCAAAATGCAGTCTGTAAAAAACTAAAAGATAAATAAAAAATAATAAAAAATAAAAATAAAGATCTGTCTCTGCGATCAAAACAAAACAAAACAAAAACAAAAAAAGAAATGAAAGAAAGGTGAAAATCAAGATACTATGCATATAAGTAATAAAAGCCAGAAAAAGACCAATGGAATAAGAAAAAAAATGGTAAAGATAACAAGAATGAGATGGAAAGCAAATATACAACAGAGAGTATCAGCAGACATAAAAGTTCATGCATAGGTTTAGGGTTAGGGTTAGGGAGGGGGACAAGAATGGAGGAAGGAAGGACTGTATAGAGGGAAAAGAGGGGTGGGAGGGGTGGGGGGGAAGGGAAAAAATAACAGAATGAATCAAACAACATTACCCTATGTAAATTTATGATTACACAAATGGTATGCCTTTACTCCATGTACAAACAGAGAAACAACATGTATCCCATTTGTTTACAATAAAAAAAGAACATTAAGATAAAAAATACATATATATAAATGCATTTTTGGTAAGACCAATTGAAGAATATATAAAACAGCAATATTACGATTAAGACTTATACCTATAAAAACCACCCTAAGATTCCATCTCACCCCAATTAGAATGGCGATTATCAAGAATACAAGCAACAACAGGTGTTGGCGAGGATGTGGGGAGAAAGGTACACTCATACATTGCTGGTGGGGCTGCAAATTAGTGCAGCCACTCTGGAAAGCAGTGTGGAGATTCCTTAGAAAACTTGGAATGGAACCACCATTTGACCCAGCTATCCCACTCCTTGGCCTATACCCAAAGGACCTAAAATCAGCATACTACAGAGATACAGCCACATCAATGTTCATAGCTGCTCAATTCACAATAGCCATACTGTGGAACCAACCTAGATGCCCTTCAATTGATGAATGGATAAAGAAACTGTGGTATATATATACAATGGAATATTACTCAGCCATAAAGAATGATAAAATTATGGCATTTGCAGGCAAATGGATGAAATTGGAGAATATATGCTAAGTGAAATAAGCCAATCTCAAAAAACCAAAGGGTGAATGATATTGCTAATAAGTGAATGATGACACATAATGGGGGGTGGGAGGGGTTAGTGTAAGGTTTAGAGTTAGGGTTAGGGAGGTGGGCAAGAATGGAGGAAAGAAGGACTGTATAGAGGGAAAAGAGGGGTAGGAGGGGTGGGGGGAAGGGAAAAAATAACAGAATGAATCAAACAACATTACCCTATGTTAATTTATGATTACACAAATGGTATGCCTTTACTCCATGTACAGAGAAACAACATGTATCCCATTTGTTTACAATAAAAAAATTGAAAATTAAAAAAATAAAAAAGACTTATACCTATAGACTCTTCAGTGAGGGTGATACTAAAAACAAAATGAACATTTGCCTAGAACAATATAACTACCCCGAAATGATGCAATAAAATATTAAAACTCTGAATAATTCTTTCATCATCAAAACTTTGATCTCTCAGTGAAATTTTTTTCTTAAAAAATGTAAGAGATGATTCAAAGGTTATTTGAGGAAATGATAATTTCAGTCTTACAGATGCTTTTCTAGAATGCAGGAAAGGAAGAAATAATCCTCAACTATTCTAATGAGTTCAGCATCAGGTTGATACAAAACCAGACAAGAGTTAGATGACAAAGGAAATTTGCAGGTCATTCTCAATTTTTTAAAAAAATAATTTTTAGTTGTAAATGGACACAATACTTTTATTTATTTTTATGTGATGCTGAGGATCGAGCCCAATGCCTCACATGTGCCAGGCAAGCACTCTACTTCTGAGCCACAACTCCAGTCCCATTTTCACTTTTGAATATGAATGCAAAATCATAAATAAAACATTAATGAACAGAATACAGAAATACATGGAAAATTAAATGATCAAGTTATTTTTATCCCAGGAATGCAAGAATAGTTTTACACTGGGAAATATAGTAGTATATTTCAAAACAAATTAAATCAGGGGAATAGAGTATATGCTCACTCTACTGAATGCAAAGTAATAAAATAACATGCAATATTCTTTTCTTATGATAAAAATCTTTATAAAGTATAACTAGAAGGGAAATTCCTTTTTTTCTAGACTGGGGTAAATATATGTTGCAAACATAACATGTAAAATTATACTAATGTCAGGACGTCAGTAGGGTAGCAGATTAGTAAACACAAGGTCATCATTATTTTAGAAATATATAAACAAAATTAAAATATGGAGACAAAATTACTTTGTGGGAACTGCCCAAACCATCTTAAGAGATTACAATATCCACAATGAGCACAATACTGAGAGTAATATAGTAGAGGGAAAATTGGTGTGTTACTTTTATCAAACACCCTTCCCTCCTCCATAATATAGCACTGTGCAATTAGAAAAAAATCTACAAACTCCCTTCTCTCTCAGTAGAATAAGGGAAATATGAAACATGTGCAAACATTTTTGGCTTTCTTGGGGACTGTCTAAAAACTGGTGTCTGCCTACTATGACAGATACCTGGAGATAACAGATTTTAGATAACAATATCACAGATAATCACCAGGAGTAAAGAGCTTATTTAAGAAGAAATTTGGACAAAAATTTTAATGGTAAAAAAACATATCTAGAGAATGAAAACAAGCTTGAGAGGTAATTAAAACCTAGCACAGCCTATGACCATATTATCTGGATGAAGCCAATACTGGCAACCTAGACAAATGACCTGCATTTTATGTTTATTAGTTTTTGTTATTTACTGACTTATTTCATTGAAAAATTAAATTTCATGTATTTACTAAGTAAATCATGGTATTTTAAAGTATATATACATGGTGAAATGACCAAGTCTATTGAATTAATTCATGTATCATTTCATATAATTATCATTTTTTTGCTGAAGAAGAACTGCATTCATTCTATTAGCATTTACCAAGAATAAAATATGTGCCAGGCACAGTGGCACACCGGAGCAGCTCAGGAGGCTGAGGCAGGAGGATTGAGAATTCAAAGCCAGCCTTAGCAAAAGCGAGGCACTAAGCAACTCAGTGAGATACTGCTGAGGATGTGGCTCAGTGGTCAAGTGCCCCTGAGTTCAATCCCTAGTACCAAAAAAAAAGAATACAATATGCTATACTCACTATGTGGTACAATAGAACTCTTGACCTTCTTATGCCAATAAAAAATTGCAGACATTATGCAATAATATGCCAATATTCCACAAAACACAGTATCTTGTGATCACAATTTTACTCTGCATTTTTGACTTCTGCATGTGAGTCAGATGCTTCTGCAGTTGACTTTTTGTATTTGCCTTATTTTACTTAATGCAAATCCTGCATATTCATCTCATCTTAAATGACAAGCTATCTCTTTTTTGGGTAAAGAGTAATCATGTATAAATATCATAGTTGTTCTGAATCATTGATGGGCACATAGGTTGAGAATATATCATGACTATTGTGAACAATACTTGCAATGAACATAATAGTGCAGATATATCTTTAATATGCTAATATAATCTCTTGTGGATACATGTTTAGTACTTGCATTTCTGGATCAGAGGGTCATTCCACTTTTAATCATTTTATGTGTGATTCTTGGAATTAAGGCTAATGGTGCTATATCACTGAGCTACAAAATAAGTCTTTTCAGAATTGTTTGAGACATGGTGTCACTAAGTTGCCTCAAACTTGAAATCCTCTTGCACAAACTTATAATTAGCTGGGATTACAAGCATGTAGCACTTTGCTTGCCTATGTTTCATTTATTTAAAAATTTCCATACTATTTTTAAAAATGTTTATATAATCTACTCTTGGCTGGTTTTTAATTCAATTATAAATTGTACAGCACACAAAGAAAAACATGGCTTAATCAAAGTTAAAAAACAAAACTTTAAGCATTGAACATTAGGGAAGTGAGAGTTACTAATTATTGAAAGAACACTAATTCAGACAAAAATTGTTAATAGAAATAAGTAGAAATTGTGTATGTGAAGAATTCCTTTGAAAACATGTCTGAGAGAGTCAGAGGTGATTATGCTCAGCTATAATTCCAGCAATTTGGGTGGCTGAGCCAGGAGGATCATAAGTTCAAGGTTAGCCTCAGCAACATAGTGAGCTCCCAGGAAGATAAAGTTTCTATAGTTGTCTAACATCACATCTCTATACAAATTCTGCTGAGCAGGCTCCAGGGATTCCCTTTCATCTTCAGAGAAATCAGTGGTCACAACCCTGAATGTCATAGTTTCATTTGCTGGCTTTCAGCATGCCTAGTATTCTTCTAGTTCTTGAATGGCAAAGCAACCTAGGACTCCTGAGAAGACGAGAGGGAGTCTAGAGATGGATCCCAAGAACATAGAAGGGAAATTTCTTAATAGAAGATTGTAACAAAATTCTTATAGGAGATATTACACTGGATAGTGTTTACATTACTATCGGAAAAAGAACAATAAACAAAACTGCCATTATTGATATAATAATACATGAAATGACTATGTAGAAAATCCAAAAAAAAGTGGACAACTTATTATAATGAATAAAATATTTGTAGGAAGGTTTACAGATGCAAAATTATGCCTAAGTTTTTTTTTTACCTCAGTGCAAAAACTAAAGGAATATTTTTAAAAATGATAATGTCCAACAGCATTAAGAAGTAGGGCCTAATAAGAGGTATTTATGTCACAAGGACTTCAAACTCATGAGTGGATTAATATTTATATAAAAGAGCTTGTGGGAATGTACTCTTTCACTTCTGCTCTTCTACCCAGTGAGAAGAGAGTTCACCCATTTTTATCCTTTCCATATGTTTCCATGAGAATATGAAGTAAGAAGTCCCTAACCAGAAGCCAGAAACTTGATCTTGGACTTCTAAGCCTCCAGAACTGTGGAAAATAGAACATTCTCAGCAAAATATTTCATGAGGAAGAGACAAAAAACAAAGAAGCAAATCAGCAAAGGGAGGAATTATCCTAAAGGAACTGTCAAATAAAGGAGGAACCAAGATGTGTCAAAAATTTTAAATATGAACCAAATGACTGGGAATACAAATCATATCTCAATAATAACCCTGAATGTTAATGGCCTGAATTCATCAATCAAAAGACATAGACTGGCAGATTGGATTAAAAAGAAAGATCCAACAATATGTTGCCTGCAAGAGACTCATCTCATAGAAAGAGATACCCATAGACTAAAGGTGAAAGGATGGGGAAAAACATACCATGCACATGGACTCAGCAAAAAAGCTGGAGTATCCATCCTAATTTCAGATAATGTGGACTTCAAGCCAAAGTTAGTCAGAAGGGATAAAGAAGGACATTTCATACTGCTTAAGGGAAGCATAAATCAGCAAGATATAACAATCATAAACATCTATGCCCCAAACAGTGGCTCATCCACGTATGTTAAACAAATCCTTCTCAATTTTAGAAACCAAATAGACCATAACACAATAATACTAGGTGATTTTAACACGCCTCTTTCACCACTGGACAGATCTTCCAAACAAAAATTGAACAAAGAAACCATAGATCTCAATAACACAATCAATAATTTAGACTTAACAGACATTTATAGAATATACCATCCAACCAAGAGCAAATACACTTTCTTCTCAGCAGCACATGGATCCTTCTCTAAAATAGACCATATATTATGCCACAAAGCTAATGTCAGCAAATACAAGAAGATAGAGACACTACCTTGTATTCTATCAGATCATAATGGATTGAAGTTACAAATTAATGAAAGAGTAAAAAACAGAAACTACTCCAACACCTGGAGATTAAACAATATGCTACTATATGATGAATGGATAACAGAAGATATTAGGAAGGAAATTAAAAAATTCTTAGAGGTAAACGAGAACAAAGAAACATCATATCAAAATCTATTCTTTATAAATTATCAAATTTCAGGTATACTTTTATGGCACCACAAAATAGACTAAGACATTCTCCTAAATTTTCTTGATTTATTCATAATAACCTGCCTCCTGTTCATCCCTCCCCACTCATCAAAGTGACCTACTTTCTGTCACATATATTAATCTGAAAATTTTATAAATAGAATCATATGTGTATACCTTTTTTGTCTGTGCCTATTTTGAGATTGTTCTACATCGTTCTATGAATAGTCACTTTAAATTGTTGAGTTGTATTCCATTGTACAGATACAACTATTTTACACTTCTAATTAGCAAAGGTTAAAATATATGAAGAAAAACCTGAGATAACTCCAAGGATAAATAAGAAAAATCTATAATTACATTCAGATATTTCAATGTTTTATTCTAAATAATCAATAATCAGAAAATCAGCAAGGTCATAGAACAACAGTGAACAACAGTGTTAGTCAACTTGACATAATTGATATTTATAGAACAATTGACTGGAAAACATCAGAATATGCCTTATTTTCTGTGACAACCAGCAAGGCCAAATTCACTGTTCCAGCAAGGGGCGAAGGGGGATTAGAAAATAAAGACTCATAAGCACAGATTTTGAAGATTAAGCTGCGATCCCATGGAGCTCTGTTCTCTGATGGAGATGCAGATCTAAAGAGTTACACCAGCAATCTTTATTTATGTATGTCTCATTATCAGGTTAAAGACTATGCAACCATTACTCTTTGTATTCAAGAAAGTTACAGAAACTAGGACATCTATGTAGCTTTTCCACAGTTGCAATCCACAGTTGCAAAGTGCAATGTTAGGAGATTTGTGTAGCTCTCAAGAAAGTCCAGTGTTAAAAGTTACTGTAAAGCAGGCAGGAACAGGAGAAGCAGAATCGGTGAATCATTGTGGTTGTCTAGCATAGGAGTTCCTTTCTTCCCAGGAGCTGTGTGCCTAAGATCAAGGTCAGAGCTGATAGGACTCTTACATAGAGCCTTCTCATGGAGGGCATTGCCACAGCAATTAAGCATCCTGTGCCCTTGCACAGAAACATACCCAGGCACCAGGCATGCCACAGCCACGAGATCATCAAAGACCCCCAATCTCAGTCACTGACTGCTCCCCATCCTGTCACCTCTTCCATAATTTTCAAGTGCATAAATATTTACCAAGATGAGACACTTTCCATGCCACAAAATGAGTCTCGATAAATTTAAAAAGATTGAAATTCTAATAAAAACATAAAAATGACCAGGGAGATTGAACTGGTAAATGGGCTCCACATCAGAGTGGATAAAGTACAGGAACCACTCTTCCTGATAATCAAAGAGGAAGAAATATTTCAAAAGTCATTCTGAGAACAAAATTACTGTAATAGCAAAACAGACAGACACAGTACAAGTAATGAAAACTGCAGACAAATATTTCATTTTACCTATGAACATAGATGCAAAATTTCTAAACACAATTTTATTAAATAAAATCCAAAATATTTGATAAGGGAAAATATATTATGTTTGAGTAGAAATTATTCTAGTATTGTGGGGTTAGTTTAGTATTTGAATCAATTGGTGTAATTAAGAAGAAAACATATGATCATCTCAAACAAATGTAGAAGGGTTTTACAAAATCCAAAATATATCCTAATAAAAATCTCTTAGCAAAATTGAGATGCTTGGGATACATCTCAGCTGTTAAAAAGCATGAACTCAAAACATACAAAATAATATTAAATTGGATGGTTAAAAGACTGCTTTCCTTATAAGATCACAAACAAGAATATGATGACTGCTCTCAATATTTCTATTTAACATTGTACTGCATGTTTAAGTGAGTGCAACAACACAAGAACTATTAACAAAAGGCATCCACTTTAGAAAGGAAGTAGTAAAGTCGATTTATTCATAAGCAACATGATTATTTAATGTAGAAAATCTGATGAAATCTGCAAAATACCTCCTGGGAATAAATAAGTGATCTTAATAATGTTTCAGAATATAAATTCAAAATAAAATGGTTTTATATATTGTATAATACAATAACATATCAAAAATTTAAGACAAAAAATGTCTTTTTCAATAGCATCAAAAATATGGATTACTTAGGAATAAATCTGACAGAATATGTTAAAGATTCAAACTTCTATAAAATAAAAACAATAAAATGTATCTTATAGTACTTAAAGAAGACCTACCATATGTTCCAACTATATATACCATTCCTTGGCATTAATCCACAAGAAGTAAAGCCAGTATACTTTAAAGATACATGCATACCTATCGCGTCCCCTCTGGCCGCAGAGAGAGACACGACAAATGTCTGAAGCTTTGGAAGTTTATTGTGCACAGTCCCTCTCCTACGCTTCTCTTACTCCTAGCTTCCGCGCACTCCCAGCTTCCCTTCTCCCAGCTTCTTCCAGCTTCCGCGTACTCCCAGCTTCCAGCTTGGCTTCAGCCTCCGCCTTCGCCGCTTCTTCCGCTTCTCCCTCTTCTTCAGCCCCCGCCGCTTCTGCCTCTTCCTCAGCTTCTCCCCCCTACTCTCCCACCCACCAGGCTTATATACACTTCAACCAATCAGGGGAGAGTACACGAGATAAACGCGGACAGCTGCAGGCATAGGATGGGTACACGAGGGGGGCATGCTCTAGTCTCATCGTTAACTAGCCAATCATTGGAATTCGCTGGTTGTTTACTGTATAGCTGGCCGCTTTTGGCTCAGCGTCAGGCGCCATCTTGACCATGCCTAAGGCTGGGGGTCTCAGAAACCCCGACATATCCCCCTTCTTTACTATTAAACTAAGGCTCGGGACCGTGCCTGTCTTAGGCTGAGTGGTCAGCATATGTCCTTACCCGTCATCAGAGCCTGCAGAGCATGCTGCAGCTCCTGTCTTAGGTTGGTACACAGCCACCTCCTTCATTACCCGTCTTTGACTACCGGTCCAGCATCAAGAGCCATACTAATGGGGGGCTGTCGGCCTTTAGGGCGGTCATGGCCTGATGAAAGATAATTTGATCTCTCTATTGGCTAGCTTGTAGATGCATGCCAAAACGAATGAAGAGAAGGAGGCCAAGGCAGAGGAATACCACCATAGCTCCTAAGCTTGCCCGCTGTTTGACAAATCTATAAACAGAAGAAAAACCATATAGCCATATTAAATACAGAAACAATATACATCCCAATGGAGTTACAATACGGGCAACACAAACAGCTCTCAGGGAATAAACGCATCCCAGTCCCAAAAGTTCTTGCAAGGTATCCACTTGTTCTTATAATGAGTCCACTCTCTGATAGAGTCTCTATGGTCTGTAAGGCTGCAGCTGCATTCTCGGCCAAATGATCGTTGTTATGGTTGTGTCAATGCTGCTACTGCAAGGACTGTGGTGGCAATGATCACGGCTGTTGCAATGTCAAAGCCTCTCCTGCTTCTTGATAATAGCACTGGCAATTCTATATCTGCAACAGAAACTAGGACTGGTAGGAAGATAGAAATGTGCAAATTGCACAGGTGGCAAAGGAACCATTCCAGTATTGTGAGAGATAGCACACAGTTAGTGAACAGTTAAGAGGTGTTATTAGAAATGTTAGTTGGTAGAAACATAAAAAAGAGGAAATACACAAGCTGACGTGGGAGGAAAAGCAACATCATAGCTAGGGTCAGCAGAACGAGTTGCTCTACTCTGGGTCTGATTTGTAGTATGATTCCAACGGCAAAGTGCAGAAATTCCTCCTGTTAAAGCAAAGAAAGGCTAGAAATATCCTTGTCACCAAAAGCAGCACGACCTGAGAAATCATCAGTAGAATTGACAGACTTGTAGAGGAATTGGTGAAAAGCAAGAAAAGGAAGGATAAAAAATGTGTTAGTTAGAAGTGAAAAATATGGCCAGGCTAACAATGGCCCATAGGTTCCGGGTTTGCCCTTCCGTCTGAGTTTTTGTTATTAGAGGAAGGCTCAGGCTCGCCATTGCGAGGAGCAGCAGCATCACTTGCATGCTGTAAAACTCTGATTAGCCTTTCTGGAATCCAGACTGGAGTCTGTTGATCCTGTGGGAAAATACAAACAGACCCTCGGACCCAACGAAGGACTGGATCCGGTCCTTTCCAACAACCTGTCAGGATATCTTTCCATTTTGCCCATACTTGAGGAGTATTATGGGGATTATAATGTCGATCAGCTGCAGAATGACCGTCCCTATCCAGAGTTAAGAAATTTAGAATGAAAAGAACTAAATTAAGTTTATCTTTAGGAGACTTGTAGGAGGCTCCTATTCCCCCTTTTTGTTTATTTAAACAATTTTTTAAAGTAAGATGTGCTCTTTCCACAATGCCCTGTCCCTGAGGATTATAGGGGATGCCAGTGACTGATTGGATGTTAAATGTTTGTAAAAACAACCGGAAGCTTTTGGAAGTATAAGCAGGACCATTATCTGTTTTAATAACTTTAGGTATGCCCCAGCCAGCAAATGCTTGTAGGCAGTGTTGAATGACATCTTTTACCTTTTCTCCAGAATGAGCAGAAGCCATAATGACCCCTGAAGCAGTGTCTACTGACACATGTACATACTTAACAGTACCAAATTCAGAAATATGGGTTACATCCATCTGCCAAATATGACCAGGCAGCAGTCCCCTGGGGTTAACTCCAAAGGATTGTACTGGGATTAAAGGAGCACAATGTTGACAATTTTTTACTATTTGTCGAGCCATACATTTAGATATAGGAAATTTTCTGCTCAAAGTAGTGGAATTTACATGAAATTTTTCATGAAAGAGTTTTGCTTGTTCCTCTATGGAAAAACAAAAATTGATTTGGTGGCCATATCTACCAAGTCATTAGCATTGGCCAAAGGTCCTGGTAAATTAGAATGAGCTCTAATATGTCCTACATAGAATAGATGTTTACGCTGTAGGATAAGGTTTTGTAGCGTAGTAAAATAAGAAGCTACCGTGGACATGGAAGAAATATGGGGTACCGTTTCAAGAACCTGTAAAGCGTTAACGATATAAGCTATCAGATAGAAGATTGAATGGCTGATTATCTGCTAATTTAAAGGCTAATATTACAGCTGCAAGTTCAGTAACCTGTGCGGAGTTGGGTGGAACTATTATGGTGTGAAGTTGTTTACCGATAAGTACTGCACCTACTCCATTTTTGGAGCCATCAGTAAAAATGGTTACACAGTCTTTAAGAGGCTGGACACTAGTCACTTTTGGAAAAACTATGGGAGTATTTTTACAGAATTGAATCCAGGGATGTTGGGGATAATGGTTATCGAACTGAGCTGAAGTGGAACAATATAATACTGACCAATCATCATCATTATTAATTAGCCATTTAATTTGCTGAGTGGAATAAGGAGTTATAATAATAGACGGATGGATTCCAAAAACAGTAATGCAAGATTCTATTCCCTTGAATATTACCTGAGCAATAGCTTGGGGATATGATTGCAATGTTTTAGCCGGAGAGCTAGGGAGATTTATACTTTGCAGAGGTCCTCCTTGCCAAACTATGCCAAAAGGGGTATGCTTCTCTGAGATTATGATTAAACTTAATGGTTGAGTAGGATCACAACGATCAACGTAACACTGCTGAAGTCTATTCTCTACTAGCTGTAAGGATATCCGTGCTTCGGGAGTAAGTTTCCTAGGGGAATTCAAGTCAGGATTACCTTTTAATATATCGAAATAAAGGTTTTAATTCTCCTGTGGATAATTTTAAATAGGATCTGATCCAGTTAATGTCACCTAAGAGTTTCTGAAAATCGTTCAAGGTATTCAATTGATCTGTCCTGATGGTCAACCTTGTTGGTCTGACTGTAGTAGCAGTGAGCCTTGTACCCAGATATTCTTGGATCTCCTCTAATTGTAATTTTTCAGGAGCTATCGTTAGTCCTCTCTTTTCTAATGCTTGAGTTATAAATTGTAATGCTTCTAACAAAACTTCTTTTTCTGGATGGCAAATAAGTATGTCATCCATATAATGATAAATCAACAATCTCTTAAACTTTTGTCTAGTAGTTGTTAACGCTTTATCTACGTATATTTGACATATAGTAGGACTGTTAGCCATACCTTGAGGCAACACGGTCCATTCGAATCTCTGGTCAGGCTGAGTGTGATTAAGAGAGGGCAAAGTAAAAGCAAATCTCCAACAATCATTTTTGTGTAAGGGTATAGAGAAAAAGCAATCTTTTAAATCCAGAATAATAGTAGGCCAATTTTTTGGTAGTGCAGTGACAAGAAGGAGTCCACATTGGATGGGTCCCATAGGGTACATTTGTTCGTTTATGGCTCTTAAATCATGTAATAACCTCCATTTTCCTGATTTTTTCTTTGTTAAGAATATTGGAGTATTCCAAGGAGAGGTAGAATGTTGTAAATGACCTGCTTGTACCTGCTCTTGTACTAACTTATGAGCTGCCTCTAGCTTCTCTTTTGTTAGGGGCCACTGTGGAATCCAGCGAGGCTTATCATCTTTCCATATTATAGGGATTGATGGTTTATCAGTGGCCCCTAGGAAAAACCCAATCCATGAGAATCATTTTTTGGTGGAAGTAAAGGCAGTGGTTGGGTAGATCCTTGACTATGTCTTCCTAATCCTTTTTTATCATCATAGTTCATATTTTGTAACATATTTCTTACAGGAGTCCCTTGGTAAGTCTGATCAGTGGTGAGTTTCATATCCATTTGCTGCAGGACGTCTCGTCCCCATAGGCTAATAGGAACATTACAGACATATGGCTGAAATATTCCTGTGTGTCCCTCTGTATCTTTCCACGATAATGAGGAAGCACTTTGATTGGGGCTTTCTGCTACTCCTAAGCCTCTCAGCTCTGAGCTGCTGTGATCAATGGCCAGTGCTTTGGCCAGACCATTGCGCTAATAATACTTTTGTCTGCTCCCGTATCTAATAAACCTGTAAATTCCATATTTCCCACTTTTAATTTTAGGAGGGGCCTCTGTCCCATATCCATAGTAAGGTTTATTAAAGTGGTTCCTGTTGATCCAAAACCTCCTTGTCTTTTATTTGTATTTTTACTGGGCCACAAAGAATGTTGACTGGGCAATATAAGCATTTGTGCAATGCGATCCCCTGGAGAGATGACCGTAATTCCTTTTGGTGAAGAGACCAAGGCTTTTATTTGTCCAGTGAAATCAGGATCAATAACCCCTGGGTGTACTATAAGTCCTTTTAGTGTTGAGGAACCTCTACCTAGTAATAGTACTACACTGTTCTGTGGGATTTTTTCATGCCAATCAGTATCAATCATCTGCACCCCCATATCTGGGGTTAGTATGAGTCTGGAGGTGGCACAGATGTCCAATCCGGCACTTCCTGAGGTGGCTCTGCGCTCCCCTTCTCTGTGGGAGGATACCACCGTCGGGGAACTTGTTGAATTACCCCGTATATTTGTTGCGGGCCCCGGGGAGGGCCCTGTCTCCCGTTTTTTTTGAAGTTCAGGATTCAACCCTAGGAAATTATCCTCCCTATCTCTAATAGGCTGACAGGCACTATTCCGATGACTTCCTCTTCTGCATCTTGGACATAGCCCTGGGGCATAAGGTGTAACAGATTTTACTATAGTTATCTCTTATCTTTTGTTAGGGCATTATCTCCTTGCTGCTGATTTTGTGCATCTATTGAAGCGTATTGGCCTTCTCCTATTAACATTTCTATCGGGAAACCTTGCCACTATGTTTCTGCAAGCAGTTTCAACAGCTATTTCTTGCCACTGAGCTTCCCCAATTAGCCATTGTTCTCCAGATAACACTGCTCTGCATACCTGTCTCCAATAGTCTTAACTGCCTCTTTAAAGTTTTCCAATGGTTGATGGTATCTCCATTTGCTCCTCAAATATGGGCAGGTTCTACAAATTTTGAAGCTCTTTCTATTAGGCTTAGGTTTCTCCTACCTTTTCCCCTTGTTCCTAAGTTTTCACTACCACTTGGTTATTTCTTTTTTGGGGGTTCTTTGTGTTAGACTTAGTTCCCCTTTTTCCCTTGTTCTTAGATTTTTTGAGCAATTATTTTCTAGGTCACCACCACTCAATTTTTCCTCACTTTATTCTTTTTAAGCGTTCTTTTCTGTTACTATTAGATCCTGTTCATGAAGATCCCCCTTGTGGCACACTGAGCAGCTTTTCTTACTTTAGCTGTTTTTTTTTTTTTTTTTTTTTTTTTTTCCCCTCAATGGCGTCCCATTGTTTTTTAATAGTTCCCTGAGGGGTTGCTGCATTCAGACCCTATTGTTACTAATTTGAATAGCTTTAGTTTTGGTAGTTACAATAACAAACAGTGGCCTAGCCGCCAGGAGCAACAAAATTACTGAAGGGAAAACTATCAAGTGCGCATTAGAATTTTTATAGCGGCTTTTCACGTACTACCTAATTGGACCGCTCCAAGCGTGTTCCTACTTTCACTTTAATTAGACCGCGTTCCACGCGTCAGGACCGCTAATGGCGTGTCCCGATACCCCCCGACCCGCGTTCTACGCGTCAGGATCCCGATACCCTTCAACCCGCGTTCTACGCGTCAGGACCGCTGATGGCGCGTCCCGATACCCGCGTTCTACGCGTCAGGATCCCGATACCTTTCAACCGGACCGCACTCCGCATGTCCCCAGGACCGCCAATGGCGCATCCTGACACCCTTTTTTTTTTATAACCGGTTTAACTTGTATACAAAAAAATTTTTTTTCAAATATCTTACCTTGTTTTCTTTTATAAGGCCTTCATCTTTCCTTCATGTCCCGGGTTTCGGCACCAGTTATCGCGTCCCCTCTGGCCGCAGAGAGAGACACGACAAATGTCTGAAGCTTTGGAAGTTTATTGTGCACAGTCCCTCTCCTACGCTTCTCTTACTCCTAGCTCCCGTGCACTCCCAGCTTCCCTTCTCCCAGCTTCTTCCAGCTTCCGCGTACTCCCAGCTTCCAGCTTGGCTTCAGCCTCCGCCTTCGCCGCTTCTTCCGCTTCTCCCTCTTCTTCAGCCCCCGCCGCTTCTGCCTCTTCCTCAGCTTCTCCCCCTACTCTCCCACCCACCAGGCTTATATACACTTCAACCAATCAGGGGAGAGTACACGAGATAAACGCGGACAGCTGCAAGCATAGGATAGATACACGAGGGGGGCATGCTCTAGTCTCATCGTTAACTAGCCAATCATTGGAATTCGCTGGTTGTTTACTGTATAGCTGGCCGCTTTTGGCTCAGCGTCAGGCGCCATCTTGACCATGCCTAAGGCTGGGGGTCTCAGAAACCCCGACACATACCCATGTTTATTGCAGCACAATTCACAATAGCCAATTTATGTCGCCAGCCTATGTGTCTGGATAAAGAAAACTAAAGCAATATGGATTGCAAATAAGCACAAGAAAATATGTTTAACATTATTAGTAATTAGTGAAATGTATATTAAAACCACAATGAGATATCATTATTAGTGGAGTTATGGATGAAATTGTGGCTGGAATGTAAAACAATGATAATACTTTGAAAGACAATATAGCATTTTCTTTAAAAGTAAAACATATATTTACAATATGACCTTCTCTTTCCACTCATAGATATGTACTGAAGAGAAAGGAAATGAAACACCTATACAAGCCTTTACATGAATGTGAATTATCATAAACCCAATGTGGAAACAGCATGAATTTCTATTAACAGATGAATGTATAAGTAATGAAATACTACTCAGCAATATAAAGGGAAACACCAGCATAATCAAAAAGGATGAATATTAAAATAATTATACTAAATGAAAAATATAAACAATATGAACTCTATAATTGAATTACATGAACTTCTTGAGATTGAAACTTATCTATACTAACAGAAAGCACACTAGTGGTAGCCCAAGAATGGATGGGAGGATTACCAAGGAACACAAAGAAACATTTGGGAGTGATGAATATGCTTATTATCTTGATTGAGATGATGATTTCATATGTCAAAGTTAATGCAATGGCACATTTCACACATTTGCCATTTATTAGATATCTATTATATCTTAATTAAACTATTAAAATAGTATACGCTACACAAGAAAATGAAGAAATATGTACTAGAGACATAAAATGTGAAGATAAGGGTTAAAGCACTCTTCATATTTGGGAGGAGGAGATTCAAGATATAATTTACATTTAGATTAGTTATTTATGCATATATAATTTCAAGAGTAAATATTAAGATTAAAAATAGTATGTTTAACTCTCAAATCAAAATAAAGAAAAATAGAATTTAAGAATTTTATATGAAAGGAAATAGGAAAGGAAGAAAAATAGTAAAAGAATGATATCTAGAAGTCTCAAAATATGAGGAAAGAAATTGGTTTGAATATATCCATAATGCAGTTACTATAGATGGACTAAAGTTAGTGGGTTAAAAGATATTCACTTATTGGAATAAAAATGACAAAAACAAAGGTTAGGTCCTTGAAGATTACAAGGGATGATTAAAACATAAAGATGCAGAAAAATTGAAAGCAAAGGATGTAAAATAATATACTAGGCAAATAATAATAAAAACAAAGTTGATGTGGCAATGTTAATACCAGACACAATTAATTAGGGGAAAATATATTGTTAAGTATTTTTTAATGTTTTAAATATAATTATTTTTATGAAGACATTATATTTATACATAATACTGTGTTTCATTTTGACATGCATGGAATATAATTTGTTCCATATCAGTCCTCAGTATGTCCCCATTCCCTCTCCTCCTCCCTCCTTCAGTTTCCTCTCCTCTACTCTACTTGTCTTCTATTTATTTGTAGGGATTTTTATATTTGGTCTAATTGGTTATACATGACAGTTGAATGCACTTTGACACATTGTACACAAAGGGTGCACAACTTCTCATTCCTCTGGCTGTATGTACATAACACAGAGAAGCCACACCAGTCGTAAAATCATACATGTATATAGGGTAATAATGTACATCTCATTCCATCACTCCTCCCACTCTCACATCCCCTACCCTCCCCTCACTTCCTCTGCCCAATCCAAAGTTCTTCCATTCTTTCCTAGCCTCCTCATCCCCCGCATTATGGATCAGTATCTGCTTATCAGAGAAAACACTCTGCCTTTGATTTTTTGGGTTATTTCACTTAGCATGATATTCTCCAGTTCCATCCATTTACCTGGAAACGCATAATTTCATTATTCTTTAAGGCCGAGTAATATTCCATTGTGTGTATATACCACAGTTTCTTTATCCACTCATCTGTTTAAGGGCATCAAGTTTGGTTCCACATTTTAGTTATTGTGAATTGAGCTGCTATAAACATTGATATGGCTGCATTACTATAGTATGCTGATTTTAAGTTGTTTGATTATAAACCAAGGAGTGGGATAGCTGGGTCAAATGGTGGTTCCATTCCAAGTTTTCTGACGAATTTCCATACTGTTTTCCATAGTGAAGACACCAATTTGCAGTCCCACCAGCAATGTATGAGTGTAACTTTTTCCCCACATCCTTGCCAACACTTATTGTTTCTTGTATTCTTGATATTTGCCATTCTGACTGGAGTGAGATGAAATCTTAGAATAGTTTTGATTTGCATTTCTCTAATTGCTAGAGATGTAGAACATTTTTTTCCATAAATTTGTTGATTAATTGTATTTCTTCCCTGAAGTGCCTGTTTAGCTCCTGTTTGTGCCTGTTTGGTTTGGGGGGATTGACTTATATCACTTAGCAATTCTGGATTTTATCTAAGATTTTTGTGCATCTGTTTAGATAATCATGAGAATTTTTTCCTTAATTCTATATATGAGGTGTTTTACATTTATGGGTTTTTGTATGTTGAAGCATCCTTGCATCCCTGGAATGAAAACAGATTGATTATGGTGTATAATTATTTATTAAAATAATTTTTAATTTTATTAATAAAATTAATTTTATTGCAATGTTATTAATTTTATTTGCAAGTATTCTTTGAGGATTGTTGAATGTAGGTTCATCAAGGATATTGGCCTGTAGTTTTCTTTTTTAGTGTGTGTTGTAGCTTTTTAGTATAAGTTTGAAGAGCTCCTTCATTTATTATGTAATAGTTCGAGAGTATTAGTATCATTTTTTCTTTAAATGTCTGATAAAACTCAGCAGTGAATCTCTCCACTATTGTACTTTTCTTTATTGGGAGACTTTTTATTCCTTTTCTGATTTGTTGCTTGTTATTTATCTATCTACATTTTTATGTCCTCTTTCTTCAACTTTTATAAGTCATATATGTAAGCACAAAAGGATGGGAGGCAGAACTCAACAGATTCAGAGAAGCCTTTATTCTTTTGTGAACACCACTGGGATCCATTTTCTGGATGGGAAAATGGCCATCAGTTACAGAGGGTGTTTTGGTTTTATAGGGTACAGTGATGTAATCATTGGAAGCCATGTATGTGCAGGGTTTTTTTTTTCTTTTTTTTTTTTTGTACATGCAGTTTTGACTGTTGGGCGCTAGCTGTACGGGTTAAAACTTTAATTTAGGAGGGTAGTTGTAAAAAGGTTGAAACTCATTGTTCTTACTCTGGGATGCATTGTTTCCCAGAGTTTCAATATTTGCTGTGCCTCCATTTAGGGCTAATTTGCGATGGGGGAAGGTCTAAGTTTAGGGCACATTGTTATTAGGGAAGGGTGTGCTGGGAGAGTTTTAATGTTTGGCCAATTTCCCCTCCCTTCTCCTGAGCCACACTGTTCCTCTGTTTTTCTTGGGGAGCTGTCGTTTAGGAATATTATTTTCCATAACCCTTCAATATATATCTAGAAATTTGTCCATTTCCTCTAGATTTTCCAATTTATTAGCATATAATTTTTTAAAAATATTCTCTAAGAATACTACAGATTTCACTGGCATCTATTTTAATATTCTCTTTTCCATGTCTTTCTCTATTTGCTTGGTTCATCGCTATCTTTCTTTTGGTTAGTTTAGCTAAAAGTTTGTCAATTTTGTTTATCTTCTCAAAGAATCAACTCATTATTTCATTAATCCTTTCAGTTTTTAAGTCCCTATTTCATTCATTTCTCCTCTGATGATCTTTATTACTTATTTTCTTTTTCTGAATTTGGTTTTGGCTTGCCCTTATTTTCTAACATTTTTTGACGAATCATTCTGTCATTCATTTGGGATCTCTCTTGCTCTCTCTCTCTCTCTCTCTCTCTCTCTCTCTCTCACACACACACACACACACACACACACACACAACACACACACACACACATAGGTATTCATAGTTATAAACATTTCACAATAATGCTTTTGCTGTATCCTTGCTGTATCTTATCAGTTCTGGTATGTTGTGTTTCTATTTTCTTTTGATTCTAGAAATTTAAAAAAAAATCTCCCCCTGATTTTTTAAATGACACACTGTTCATTCAAATAATCAATAATGTGAAAAGAGAGCTCTGTAGAGTGGTAGGAAATCTTTACCACACACCCTTCAGATAGAGCACTAATCTCCAGAATTTATAAAGAACTTAAAAAGCTTCACACCAAAAATACAAATGACCCAATCAATAAATGAGCTAAGGAATCGGGCAGACACTTCACAAAAAAAGATAAACAAGCAATCAACAGATATATGAAAAAATGCTCAACATCTCTAGTAATTAGAGAAATGCAAATCAAAACCACCCTAAGATTTCATCTCACTCCAATTTGCATGGTGATTATCAAGAATACAAGCAATATTAGATGTTGACGAAGATGTGGGGGAAAAGGCACACTCATACATTGCTGGTGGAGTTGCAAATTGGTGCAGCACTCTGGAAAGCAGTATGGATACTTCTTAGAAAACTTGGAATGGACCCACCATTTGACCCAGCTATCCCACTCCTTGATTTATACCCAGAGGACTTAAAATCAACATACTACAGTAATGCAGCCACATCAATGTTTATAGCAACTCAATTCACAATAGCTAGATTGTGGAACCAACCTAGATGCCCTTCAATAGATGAATGGATAAAGAAACTGTGGTATATGTACACAATAGAATATTACTCAGTCATAAAGAAGAATAAAATTATGGCATTTGCAGGTAAAAGGATGGAGTTGGAGAATATTATGCTAAATGAAATAAGCCAATCCCCAAAACCAAAGGATGAATATTTTATCTGATAAGTGAATGATGATACATAACAGGGGTAGGGGGTAAGGGAAGAATGAATGAGTGTTGAATTGTGTAGAGGGAAAAGAGGGGAGGGGAGTGGACAGGAGAAGGAAAGATAGTGAAATGAGACAAATATTACCCTATGTACATGTATGATTAAACAAATGGGGTGAATCTCCAGCATGTACAACCATAGAAATGAAAAAGTTGTACCCCATTTGCATACAATTAATCAAAATGCATTATATAAAAATTAAAATTAAAAAATAAAGTGGTATAGTGCTTGCACAATCTATGCACATCCTTCTGTAAAGAAGTATCATTTGATCTCCATGTACTTGTATAGTTTTTGTTGTTTTACTTACTGTTTATTTTTAATTTCATTTCATTATGATCTGATAATGTGTAAGAAATTATTTTAAATTTTTATTTGTTAAGATTTGCTTTTTGTCATAAACTGTAATGTATTTTGGAGAAATTTCCATCTATAGATGAAAAGAATTTGCATTCTGCAACTGTTTGGTGAAATATTCTGAAGATGCCTATTGAATCCACTTGATGAGTAGGGTAATTTAGCTCTGATATTCTTTGTGGTTTGTTTGTTTGGATGATCTATCTGTCATATTGGGATGTTGAAGTCACTCACTATTATTATTTGGAGTTTATCTCTCTCTCTTAATGTCTTGTAGTGTTTGTTTTATAAAACTGGATACTCTAATGTTCAGTGCACATATATGTACAAACATGACATTTTCATTGATGGATTATTCTCTTTATCCAAAAACAAGCAGAAGTAGCTCTATTAACTTTCATAAAAGTAGACCTTTTTAAAATCAGCCTTTGTCCCTTCTTATTAATTTTGACTTGCAGTCTCCTTTGTAAGACTTGTATATTAACTACTCCTGCTTGATTTCTGATTCCATTTTCTTGGAACATCATTTCCTGTTCTTTCACATTCAGCATATCTTTGTTAAGTGAGTTTCTTTCAGGCAGCAAATTGTAAGGTCTTTTTTAAAAATATTTTTTAGTTGTAGATGGACACAATTCCTTTATTTTATTTATTTATTTTTATGTGGTGCTGAGAATCGAGCCCAGTGCTAGATGAGTACATTACCACTGAGCCACAACCCCAGCCTGTAAGGTCTTATTTTTAATACAATCAACCAGTCTGTATCTTTTAAAGAATTAAGTCCATTTATATTAATAATTATTATTTAAAGGTCCATTTTAGTTGCTATCATTTTGTTGCTTTTCTTCTGGTAGTTTTGAATGATCTATGTTTGCTGCTTTTTCCTTTTCCATGTTAATGGTTTGATATTATACTGAATTATAATGTTTGATCCCTTCTGAACTCTTATTTGCTGATCAACTCTCATGATTGTGTTTATATTGCTTAAACTTTTGTATGATTTCTTTAAATATCTTATATAATGTGGGTTTAGTGGTCATGAATTCCTTTAGTTTATACTAACTTGTAAGGTCTTTATTTCTGCTTCATTTCTGAAGGAGTTCTTTGCTAGATATAGTAATTCAGGTTGGCAGTTGTATTCTCTTAGAGTTGGAAATGCATCATTCCATGACATCTAGGCCCTTAGAGTTTCTATAGTTACAATTTCTCTTATACCTGCTTATTCACTTCCCTCCCAAGATTAGGAAAATTTTTTGCTTTTATTTCATGGAATAGGTAGGTTTTCTATGCTTGTATCCTGTAGCTCACCTCACTTGTCTGTACTGATTATCTGCATGCTTGCTGTTTTAATGGTGTCCAATAGATCTTGTATGTACTATACACACTTCTTATTTTTTCTTATCACTATTGAATGTGACAACCCATCAACCTTTTCTTCAATACCTGATATTCTTTCTTCTCTATGATCTAGTCTATTTGCAGTTGGTTTTCAACAGGGTTTTCTTTTTAACTTTCTGAGCTTTATATTTACACAATTTCTATCTATATCTGCTTGATCCTTTTTCAGAATTTATCTTTTTATCAAATTGTTCTTTCATATCCTCCATTATCTTCCCTAATTCATTCAATTGTTTATTTGTATCCTCTACAAAATAATTTATTATTTTTTAAAAATCAATCTTGTGAATTCTTTGTTGAGCATGTTATCTACTAATATCTTTGGATTCAGTTACTAGAGAGCTATGATCCTTTGGAGAAGTTACATGCCTTTTTTCATATTTCTTGTATTTCTGTGCTGAAATTTATGCATTAGTTGAGGTGAATATTGCTTCCATTTTATGTAATGGTCTAGAGAGCATCCTTCCTGATGTACCATGGGATATCGGTTTATTGTGTAGTGTTGTGATTAATTCCAAATGAACTTCATGAAGTGGTTTCCTTGTGATTTTTTCAGCTGAAATTAGTGGTTCTTGGCACTTTGTATACTCTGTCGGAGCCTAAGGGATCCACTTTTTCTGTAGGTCTTGCAGGAGTGGAGTACCTTTGTCAGTTCAGGCAGATGTTTTGTAGATAGTGGAGTTTATGTGGTACCTTCTCTGTGGTTACTCCTCCAGTCTTAGCAACAATGTGCAATCTGAAAAGGGTATGGAAGTAACCTATGCTGAAGTCACTAGTAGGGGTGGTGTCCACAAGAGTTGGCCTATTTCTCTCTGTTATTGCTAAGGTGGGCTATTGTCTAAGTGTGGGACTTCAGGCCTCTCCTAGCCCTGGTCCCTGATATTAAGCTGGGGGCTTTTGTCTCCCGTAATCTTTAAGTTGAAGTATGTACTAAGGACTAGGTTGTGACTGGAATAAACTGGTTTCTCACTACTGGCTAAGGGGTATAGCTCAGTGGCAATGCACCCACCCAATGTGTTAAAGGTATTGAACTCAATCCCTACCCTTCTCAGAATTAAGCAATCAAACAGCAGCAAAAACAACCACATAAAAAGAAACCAGATATAAAAATAATAACCAATTAAAACCATCACAATATCACCAATGACAGTAGAAAAGGGCAAAAATAATATGTAAAAAGTAAGAAGTCAAGATTTAATAAAAGCAAAATTTATAGAGTATAACAGGAGAGTCAAAAGGGGAAAAGAAAAAGAAAGAAGAAAAGGTATTTTAAAAATTGAAAAATGAGAAAGAAGAAAAGGGAAAAAATCATTTAAAGAATAAAAAAAGTTAAGTAGGATAAAAGTAAGGAAAAAAATAACAACTAAGGTACTTGGATTGGATGTTTCTTTCTGGGTCTTCTAATGTTGGCATATGCCAGGTACGGCTTTGGTGGTAATTGATGACAGCAAAAAACAGTTGTTTTTCCTCTTAGCTACCACCAAAAATGTTGGGGTGGTATGCAGACTGCCCTCTGCCCCACATTTCTCCCTGAACTGGTTATTGGCAATACTGACCAGGGCTATAGTCACACTTGAGGCTTTTTGTATGTGTACCCAGGGGTGTGGTGAAAGTTGGAGCCACCACAAACGCTACTTTTTTTTTTTTTTTTAATACTGAGAATTGAACTTAAGGGCACTTAACAACTGAACTACATCCCCAGCCCCCCCCCCCCTTTTTTTTTATTCTGAGACAGGGTCTCACTAAGTTGCTTAGGGCCTCTCTCAGTTGCTGAGGCTGAGTTTGAACTCACGATCCTCCTACCTAACCCTCCTGAGCCTGGGATTACAGGCCTGTACCACCAAGCCCAGTGAATAAACTCTTTTTTGCTGTTTGAACTTAAGTAGTATGTGGAGGCCAGGGAGCAGGGTACACACTCGCCCCAGAGGCCCTCAGTCTGTATACCCTGTATACCCAGGATGGGGCAATGTCCAAGCCATGGCGTATCCTAAGAATGTCTGGAAGTGGAGGAAGTAATCACTGATTTCTGTGCTGGAATGGGTATTGCAGCAACCCAGCAATTTACCAGCCTAGGTCTTGGTGCCTTCAGACCTAACTGCCACACACACACACACACACAAAAAAAAAAAAAAAAAAAAAAAAAAAGCCCACTCTTGCTTGGTCTTGCTATATTTCATAGAGGGTGGGACCAACTAAAGTTGAAAATTGCTTTGTACTTTTCTCTGAGTTGTCTTTCTATTTCTGTGTGGTGTTTTAGATTTCCTATCACTTTATTCATTCCCAAAGTTCTTCCTCTTTTTCTGTCCTCTAAATACAGCTTCTCCTTTATTGCCCTCTGGCTTTTCCACTCACACTTTTGCATGAAGAGTACTTCCATTATGCTGTAATCTTATTCCTTTCCCATAAAGTCTATTGTAACTTTCAAATTTTGAACAATGTGAAAGCTTTAGTCTTTCCTTTGTGCTACTGGGGATATAACCCAGGGCATCCCACAAACCAGGAAAGCATTCTCCCACTGAGCTACACTCCCATGTAACATTACCTATTTTAAAAGAAAGTGACCTTTAAAAACAACCTTGGGATATTAGGATAAAAGGGGATATCATTTTGGAACTGTATATAGTTCTGTATAAGAGAAAATTCAAATAACAGTAGCTTTAAATAAGAGAGAGCATTGTTGAAACAGACTGCAGTTGGGGCCTCTCAGAACCTCTTCATGCTGAGCCTAAAGGCTCCCAACCTGTGACATGCCAAGCAATCTGATAATGGAGATTGTCTACTCCCTGGGCCTGTCTTGCATAGGCTAACTAAATCTGCATATGTATATTTCCTGCCTTTTGTATTACTTTGCCACCTCTTCTCTTTTAAAATTCTTCTCACTCTTAGAGATTCCAAGATGGAATTTTTGAAAAAAAAAGACTATCTTCTATCTTCCCTCAAATGCTGACTTAAATTAGACCTGTGTTTCTATCAAATTGATTCCGAGTCTCTGTGGAGAAACAAGTGATGTAGCCTAGCTGCTTCTCCTGATTAGCAACAGTTCCACCTGGTAATACTTATCTTTCATCCTAACAAGGAGCTCAAAGATAGGCACTGACTCAAGGACACCAGCTTAAGATCTCTAATTATTTTCTTTCATCATGGGGCATGAGATAGCTACAGATGCACTAGTAATTCCTTCCGCATTTGGGGGAGAAAGAAAAAACAAATACAAAGGCAAAATTAAATGTGTCTTCTGAGCTTATTTTCCTCTTTCAAACACACCCAGTACACAAATGCATACCTACATACAAAAACACATAAAAACTTTAAGAGCTTTCCACAAAGCCCCACTATATACCTATCTGCAAGGGAAGTGATAGTAGATTTTTTTTTTTTAATTTGAGTACATTTCTACCCTCAACAAACTGGAGTTCTCTTAGTAAGGAAGAAGGGGATACTGAATGTTGAGTAAACAATTAGCAATCTCCACCACAGATGAGAGCCACCTTAAATTGATAAAATGTTCTACCAGTTGTATAATAGACACAGAACTTAAGAGTAAAACATAAGACTCATTCCTTTCAAAGTCAGGAAGGAGACAAGAAGGTTTATTATTCTTTAACAACTTCTATCATCACCACTATAATTCAATGTTCTTCAAAAGGTTTTAGACAGACTCACTGGTACAGCATCTGCCTAGCACATGTGAGGCACTGGGTTTGATTCTTAGCATCACATTAAAAAATAAATAATAAAATAAAATAAAGGTATTGTGTCCATCTACAATTAAAAAAATTATTTGTAAACAATGTCTATGATAAAAACTCAAAGTAATCTACAGAAAAATTATCATAAATAAAAATTTACCAATGCTGCTGGTTATATTATTAATATTTAGGTGTCCATTGCATTTCTATATATCAGAAACAAACAATTTGAAAGTGTAATTTTTTGAAGTTATCACTACAATGGCAATGAAATTTATCAGATACTAACGATGCACATGACCTTTATGTACAATAGTATAACTATATTGAAAGACATTTAAGAAGACCAAATCATGGTCAGTTATATTACTCTTATTAACAAGATACAAAATCATAAAAATGTTAATTCCTCCCACTTAGTTTATACACTCAATACAATGCAAGTACATATTCCAATAAAATAAGGTTTTTAAAAATGAGACTTGACAAAATTAACCTAAATGTTATGTGGCACATTAAATATGAAAGACTAGTCAAGATAATTTTTAAAAAGAACAAAAGAAATTTATCAGATATCAAAGCAGATAATAAGTCTATAGTGATGAAAACAGTGTAGTATTTATAAAAATGAAAAGAAAAAGAAAAAGAACTAAATGAACCAGAATAGAACCCAGGATCCAGAAACTGACCCATATATATGTAGGTATTTAGTACATGATAAAGTGGCATTTCAAATGAGTGAAAAATGAATAAACCAGTTCATCAACATTTTTGGACAACTGACGACTAATTTAGGAAAAATAATCCCTATTTTTCTATGCCACACTTTTCATGAAAAATATATTATAGTTATCTTAAAAATTTAACCACCACAACCAAAATTATTAAAAATGATTAGAAAAAAGCACAGGTTCATATGCTTATGGATATAGGGAATGAACTGTTTTAAAGAGAAATAGAAAACTAAAATCTTAAAGAATGTTGGTAAATATGACCACATTGAAGCAAGACATTACTGCATGGGAAAATAATAATAATAAATAATGTCAAAAGGCAAGTCAAATTCTAGGAAAAATATTCAAAGCATAATAGACAAAACATTCACACCCAAAATGCATCAAGAAACCCTACAAATTAATAAAAAGAGACAATTCAATAGAAAAATTGACGAAGAATATGACAAGATTATTCACAGACAAGGACTTACAGTGGCCTAAAAAATAAATTATAAAATTGCAGGTTCTTATATTAGTATAATCAAGGAAATGCAAATTTAAATGAATAAGAATATTTTTACCAACAGTTTGGTAAAAATACTAATAATATAAAGTGTAAAGTACAGGTTTGGAAAATGGATACACAATTAGAATGAGTGAATATTGTTATGGCTATTGTGAAAGGAAAAGAAAGAAGGAATATTTTCCATGATTCAGCAAAAAGCAGATTTCATCTAAAAGGCCTTACACTTTTTTTATGTTTTCTCATTCAGTCTCACTCTGCCTCCTTGCTTCTACAAGGAGGGAGTATTTTGGAAGGTAATCTTATCTCTCATCTTGTCACCAGAAAAACTTATTCTGATATTACCCTTCAGGGAGATCAGGATGTATAGAACTTGGTCTGGAAGAGAGAATTTATCACTGAGACAATGGAGAGAACTTAAACCAAGAAAATAAGTAGAGTCAAGAACTGTGTGAAAACCGCTGTCCAAATAACCTGAAGATGGTGAGTCTTTAGGATCCATATTTGAGTGGCAAAGTTAGATTCAGGAACTGGGGTTTCTATTATATGCCAAGCAATGTACTGGCATTGGACTTTACATTAGTGAACAATTGAATCAGGTCCCTGACTGCATATCAAGGAAATATATGTAAGGTGGTGGTAATTATCATGAAGAAACAGGGTAAGAAGATAAAGTGATGGAAGGGACAGGTGGTGGTAGGAAACATTTAGGGAAATGTTTTGGGAACCCTAATTAAGTTTGGTGCTTGAAGAACAGAAAGAAAACCAGTGAGGCTGAAGGGAAGTGACAGGGAGATTAGAAGATAGTTGAAAAGGTAGGCAGAGACCAGATCGAGGGCCTGTTAGTCTTTAGTAAAGGTTCTGATTCTGAGTATGATGGTAAGTATGTTCTGAATGTGATGGGAAGCCACTGGAAGATTTTCAGCAGAAGAGCATCATGATCTCCCTTATATTAAAAATGAAAACAAAAAAATCTGGCTGTTTGTCCAGAATGAATTTTATGGGGAAAAGAATGAAAAACAGGAAAATCACTAAGGTTATTGCAGGTATCCAGATGAGAAATGATAGTGGCATGGACTAGCATGGAGTCAGTAGAGGTAATTAGAAATGATACTATTTAGGATACATTTTGAAGGTCAAGCTGATGTTAAGAAGCCTTGCTCTAGTGGAAGACAATCAATACTTAAAACAGTGACTAGAAGCCAGATCTTCTGACTTTTATCTAGGTCAGTGCCCATTCAACTCCATCATCAAAATTATAACTATCATTTATTGCACTCTTAATATGTGGCAGCCACTTAAATTACTTGCAACCAACTTATAAAGTAAGCTGTTAATATCCCCATTTTCAAAGTTTGGATACTAGAGTTCAGAGAGTTCAAGTTTATTGCCTAAAGTTACAGATCTAACCAACAGTGAAGTTGGGATTACAACCTAGATCTTTTGAACTACAAATCTGTGCTCTTTCTATTATCCCAATTATTTTTGAATATTTTTATAAAAGCAGAACAAATTTTCCTACAAGAATATCATGTGGAAGACCAATAAACATAAAAATAAACAAACAAAAAAACCATAACTCCCTTGGTTGAAGCAGAAGTGAAGGACCTAGAATTCTACATATTAGATCCTATTTTAATAACAGCTGACAATAATCTGTGACTGGCTATGAGCTAAAAGGTTAACATGTACTCAGTATTTAAATAATCCTCACAAAAATCCTATTAGGTAGAAACTGTTATTATCTCCATTATTTTTGTCTTAATATTTTTGTCATAGAGGGACATAATACCTTTATTTTATTTATTTATTTTTATGTGATGCTGAGGATCAAACTCAGTGCCTCACATGTGCTAGGCAAGCGCTCTATCCCTGAGCTACAACCCCAGTCCATCCCCATTTTTTTCAAAGGAGAAAATTATGGCTCAAAAAGGAGTGAGAAACTGTACTCCCTTTGTGTATGACAAATCATAAATGCATTCTACTGTCATGTATGGCTAATTAGAACAAATTAAAAAATTATTTAAAAAATGTTAAGTTCTTTGCTTTAGGTCACAAACTAGCAAATAGTTGAAACTGGGATTCAACCCCAGGCAGCCTGGTTCCATAACCTGTAACATTAACCATGTCGCCTTCAAATGTACCTGTAGGAAACCCCTAGGGCTCTCCTAAGCACAATTGCTATAATAAATTGCCCTCTTCCAATTAAGGCCACCTCTTCCCCATGGCATATTTGTCCATAATTCTAGTCTCCATATATTTGTTTATGCTAGTTTCCTACCTGGATGGTCCTATCTGCTCAAGTTATCTAAATTGTCCTCATCCTTCATGCTATGCTCAAGTTTACTTCCTTTAGAAAGTCTTCCATATACACCCAGTCCAGCACTTTTAAGTTTTTATTTTTGAGGCAGTTTCTCTCTAAATTGTGCAGACTGGTCATGAACCTATGATCCTCCCACCACAGTCTCCTAAACTTCTGGGATTATAGCGATTGCCACAACGCTACTATCTTCTTTAATTGAACACTCACTTCCCCTATACCCAGTTATTCCATATTAGGGATAAATTCTAGAGACACTCATACATGTACACCAGGGCACATGTGAAGGATGTTCAAAGTAGTCCTATTCACAAAAGTAAAAAGCCAGGAATCAATCCAAATGCCCATGAACTAGAAGAGTAGATGAATAAACTGAAGTAGTCACGCAATGAAATATTACATAGTTGTAGTTGGGCACAGTGGTGCACGCCAGTAATCCCAGCAACTCAGGAGCCTGTGGCAGGAGGATCATGAGCTCAAAGCTGGCCTCAGCAACTTAGTGATACCCTGTCTCAAAATAAAATATTTTGGGGGGCTGGGGGGTATAGCTCAGTTGGTAGAGTGCCTGCCTCACAAGCACAAGGCCCTGGGTTCAATCCCCAGCACCCCCAAAAATATATATTTTTTAAAAAGGGCTGGGGATATGGCTCAGTGGTTATGCACCCCTAGGTTCAATCCCTGTTACCAAAAAAAAAAAAAAGAAAGAAATAGAAAAATATTATGTAGTTGTCAAAACAAAAGCAAATGAACTATAGCAATACTATTATGGTTTGGAGATGAAGTGTACCACACAGTAAGCTCATGTGATAGGCAATGCAGGAATGTTCAGAGGTGAAAATGGTTAGATTACAAGAGCTATAACCTAATCAGTGGATTAATCCATTTGACAGATGAATACTTTTAAAGGACTGCTGGTGGCAGGTGGAGCATGACTGGAGGAGGTGTGTCCCTGGGGGTGTGCCCTTAGGATTACATTTTATTCTCCTCACTCCTCCCCTTTTCTGCTCTCTGACAGCCATGTCTTCCTCTGCCATCTCCTTTTGCCATGATTCTTCACCTCACCTAAGGTCCAGAGCAATGGAGTTCATGACCGATCATGAACTAAACCTCTGAAACTGTGAGCCAAACAAACTTTTCCTCCTCTAAGTTGTTCTTTTCATGCATTTTGGTCACAGCAATGAAAAGTTGGCTAATACATAAATATAATAAAATGGATGAACTTTAGCTATAAAACATAAAACAAAAAGATTTAATCCCAAATAGTATGTGTAGTATGATGCCTTTTTGAAACAAAAGAATTTTCTTTGTTGTTATTTACATTCTGTGTAATCCATTTGTTTTAAATGAATTTTGATAAGAGTATATAATAGTATAACCAAGGTCACCATCAAGAAGTAGACAGTAATTTCATCTCCTAAAATGTATCCTTGTGCTCCTTTGTACTCAGTTCCCATTTCCTATTCCTATTCCCAGGTAACCCTTGATCTGCTTTCTGTCGCTGAAGTTTTGTCTGTTCCAAAATTCCATATTATGGAAGATAGAGTTGATTTATAACTAGGTTGTAAAAGGTTCATCTTCTCTGGGGACATTTTTTCTTTTTGTATCCGAGGTTGAACCTAGAGGTGCTAAACAACTAAGTTACATCTCTAGTTCTTTTTATTTTTTATTTGATACAGGGTCTCACTAGTTACTTAGGGCCTCACTAAGTTACTGAGACTGGCTTTGCACTTGCAATCCTTCTGCCTCAGCCTCCAGAATGGCTGGGATTACAGGTATGTCTCAGATTTCTCATGTTTAGCTGCCCAGACTTTCTCTTGCTGCCCTGTGTCCTTTACCTTTAAATTAAAATCTTAGGTGGTTGTGTTCTGTGAAGGTTGATGAATTCTTTCAAATTCCTGACATTGGGAAATTTATACATATATACATGGAATCACATAATATATAGTGTATTTGCCAAGTTTCCATCACTGTGACAAAATACCTGAGAAAGTCAACTTAAAGGAGAAAATATTAATTTTGGCTCACGGATTTAGAAGTTTCAATACAAGGTCAGCTGGCTCCATTGCTTTGAACCTGAAGTGAAAAAAAAAAGTCTTCCCTGTAAACTCAAGTTCTCATTTGTTTCTGTCTCCTCTGAACACCCTGCATGTGCTGTGTGAATAGCATAATAAGATTTCACATTATTGTCCAATGTGGTATTTTGTGAAGTATATTCCAGAAAAACCTAGGATTCTATAGGAATACCTCATGGACTGTCAGGGGTGAAGGGAGGCCAGGAAAATGGGGTTCTAGGTTCCCTGACTTGATTTCTACTCTGATAAAAAGCAGTTCCTTTTCTCATATATGGCTTGTTCCTTGTTCATGTATGGCTTCCATGTAACATCTTACATAAATGAAGGGTATGCTAATATCAACAAGTAAAAGTGTGAAAAACTGATGCTGTGTTTCAAGATGTATTTTACTTTCCAATTGTTTGATGGAATAATAAGTAATTGTCATTTTCCTGGGGGCGGGGTTGTAGCTCAGTGGTAGAGCACTTGCCTAGCATGTGTGAGGTTCTGGGTTCAATCCTCAGCACCACATAAAAATAAATAAATAGGGCTGGGGAGATAGCTCAGCTGGTAGAGTGCTTGCCTTGCAAGCACAAGGCCCTGAGTTCGATCCCCAGTACCGCAAAAAAAAAAAAAAAAAAAATTAATTAAATAAATTAATTAATTAATTAATTAATTAATTAATTAAATAAAGGTATCGTGTCCATCTACAACTAAGAAAACATTAAAAAAAGAAATTGTCATTTTTATGGGTTAATAGCAGTTAAATACGAATGATTTCGTATGGTTCAAACTAATACATGCTTTTCTCATATTCCTGATCTCACCTGCTTTGTCCATTACAGTTTGGAAGATAGTCGCAGAAACTCAATCTTTGTAGTGACAACATGGCCTCATTTCATATAGGCATATATTTGGGCAACTCTTTTAGAGATCAGTAGAAAAAGGTGGGGACAAGATGGGACAAATATATAACAGAAAATGATGGTTGAGTACATTGAACACTCCATGGCCTCTAAAAGCATTTTAGTTGCTATGTAAGTCTTAAGCTATTTGTAAGACAATAGCCTCCAGAAATAACTCTGAGAGCAGGGCTTCCCTTGTAAATGCAAAGCCATTGAAATGAGAAGATGTTGCATATTCCTCGAAAGTGGTACTTGAACATTTTGTCCCAAAGGTATATTTTACTGGGCTAGATTAAAAAAAAGAATGATCTTATCAGCAGTTCTTGGAGATGGTTCCATTTTTTAAATTAGATTTGCATAAGAAATCAGTATTTGAGAAAGTTAGAATGGCCTTTGCAAGGGAATATTTACAGAAATAGGATCTTTTCTCCCTTATGTTAATGGCTAGCAGAGTGTCTCAGCCAGTACTTGGCAACTGCTAAGGAGAGTAGGAACTGCCAAAGACCTGCATACTTTTTTGTCAATGTAAGTCCAAGCAGAAGAGTTCTTAGTAACTCCCCTCGGCATCCCAAAAGGGTTGTAAGCTATGCTGCTGTGAGGCCAGCAGAGGGAAGACAAGCATAAAGCACATTTCCCCAGAGGGAGGTGAGAGGAAAAGACAGGAAAAGCCATAAGAAGCCCTAGTAAGAAACTGTTGCTTAACAATTTCCAAATCAGTTTCCCCAAATATTGTTAAGGAATTCCATAAGATCCTATGTGGTGGGCAGAGTATTTGTATGACTAATTTTATTTAACTGATGAGGAATGAAGCTTAGGGAGGTAAAGAGACTGAGCCACATTTTTAATAGGTCTCTGAGTTTACTCCAAATCAGCAGAAGACAGGATAGCCATAGGAAGAAATGGGAAAGAGCTTGACAGCTGGCTCTCTATAGAAAGATGATAGAATAGAGTATATGTGACCTAGAACTAGCAGAGTTCGAGAAGGACCCTACCCTCTCAGGGTACCTGTGGAGTGAAGATTGAGGTATAAAGGAAAATACTTTTGACTGTGAGTCAGGCAGATCTGACTTAATATTATATGGTGCTATGACCTAGCAATGTGACCTCAGTCAAGTGGTCACAAACTGCCTCTCCAAACCTCTTTGCCTCATGTCTAAAATGGAGGCAATGATATTAATTTTGCATAATTCTTTAGAGATGAAAAAGACAATGTACGTGGAATACTTGACAGAATAGGTGTTCCATAAATGATGACTTATTACTCATGCACACAGCAATCAGCAGGGTGGGGTTTTTTTAAAAAAGTTTTAGTGCATTGTAGTTGTACATTATAGTGGGGTTAATTTTGACATTTTCATAAATGCACATATAGCATAGTTTTCTCCATTTCAATCCCCAGTACTGTCTCCTTTTCTCCCCCTCCCTCCCTCTGATTCCCTTCCTTTATTCTATTTGTCTTTCATCTATTTATTTATTTTTAATTGGTGCATTATAACTATTTATAAAATTGGAATGCATTGTGGTATATTTACACATACTCATTGCATAATTTGCTCAACTTTATTCCCCAGTTCTTCCTTTTTGTCTCCCTTCCTCTCACATCATGGGACCCCAGCAGAGTGGACATTTTCAATGTATCTGTTCACACAGAAACCTGGGTCCATCAGGCCCTTGATGGCTAGAGAGGTGAAAGGGCTTGTCATAACTTGTGACCCCTAGGTCTGGACTCTTTCTGATACCTTGAGAGAGGTAGTTACATTAAAGAGGCACTATTTCTGCCTACTGCTCTATTTAGTTGCTGAAAGGAACACACAGAAAGAAAGTAACAAAGACTGACTGGCAACACTGTATATTAATCTAGGGCTGGTCCCCCTGATGAGAGTTGAAAGGAAAATACAGACAGGATATAGAGTATAAATCTGAGTTAGTGGGATTAATAACATAAACATGTTTTTAAAAAATTGTTTTGTAGTTGTAGATGGACAGCATGCCTTTATTTTATTTGTTTATTTTGTTATGTGGTGCTAAGAATCAAACCCTGTGCCTCACATGTGCTAGGCAAGTGTGTCTGTGAGAAATTCAAGTTAAAGTGAAAATTCAGCCAGTTGATTAGGAGTGAGTGAACTGGGAGTTGAGAGATCCACTACAGAGTAGAGAGAAGAAAACTTTCAGTCTTCTGGTAAGACATCTCCACATTATGCTCATATTTTGAATAGGTAATAAATACCAATAACAAATTTTAAGTTATAGAAATCTGTACAGCAAAGATAAATTTTCCCTCCCTTTTGCTATCTCTGAGCCAACAAATTCATGTTCCTGGAGGCAATTATTTTTTTATGTTTCTTGAATCTCCACACAGATGTTGGCATACTTATACATGCTGTTCTGCATCTTACTTTTTAAATTTAAATTATTCTGGATCAGTACATCTAACACTGTTAATTTAACAATTAACAGTACATTTAACAATGTTAATTTATCATTTAGGTTAACAATTTATTTAACAAGTCCCCAATAGACAATGAGATTGTTTACAAACAACATTGCAATTAATATCCACATTTTATACACATGCAGGCTTATTTGTAAGATAAATTCCAAGTGGAAGAGTTGAGTTATGCACATTTAAAATGCTGATAAATAGTACCCATCATAGAGGATATTGTCAACTTATTCTCATTCACTATGTTTCAGAATGTCTTTTTTCACATCCTGCTATGCAGTGCTTTTTATTTATGTTAATGTGAGAGGTGAAAAATATTATAAGTTTGACTTTGCTATCCTCTTACTATGAGTGAAGTTTAAGCAGCTTTCCCATATTTAGAAGTCACTTGTATTTCCTTTTTTATGAACTGCTATACCATATACTTCACCAATTTTATCACTGAGTTTTTCATCTTATTCATAATGTCTCATAGGAGCTTCTTAAAAAATAAAGAAGTTAGTGTTTTGTCATTAGAATTACAAATGTTTATTGTTCCTTTTTTTGTAAATTTGCTTTATTTCATGTGAGCAAAAATCTTTATTCTAGACACAAATTTCATTAGAATAGTTCTACAAATTCTAAGTTTGCAACAAAATTAACCAGAATTCACAAAGGCACAAAAAAAAGTAATACAGAGATTTAAGAATACTTATCTTCAATCATTTTTGCTTTCTATTGCCAAGCAGAAAATTTGACTTTTATGTAGTCAAATTGATCATTCTTTTTTCCTCTGTATTCTGGGTTGTGTTTCATTGCTAGAAATATTTTTTAAAATGTATCCAATATTTTCTTTTATAATACCCATTTTTGCACTTAAGTCATTGATCTATGTGGAAATTATTTTGATGTAAGATATGCAGTAGAGATATAGTTCTTTTTCATGGATAGCTATTCAGTTATCCCAATACCATTTATTGATTATTCCATTTTCCCCAATAACTTGAAATACCACTTTTATCATATACTAAATTCCCCTATGTATTTGGATTGATTTATGCACTTTCTACTCTGTTTTTCTGATTTATCAGGTCTGCATGAAGTTCAGTCTCTCTTACTTCTGCCTGTATAAGTCTGGCTATAATTTCTCTTAATTTAATTTTATTATCTGTAAAGTGGTTGTTCATATACCTCAAAGGGTTGTATAGATTGCAAAATATAGCTGATATGAAGATGTAGTATAAACTACAAACATTAGTCATTTGAATGTATTATTATGGATGCTGAATATTTGGAGGAAAAATTGATATAGTTCTACTTAGGGCAATAGGTGGGAGAACAGATAGTTTTAATTTCCCAGCAAAGATCAAGATAAGCACTTCTGGTCCTTAAAGAAAGATCCAATTGAGTCCTGACAAACTTAAGAAAAACTTGGGGCCAAATGTATCAGTGAAATAGTACAGTGCTAAGATACTCAACAGACATTAATGTTTAAAAGGAGCTGCATAAGGATTAAGTCATTCCTATGAGTGTTTGAGTCTGTGTGTGTGTGTGTGTGTGTGTGTGTGTGTGTGTGTGTGTTTGGGGTGGGATTTGTATAAAGGCAAGAACTCAGACGCAATCCTAGTGGAGACAGGAGGGAATCTGAGGAGAGAGATGAGGGAGTCTGAGGGGAGAGGGCCTGGGATGTTAAGATGCAGAAGAGAGGAGCAGCATTGGAAGGAATAAGCAGGGATTGTTATTACTGTACACTTTACTGCTGAATTAACATCCAAATCATATAACATTTGACAGTCCATCTACTGAAGTTCCTCATTTTGTAGATATTTTTGACAGTAAATTTCTATAAGCAATATAGATCTCATGCTAAAAAATGTACAGCTCTGGTATCAACAATTGCATCCCCAGAAATTCCAACATGAACACATACACAACCCCTTAGCCTGCACTGATAGGAAAAGAATAGCAAGACAGCCAGAAAAGGGAGGGAGGAGGGAGGGACGGCAGTGGGCAGAAACCCAGCCTCTGAGCTTCCGGCTAGAGGCAGCAGGTGGCTGCAGGGGTGGGGGTGAGTCCCAGCAGAGAGCATGATGAGTAGCTTAGGCCTCTCAGGAAGGAGCCACCTGAGACCTGCCCTGAGCTTTCAAGAAAGACAAGCTGTGGCTAGTGTGTGGCAGGGCAGTGTTGGGAGACCAGAGGCACATGTCTGGGAAGGATAATACACCACTTGTTATGGGGAGTCCTCAGTGGTCAGGTTTGGGGCTGTTACTTCGAGCCAGTGTCCTATTGCTGGCTATGCCCAGAAGTACTAGGTCTCAAGGAGAGTTTTGTCACCGCTGGATGGACAGCACACGGCTATGGCATGGAGGCTTCCTGTGCCCAGAGGGATATGATAAGCCCACTGCTACCTTCTGCTGTGGGACCTGTTCTCTACGCTATTGCTGTGCTACCCTTGAGGCTCGACTGGATCAGGGACAGTGTCCAGAGGACATTCCCTGGGACCCCAAAGAAGCTATACTTCAGCCTCCAGAAGGTAATCTCAGGGCTGAGGGGTGGCAGAGGAAAAGTTGAAACTGGTAGGAGAAGAGATATTCCCTTTCTACTGGATTCGTGTATCTGTATCAGAGGAATTCAAGGTATATAACATGGTGGATTGAGAATCAAATGATCTGTGTTGGAACCTTGGGAAAACTGGGGTCTACTGAATTCTAACTGCATGACTTTAGGTCAAACCTTTGCTTCATAGAACATGCTTCCTCAAGAATTTAATGCTTTCATCAGTTCGTGAAGGAGTATGAGGAATCAGATATTTCCTATGAAATACAAAAATCCTTTTATACCTGAGCATAGTGGACTTCAGTGTGGTCGTGAACCCAGTAACACAACCTTGGCCTACATGGGGAGATCAGACTCTAGGATCATTTGTTTCATAATTTCGCTTTCAAACTTAAGTGCTTTTCAGGAAAAGCTTTGAAAAACTTCCACAGTTCATACTTACCTGCCCTACTTGGGAAGGCTTGGACTCCCTGTTTAGGGGAAGCAGTTATTTATGAAATTCCCCTTGGTCACTATGGCATCTTACTGACTGGTCTCAGACAGGTGGGACAGACAATGTAACTCATCTGTTTATCCAGTGAATACTTATTGAGCATCTACACTGTGCCAGCCAGCAGAGACCTAGTGTTGAAAAATATTGCCCTTGTCTGTTTTCCTCTCAAGAATCTGTCACGAAAGGGAGGGTTGTGAGAATTATGATAGAAACAGGACATTGGAGAAAAGGGTTATCTGGCCCTTCTCTCTTTAAAGCACTTTGGGATAATATTTCTTGATTGGATGACCCTGTGGTGTGAACCTACCTTGTGATCCCCTTCCTGCTGTGCACACTCCTGTTTGTCCTGCCTACCCCAAAATAGTTTGTAAATCTTAGGATGACTGCAAAGCAGGTTTTTCCAGTCCTGAACCTCAAGGCTGCCTTGGAAGCTCAGCATTCCTTTGGGCCTCAGATGGCCTTAGGAATTAACTACACAGGGAAGCACCAGGGGCTTCAGTGTTAGATTTCCTCCAGCCCAAAATGTGCTCAAACTGTTTAGTGACCTCACTGCACAAATCCACAGACCTTAGGGCTTATGCCAACCCAAAATATTAGAGAAGGTCAGAAGGCCCAGGAGGACACTGGACCACAACCAAGTGTGGCCTTGTATAAAACAGGTCTAAACTCTGCCATGCTGAATGAATGAGGAGTGAAGGAGACTAGTAGCATTATGCCTAGCACATGCATATTTTAAATATATATGATAATGTCTCTTTTGTCTACTTGCGCCCCTGAGGGTCTACAATAAACTTTATGCTGAGCCGAGCTTCCCTTTCAGGGTTATTTCTGAAGTGAAGAAAGATCCCAATTGTAACCCACACAGCAGAGTCAAGGAGCTCACATAGAGGACTGCAGAGAGTGTCCCATCATTACTTGAGGCAGAAAAATCAAGAAGCACTTCCTATTTCCCCCCACTATTTTCCCTCTCAATTCCCACCTCTTCCAGCAGGTACCCTCTATTCTCTTATACTTTCCTCTTTGTTCCTTTGACCTGAAACTTCCATTATCTCTGTCTATTGTCTCTCAAGAGTCAACAGAACATAGTAATTAAGATCTGGAGTCAAAAAGAACTAGATTTAATTTTTTTCTCTGTCATTTATCAGCTATGTAATATTCATCATTTTGATTTTTGAACCTACAGAAATACTTTCCAAACTATAGACATCGTGGTAGCAATACTAATTTATTTCCAGACTCTTAAAAGCCTTTATCCTATTCTCTATTGTAATTTATACAATTTGTTCCCTTTGTTTGGAATGTTTATCCTTTTTTTGCCCACCTTGAAGATTCCTGAGTAGGAATTCTTCAATAACTCTTTAAAACCCAGTTGTGGACACAAACTGTTTTTTACTGTCTTTCACAAGTTCTTCGTAGTTCTGCTTTTATCTTTACTGATTTCTAAATCTGCATTTTTCTCTCATTGAAAGCTACACCTATTCTCTGGAAAGCACATCTTACCCATAGCAGATGCCCACTCACACTATTTGTTTTGCCTTTGCACATATACGTGCTTATGGGAAGATTGCACTTGATTGTTTTCAAATCATCTTTTCAATTAGGCAGAGGGCCTTCCAGGACAGTGCCCACAACTCCATCATCTCTGATTCCATAGTGGACTGGCCATGATAGATGAGATGCAGGCTATGGAAAGCCCAGGCATATGAGCCACAGAGACCTAGAGATCCTTCCCAAGTTCAAAGCTCAACTTTGAGCCTCATCCCTGGAGAACTCATTCTTTTCATTACCTGTTACAAGGAGTGAAACCCCCAAATCTCAGATGCTGTACCATCTCCTAGAACAAATTGACTTAAAAGTTGACTTAAAATACTACCAAACACACCTCTAGGTAATGGTTTTAAATAAATATTTCTGAATGCAAGGAGTTCCATACTCTAAAAGGAAATAAGCCCTTGCCCCTTCTAGATAGTAAGTTTGAGAATTTTGATCCCACTCTATTACAACCCTCATTTTTCTAGACCAGTGTCCTCATTTGCTGAGTATGTTCTTTGTCTTGGCAGCCCAATCCAGATGCTTGTTGATTTTCATTGCTTTTCTCAAGACCTCCAACTGTCCAATTACATATCTCTTAAACATGTTATTGAAGGTTCAGTCAGCACAGTTTTTATGCAATAAGATTACCTTTCATTTACATTTTATTTAAAGGAAAAAGATCAATATCTAGATAGAATGAGAAAAATAATATAATGAAAAACTGGGTTATTATATTTAGGTGACCTGAACTTTTGCTCTGACCTTCATGGAAAATTTGCTCTGCTTTTTCTCCCTTCACCACTATTCTTATAACCAAAAACCTCATCTCAAGTATTCAAAGATGGAGGGGGAAATGCCCTACCTTTGCATACCACTTTAGAGTTTATAAATGTTTTCACATGCCTTAACTCCTTCCATTCAGACAAAGCTATAAAGTAGATGTTATCCAAATTTTATTAAGGAATAATATGCAACCTAGAGATTTTAATTTGTTTGTCCAAGTCCACCTCATTTATTAGTGGCTTAGTCAATAAGTAGGCCCCAGGCCTTGTAGCTGCTAATTTCAAGTGTTCTTTCTACTTAACACATTGTCTTTCAAAGGAGATACTACTACCTTTTTGTATGTGATAGCTTTCCTAAGAAAGTCTGTGCATAGCATTTTCTCTTTAGGGATTCCTTCAGTAGATGATACCTCTTTGCACCTTTGCCTAGATGATAACTGGTAAGTCATAATTTGGTCCATAAATATAAATTGGAAGACTTTTTCCTAAGCCTCATGCCTACCTATGCCAAAACTGATTTCTCTTGACTCACAAGGCCTTCTGTGGACCTAGCTTCTTCCTTCCTGGATAGATTTGGTGAAATCTACTGAAGAAATGCGTTTGCATTTATACATGCTCTGAGTATTAGCTAAGGTATAAGATGTCTTCCCCCTTATGTACAGGTAGCAATAGTCCAAGAAACTTGTAACTACTCAAGTTTTCTTTCTTCTCTTCATACTAGGATCGATCTACCTGCCCTTAGTCATTGTGGGTGGCACCTTTGTCACGTTCATCCTATTGGGAATCCTCGCTGGTATTGCCTGTTTCCGTTGCCTTCGGTCTCTGAGAAGAGATGAACTTTGCACTGCACCTCAAAGCCCTGAACTTACTGTGCTGAGCTCTAGTCCCACTCCCAGGAGAAATGCCTCAGGAAGCCCACTGCTCCACTCCAAACCTGATGCTGGCCCAGCCCTGCCTTTCACCACCCAGGAACACCCAGGGAGTACCATCCTTACCATCCCCACATCAGTCACTAGGCCTCTTCACTGGCCCCTACTTGAGTCTTCCCAATTACCATCCCTAACTACAAGTACAGCTATTGTTATATCCTCTGCTCCCCTACTGACTGGCACAATTTCATATGGACCAGCCTCTGGTCCACATTCCACAGGCACACTTCTGGAGGACCCATTGCTATATCCTGAAGCTCATTGTTGATAGAATCATCAAGCAAATCTAAAACAAAGCTCAACTCCAATCCCGGACCTTGAGGTGATTTTTTATTTTCTAAAAGATTGACTTTCCTTTCAGATGGAAAAGTGTCTTCTCTGTCTGTTTTTTAGTGGCATCACTCTGTGGCTGCTGTCATTGCTTTTTCATAAATAGACAGGGCTTCACTTAGAAACAGTATAATTTAGTTGATAATTTTGGCAAATTATCTACAGTGGGAATGTTCTCATAAGTTCCCAGGTAATCTTAAGGTTTCTAAATGCATTAAAAATGTTTATATGCTAAGGGAAACAGGTAAGAAGAGGATTTCATTTGTGCTGGTTCATGTTCACTGCAATGTTAGCCATTTAAGCTCTCATATGGAACCTTGTCTCCAACAAGACAGATGAGGGAGTTTAAAGATTCAGTTCACAATGGGAGCCATGGAACTTTAACTGTCAGCATTAAATACATGCATATATGCATACATATCTTCTTTTTCAGAGCAATATTGAAGGGAGAACTTTAAAGACAGCTAAAGATTGATGGTGACTATCTGCATTTCACAAGACAACCAGGATTTCTAGAAAAGGACTATATGCTGTGAATTTTAAAGGCAGTGGAAAAGGATTCATTGTCCTTTCCCTAAGGGATAAAGCCTGCTGGTACTAATAGATGGTCTGACCTCTGAAATACAATTAATACAAAATACTTTGCAAGAAGTAAATGCAAAGATCTTTCCCAGAGTAATCTAAATGGTTAACATTCAAGTGTTTTACAATAGCTAATGAACAACTCCCTGAAGCACCAATCAGATGGAGAGAATTATTTATAATTAACTCATGAATATATTATGCTCAACCTGAAACCACTGAAGCCTGGATTGGAGACCTCAGGGACCTCAGAGTGATTACTTGTTTAGTATGGATCAGATTTTTAGAATAATTAGACAAGTCACTAAAGAAGTTGAATTTACAGAAAATAAAACCAATGTCCATCTCATTCACCTTTCATGCTGATTTGCCTACCACCAGTGTGGTGATTTTTGTCAATAATGTTCATAAATTCTCATTATCCCTTGCTTATGGTTGCCTTGACTATTGGCTTTCTGTGTGATTTTGGCAAGTCACTCCCTCCCTCTGGGCCTTAGTTTCTCCTCTAATCAAAAGAGGAAGATGGATGACATAATAGTGATGATCCTTTCTAGTGCCATTAATGAAAGTGTTTAATCCCAAATGCATACTAGAATCACTGGGGAACTTGAAAAAATTCAGATGGGGGCCTAACACAGACTGATTAAATCAGACTGGGGAAAATATATTGGGATTTCATTTAAAGTTCTCTATATGATGTAATGTGCAGTTTGGGCTAAGAATCACTGATTTCTGATCTGTGTCCTCTTAGGCTAGATCTGATCTATCTTAGATACAGTCTTGAGGTAAATGTATTCATTTCCTATTGCTGTTATTATAAATTACCACAAAATTAGTTACTTAAAACAAAGCAAATTTATTGTCTGTTAGTTTTGGAGGTCAGAAGTTCAAAATTAGATTTAGTAGGCTAAAGTCAAGATGTCAGCATGGCTGATCCCTCCTGGATGGTCTGGTGTGGTGGATTCCATTTATTTGCCTTTTGTAGCTTCCAGTGGTTACCTGTATCCATTACCTTGTGAGCCCTTCCTCCATCTTTAAGTGCATTACTTCAATCTCCACTTCTGTCACCACTTCACTTTCTCTTCTTGTTCTAACTATGTCTACTTTCTCCTTATAAGGACTGGGATTACATCAGGCCTACCCATAGATCCCAATTTCAAGAGTCTTAATTTAATATCTTTGCCACATAAGGTAATATATTCACAGATCTTGAAGATGAGGAAATGAGGTCATTATTTACCCTACCATAGTAATCCTTCATTTTTCAACTATATATAGAGTGATTTAATGCCAGATTTTTTTTAAAAAGTATGATTTTAGTGGACATTTGCTTGGTATAAGAGGAAAAGAAAATAGAGAATAATTAAAAGAATACCTTGTGATTAAGTAATACCTCACTTTCACATTCATTACTTTCTTTGATCCTTTGAGTCAGCGTGGGAGGTTGGTGGCATTTGCTGAGTTTGGGTGGAATGAATAAAATTGTCCAAAATGACAAGGGTAAGATTTAGTATAGCATTGCCAGATGTAACAAATAAGAATATAGAGGCTCCATTAAATTTGAACTTCAGATAACTTACACTTATATAGGTATGTTCCATGTAGTATTTGTAACATATTCCAAAAGCATCCAGTGTTTATTAGAAATTAAAACTGTATATTCTATATTTTTATCTGGCAACTCTACCTTTGTGTGCTCTTTCCATATCTTTTTTGTATTTTTTTGAACCAGGGATTGAACTCAGGGGCACTCGACCACTGAACCACATCCCCAGCACTATGTTGTATTTCATTTAGACACAGGGTCTCACTGAGTAGCTTAGCACCTTGCTTTTGCTGAGGCTGGCCTTGAACTTGCCATCCACCTGCCTCAGCCTCCTGAGCCACTGGGATTACAGGCATGTGCCACCAGGGCCAGCTGTGCTCACTCCATTACAGTCCAGTTGTCTCTTATTCCACAACCCCATACTTCTGCTACTACTGTCATTATCAGTAGTATTTTTTAAATTATCTTATTTTTAGCTTTATAGTTCATGAAGCTATTAAACATACTATTTACTTTTATCCTCAAAATAAGTATCCTCTCCCACCAGAGTAGGCATTATGAATACCCATTTTTAAAAAAAGGAATCAAATTGAAGAAAGATCACTGACTTGCCCACGGTTACCTGAACTTTGGATCTTTTGCTCTTCTACATTCTCCTAGGATTGGCCTCCTTTAGCATTCCACACTCATCTACAAGTCCTTAGTTCTTTCTTATTTTTCCAACTCTTGAATTCATCCCTTGAACACTTCACTCTGACCTCAATTTGTCTTGCTGCCATGTCTGCAAGATAAACCCTTTGATCCTAACACCTGGATTCCCAAGGCTAGGTTGTTCTTATCATGTAATCTCCTTCCTGAAGGCTTTAGATCTCAGTGCGGTAATCCAGTCTTGTTGATCCTAGAATCAAATTGCTTTGCTTCTCAGTCATGGAGATAGGGAGGTGGTGTTTCTGAGAAGTGACTTAATTCACTAATTCATCCACATAGCCTGTCTTGTTCCAAAAGAGAATTTGAGGAGTTGAGTGAAATAAATTGCTAAGAATCAAAGGAAGAGAAGTTGCAAGATAGAAGAAAACCCCTGAGAATGGTTCCCAACATTCCTATTGCTTCTGCAGACTATCCTCTGTACAGGCTATAATGGCATTTGCCACAAGGACTAGGAATGCTGGACAGCAGATGTAACATATCCCTTCTTTCATAGATAAAGAACTGAGTCCAAGGGAGGAAAACAGTCTTAATGTGTGAGGAACAGAGTTGGAGATGGATCTCAGGGTTTCCTAAATTCCAGTTCATTTTATTTTCTACTCTATATGATGGGAAACTATTTTTTATTTTGTGTAACAATCCCTCGCTTGAATGATAGTCTTGACAATCTAAAGATATGTCTTCTCATTCTTTTAGCCTTATTTATAGAATGTGAAAGTCTACTGTTTTAACCAGAGGCTAGAATTTAGTTGATCAGAGACTCACGACCTTGGTGTATTCTAAGCTATGTCTTCCCATGAGTTCAAACTGAAAACAGTTCAGTGCTTCTGTCCTTTCCCACCTGGTTACCATATCACTAACTTCCACCCCACCCAACCCAACAGAGAAAAAAACAGGAGATTGAGTGAGGCCTTCAAATTGGTGGGTATTAGTCAATCGTGACCTGGGGCATTTTTGTGCTGAGATAACTTTCTCCTTTATATATCTCTGTCCTAATGTATGAGGCAGAATTTAGCCAAGTAGACTTGATCATTGGATACTATGATACTGAGGTGCATAAGAATGAAGTCTCTTGCTTTTTGTTCTCTTCCCCTCTCTATCCAAGGGATTTTTACTGGAATCTCTGCTAATGATGTGAGGTCCCTGAAATCCAGGTTTCTAATAGGTTTAATGCTGTACAAGGCAATGATTTAGAAGACAATCAGAAAATAAAAGACATGCTTTGATCAAATGCTGTATTGTAAAGACTCTATTAGAGATATCCAAAATTGCAAAATTGCAGTTAAGATGGTTAAGAAAGGTTATTGTGATAGGTGTCATGACTATAAAAGACAACTGGGGATTTGTAGGAAATGAGCAGAATTAAGAAGCTGGTAGAGGGGAAATTACTAAAAAGAAATATCAAGGATAAGGGGAAGCTTACTAAACAGACAACTGGATTCTTGCTGAAAGTAGGCCATGGTGATCAGATCCCAAGGGTGGAAAATTCTCTTTAAATGAATTTAAAGGATTTGCGCTACAACTGGACTAGACAGGTCAAACATAGGATTGCAAATAAGGCTAAGTCGTAAAGAGATCTCACAGGGAGCATAATTAAAGTTTGACTAAGTTGTCTTTGTCAGAGTCCATTTGGTCCCATGAGAACAACAGTAATCTGACTATAGATTATGCTCACATGAGTGTGGATTATTTCAGTTGGTCTCTACCAAGTTCTAAATCCTGTATGGTAGAATTCTTATTGTTTTGTAAAAATCTGCAAATTCCTTTGCAGTAGTAATAATGCCAGATCAGTATATTGATGTTTTAACTCATCTACAATTCTTTTTTAACAAGTCTGCCATCTCTTGGGCTTTGGGATCTTAGATGTGGATGTATCCCAACTCTAATAACAATAATTATTATTATAATAGTAGGTAGCATTTATTGAGGGCTTACTCCAAACAGTGTGCTATGTTAAGAATTTTACATGTGATGTCATATTGAATCCTCCCAACAAAGATACAGAATGAGTACTATTATACCATTCCACAGATGAGAAAACAGACTCAAAGAGATTAAGCAATTTGCCAATGTTCATATAACTAGTAAGTAACCAAGCCTGAATTTAAACTCAAGTTTGTCTGATACTACTGTTCAAGATCTTAGCTACTACTCTTATTTTACAGGATGAGGAACCTGAAACATAGGAATAAGAAGTGACTTTTCAATATCACACAGAAAATTTTTGGACATAAAGTTGGGACTGGAACCCAGAAATTCCCCTTTTAGTTGAGTGATTCTCTGTAGTATCTACCCTGCCTTGCTAGTTTGCTAATAGCAAGGTAGACTGTAAAGTATGACAGATTGAATCCTGACTATCTCACCTACTGGCTTTGTATGACCTTAGATTATCACTTAACTTGGTTTCAACTCAATTTCCTCATTTATAAATGGGAATCAGAATTTCTTCCCTGACCTTATGAAGCTGTTATAAAAATTAAATAGATAATGGGGACAAAAAGGCTTTGTAAACAAAAAAAGACAGTATACTGTACACTGTAGAGGGCAATTTTACAGTCCAGAGCACTCAATGAACATTCAATGTCATTATCAATATGTCCTTATTGGAGAGCTTCTGCTAGTAATGACAACTGAAACTTTGTGCTGAAGTATGGCTCCAGCACCTGTGAGGGTAACAATGATTGCTAGCTATCTTTACCTTTTCAAGGGATTGGAAGATTAGTTCAGAAAAAAATTGTTTTAAAGAAGAACCAGAAAAAAGAAAGAAATGATTTAAAGTCTGCAAAGTAGAGGACACTCCCCCAGAGAAAAGTGGTAGAATTGTTACCCGATGGCACCAATACTGATCCTGGGAAGAGACCCCCTGCCCCTGGCCAATAAAAAGAGGTTAGCAGGGAGAAGACTAGGTTGCAACACTGCTGCTGCAGAAATATTCAGAGTCAAATGGTAGAAAAATGGATTTTATTCAAAGCCACTTTTGAAGAAAGATAGAAGAAACTTTTTGTTGCAAGAATTCCATCTTCAAAATCTTGGAAGGCAAGCAAAACTTTTAAAGGAGAAGCAGCAAAATGAGACAAAATGCAGGAAATATACATATGCAGATTTAGTTAGCCTCTGGTAGAGAGGCTTGCAGTGGGGACAATCTCCATTGTCAGTTCTTTCAGAGTCTGTCAGGCTGTGGAGGGGCAGTCACTTAGATTCCATTCTCAGCATGAGGAAGCTGCTCTCAATTTCAGAGGGGAGGCCTCAAATTCAGACTGTTTCAGAATTAATACCAACTACTATTCCTGGCACAACCCCAGTGAGAAATGGAACTGCCCACAATCCTCAATCGGTATTTGCAGTTGAAGACATTTGATTTACTTGATTAGAAAAGGAATCTGAATTGGGAATGCAAATTAAGTTCTTTCAGTTCTGCATTAAGTTTCCACCAGTGGCAAGAGAGCAATTTGCATGCTGAATCTGCTTTCTCTCTCAGGATGGTAACTATTTATGGTCAACTCCAGAAAGACAGAGAACTCCCCCCCACTGACCAATAAAAAGAGGTTAGCAGGGAGAAGACTAGGAACAAGAAGGTTGTTTGCAAAAATTCTTGGCAGTGATTTGCAGATGAATTTTCCTGAGGATTTCCCCTTGTGAAGAAGGGAAAGGAAGGAAGGAAGAAAGAAAGAGGAAATCACGCCTTCTTTAAATAGAAGTAAATCATCCCCAATTTTTAAATAAGGGCAATACAGGTGGTTTCCTTAATTTTCCTTCATAGTCCCAAGAAGCCTTTGCTTCCCAAACTAATCTCTGATCAGAGTGCATTTTCACAGCTCCCAGGTCCTGGTTCTGAAAGAACAGTAGATAGTCAATTCCCAGGCAATTGAATTTGAGGCTTCTGACAAAAGAATCCCTCATATGGTTAGGGGTGCCACAGTGCTGGGGCCTTCTGGGAAAATGAGGCAGGATGAAGACCCCTGCTCAAACCCTGATGATTGTGGTCAAGTCAGAAAGATTTCTTACATGTCATTTAGACTAACAGGCCATGAGTTTATTAGAAGGGATGGGAAAGGGGAAAGGGGGACACTCAAGGGAGAGAGTGGTCCTCTCTGAAGGAAATGGAGACTTACAAAACCCTCAGGGAAAAAGGGAGCTCAGGAATCTGACCTGTTGCAATTTCCCTTATCTGCCAGTATCCCCCTGCCCAAAGCAAGCCTGCCCAAAGTAACTGAACAACTCTTCCCATGACCTGGCCCTGCTAAACCCTATAAATCTCAGAACTTTGTTGAGCCTGTTGCCATTTTCCCTCTTGAAAATGTGCCCCTTGGCTGCTTAATAAAGCATCACTGATCCATCCATTGAGGTCTGTCTTCATTTCTTTTCTTTTTGTATTCTCTTTCATTTGCCTTCACTGTCGAAGAGGACAGTGACAGCATTCCTCTCCTGCACTAAGTTTTACTGAGGACTCCAGAGAAGTTTCCTGAGTCCCACCCAAGTCCACCTCTTGATATTTGACTGACAACAGAATGACCTCAAACTTTAAAGTCCTCATTGCACATGACAACTGTAGGTCATTTTGGCCCTTACTGATCAGTTCTAATTGGAACCTGTTCTTACATATTTTATGGTTAGAGGGTATTATCCTTATATCCCTGAGTTCAAGGATTTGGTCACATAAGTCTCTCTCTTCAGGGTAATTTGGGTTCCCGTTAATGACATTATTTCAGGCCTACATTTATCCTGCAGATAACAGGTAGTTTGAAGAGGTATGTGACATATCTTGTCCACTTAAGGCAGACAGGGCTACAGGTAAATTGTTTCCTGGAAAAGAAAATATGTGAGGGTCAGCACCATGGGCCCATTTCATACAATTATTCCCTTAACCTTATGTTCCCATCACTTATATTTCTCTGTCCCATGTTAGAGGCACTTGGTTGTCAAATTGCTTTCACTTGAACTTTTTTCCATTTCTCCTCCCCAAAATTCAGACAGTTGGACAAAGAAGGTATTATTAATATTTCACGAATGAGGAAGTGGATGCAAAGGGGTGATCTATCCAGCTTTTCAGAATGAATAGATAGGAGAGAAAATTCAAGTGTTCTGATTATTAGCTGGGATCTTTCCATGAAATATCATTTCTCACTAACCAAACCCTCCTCAATACCCCAGGACTCTTAGAGTTCTTAAAGATGCTTTTTCTTTTTTTCCTATTAAGTAAACAGAGGAGGTAGTAAAAGTCACTTTTCCTGCAATGTATTTTTATTTTTCTGGGGACAATACCTTGTCCCAAAGAAATCAATTGAATTATATGATTTCAGATTATTTATAGGCAGGTGAGGGAAGAATCTGGGAAGTAGAAGGGCCCTTTTAACTTCCAAACAGGTACCATAATTTGTGCACAGGTATGATCAGTCATGAATATTATGGGAAATATTAAGCTATGGAATCTTTGGCCTAGCCTTAGCAGTTACAGAGATTGGAGAGCGTTTACTTCCTCTTTCCACTGATGGTTCATTTTGGTTTATTCTTTCATAACGAACAGTTCCAGCATAAGTCATTTCCCAAGGTTTGTGATCTGGAAATATACTTAGAAATCTTTAGATCTATTTCCCTTCACTGTGCAGATGGTAAAACAGAGACCTGTGTAGGGTACAAGGTTTACAGAGATCAGGTGACAAAAACAATGAGTTTGAGAGCTGGGAGTAAGGTCCCATACACCCAATGAAGGAATAACAAAGAGAATTGATGCCTTAGTTCTAGCATTGTCTTTAATAGCAACAAACTAACAAACAACAACAACAAAACAGTGAGCACGCACTTCAGTTCCTAGGAACACTTAAGAATATTTAAGACAAGTATTACAAATTATGGGTTATCACCTTTATCTATAAAGGATGGCAGCATTTATTAAATGACTAATATGTGACTGTAAAATGCAAAAACGTGTTCAGTGGGTCCTCAATATAGACTGACACAAAAAGATATAGGGGTAGACCATTTCAGTTAGAAATAGCTTTATAAATTATCCAATAACTTTTCCATTATCCATTTTATAAGTTAGGAAACAGGCATAAAAAGGACAGTGACACATCCCTAATCATAATAGCCAGCTAATGCCAGAGGTAGTCCTATAGACTTTTTTGAATACTAAATCAACATTTTATACACAATAACACATCACTTCACAAAGTCCCAGAGAAGGAAAGTGTCAGGTCCAGAGTCACACAGTTCAGCAGTGCTAAAGAGAGGACTAAATGCAGTCCTCTGATTTATAGGCTATGATCTTTCTACTTCTCTGGAAGAACAATAACAACAATCATAAGAGTAGAAATACTAATTGCATTTGGGCAGGGGATATAGCTCATTGGCAGAGTATTTGCCTAGCATGTTTGAGGCTCTGGTTTTGATCCCCAGTGCCTCAAAAACAAATAACAATAACAATAACTTAGATATTATTTACAGAGTGCTTACTATGTGCCAGGCATTGGGTTAAGTACTTTACATATATTACATCTTTTAATTTTTCAACATTTTATAGATGAAGAAATCCAGATTCTAAAAGGCTAGTTTGACTGAAACATACACAGATCTGAATCCAAAATCTGTTTTGTTGTTTTTGTTGTTGTTACCAGGGATCAAACCCAGAGACACCCAATGACTGAGTCATATCCCCAACTATTTTTGTATTTTATTTACAAACAGGGACTTGCTGAGTTGCTTAGGGCCTTGCTAAATTGTTCAGACTGGCTTTGAACTTGCAATCCTCCTGCTTTAGCCTCCTGAGCTACTGGGATTACAGGTGTGCACCACAGCATTGCACCAAACTCTGTGTTTTTTTAACCACTATACCATATTCTTTTTCAGTAGAGACCAATAAAATTAAGTCAGAGGTAGTTCTAAAGGATTCTAAAGGAAATGTCTAGATTTGAAGAATCAAACTTTTCTGTAATAGCTTCTTCAGGTCAATATAACTCTAATACATTTTATTTTTTGAGAGTTGGGAAAATATAAAAAAGTATATAAAGATAAATACTAGTCAACATAATCCTACCACCCAGACTTAATATCTTAGTGTATTTTTTCCCCAGTCTTCTGATAAAATCAATTTTTGGATGATTTGAATTCTATGATTCAAATAAATTCTGTGGTCAAATACAGATTCTTTGAACTGAAAGTATCTTCTCCAAAATATTTCAAAGGGCTGGTCAGTATTCAATTTGTCCTTAAATGCCCCAAGTTTGTGTGGAAGTCCTTATTCATTGCTACCCTTAAACACTGGTTTCATTAAACATTGCTACCCTTAAACATTGCTATCATTAAACACTGGTTTATCAATCATAAGCAATTTTATGATCTCAGTCAATGTTTCTTAATGTATATTCCATCAAATCACAGTCTTCTAAGATACTCTTGGGGAAAGGAGTTCTATGGTTGAATCAGATTGGGAAACATTGTATATTAGACTCACTAGTTGAGATTTACAATGCTTAAAGTTCTTCAGTTCTTCTGTTTAGGCAGAATTTTTCTAAGTTTCTTTCATTTTGGAACTCTTTTTCTACAATCACTTATTGGTATATAGTAGTATTTGGAAAAGACTGATCTAGTTAGGATGTCCAACCATCCAATTTGCCTGGGAATGAGGAAGTTTCCAGGAAGTGAGACTTTCAACTTAAAGCCATGAAAGTCGTGAGAAAACAGGGATGACTGCATAAACTCAGAAGCAATATAAACTTTCTTTCTCTCTAATTTTACAGACAAAAATTACAATCTAGAAATGTAGAATTGATTTAAAACAAATATTCCATGATCAAAGCTGGAATTCAAAGCCACAATTTATGGATCCCAAGCCAATAATTTTTTTATACTCTGCTTGACTGAAAGCTTTGGAAAATGAAAAGAAGAAAACAATCTGATAAATTTATTCATGAATATTTAGAGATACCCTGCTAATTGTGAGTCAGGCCTTAAGACCTTCTAGATGGATATTCCCATCACTAGCCTTTTACTAGGTGATGTCTGGCAGAAGGAAAACAGTTGCTTGTGGCCTAAAGTATGAAGCTGGTATAATGTTGGGTGTATGTAGTCTCTCCTGTCTGATCTTTCCCCAAAACTTGACTGGTCAAACTTCACAAAGATTTAGAAGTTTTAAATCTGATTTCTACTTCTGCCTGACAATGCTGGAATGCTTTTCCTAATAGGTTGATTTTTTCTATTCTCTAAGAAGCTTGCATAATTATTTTCCCTTTTGTCGAAACTTCTGCACATCCTTAAATCTTCACATTTAGCAGATGACCCTGTCTCATACTTCATTGAGAAAATGGAAGCCATGTTAAAAAAAAACTCTTCTCTCCTTTCCACCAAATCTTGCTGCTTCTATAGTAATCCACTACCTTCTTTCATGTTCTAATATAAGAAGTGATCCACTAAAGAATGAGTCTTACAGACATCTATTGTTTCTACAAAGATAAAAAATAGTTTATGTCCATATAATCCAAGAATAATTAATATAATTGCAAAATACATCCATCAAGACCAAAGTAGATTTACCAAGAACAGGTAATTGTTAGAAAATAGAAGGAGATTTTTAAATTGAATGCCCTAATACAAGCTGTGCAAATACAAGTTGTGCAAATCGTTGAAATCAATAGTACTCTAGAACACTGCAAAAGCTTCTTCCTGCCTTAAAGGAATATAACTTTGAAAACCTTTTAAAAATCAATTTGGGTAAATTTTCCTTCAGGTATCTAATGTTCTAAATAAATAATCTAAACCATACATAAAATAAAATAATTTTAGCCAGGCACACTCCTATAATCCCAGCAATTTAGGAGGCTAAGGCAGGAAGATCCTAAGTTTAAGACCAGCCTCAGCAATTTAACAAGATTCTGTCCCAAAATTTAAAAAAAAAGTAGAAAGGATATAGCTCAGTGGGTAAGTGTCCCTGTGATACTGCCGTTTACTGGTGATGAGTTTTGCTTCCTCAGATGTTGAAGTATATAACAGCCAGAGAAGCACACCAAGGCAAGCATATATTAAGCAGATTTTATTTAAAAGTAGTAACACAGACTTCTCCCAGGAGGGCGAAGGGGGCCATGGCTGATGTTCTACAATCCCAAGAAGTGAGCGTACCTTACATCTTTTATATATTAGGGTCCTCTTTGTTCTGTCTCCCCCATCTTTCTCCTTCCTGTCTATGTGACTAGGCCCAGGAGATACCCTGACATGGCAAAAAAGGGGAGAAGCAGATGGCAGGGAGAAGGGCCACAGTGAGAATTCAGACAGGTAAGGGCCCAGGGGACATTAATTAGCAATTCCCTGTCTGCAGTTTTTTTTTTTTTGGGGGGGGAGGGGTAGTTAGGCAGGTAACCTTGGTGATCAGAAGGGCACTGGAGACACTGACATTCCAATCTCCCAGGGGCAGTCTCCAATTTCCCAGAGTCAGATGGCCTTCATTCCTTGCTTCCACCAGATTTCCTTTTCTACACTAATTACCTGTCCTCAATTCTGACTTCACCCGGGATTAATCCACAGTATGCCTCGCCCCAAATTAAATATTTTCAAAAACTTTGCAGTTGAGAAGGAAATGACACAAACTTGCCTTCTCTCTATATTCTACTTTAAAAGAAGGACTCCTAGTATTGCTATAAAAAGGCCCTGAAAATATCACAATGCTTCACACATTATTAGTCTATTTGTGGATTACATTATAATTTACCAGTTGCAAGAAATGTAAATCTCACAATAATATATCCAGTTAACAGCGAATTTTTGGCTTCAGAACTAACTACACAAAACCATAATTTATAGCGTATATCCAACTAAAGATCTACTCTGTTTATTCACTACTGAATTTAAGTTAGAGTAGGTGATAGGGTTTCTTTGTAGTCCAACAGGAAAAAAAGGATGTCCTGTGCAATCATTTTTTTTTTGGTACCAGGGATTGAACCCAAGGATGCTTAAACCCTGAGCTGCATTCTCAGTCCTTTTTTTAATTCTAAGACAGGTTCTCTCTAAGTCGCTTAGGATGTTCTGTGGCAAATCTTTAATTTATCACAATTATGCAAAAATATTCTTTGGACTTAAGAAAGGTCTATTACATTGGTCAACTCTCCAAATGTCATGATTGCAAAAATTTAGGTGGTTAAGAAACATATATTTTTCCCAAAGTCCCATTTCATTCAAAGAACCCTTGTGACTTCCAAAATATACATTAACTGGAAAAAATAGTAGACAATTATATTTGAGACACCAAAAGAATTAGACTGCTAATAGATTCAACAAGACACTACTCAAATATGAATGAGAAATGTGAGTTTGCAAATATGCATGATGATGAAATCAATAAGACTAGAGAAAGGAAATAATGCATCTAACTGGAAAGCTCTAAGAATGAAGTTGAGCATGAAGGGAGGACTGTGTCTTCACAAATCCATGTAAAATTGTGTTAGGTCAGAATTGGAGCGGATATATTAGAAAAAACAAACTACTGAGGCAGAAGGCAGTGCACCAAACAGTGACCAATCAAACAAGGGCAGAAAAACTTCACTGACCCTTATGGTCACCTATCAATCAGCAGGACCTCCCCATTCAGGCCTATAAAGACCCTGGGCAACTGGGGCCACCTGCAGATTTTCTCTGGCTCCCTACCCTGACCTGTACCCCAGGGGGGCTGGGAATTTTTCCAGAGAGCCAAATTCCAGTAAAACTTGCTTAGACGACTTTCTGCTTGATTTTGTTTGGCCACTAGCCCTGCTCCTGAGCTTACAAAATTCACATAGGAAAGACATGCATTCTGGAACCTGAGTAATGTGAATGGTGATTGTGGATACCCACTTACTGATGTGAAGTATGGTAGGATGAGACCAAAACCCAAAGACAGTGGCTTGTTTACTAAAATGTCCTGACACAGCCACATCAATGTTTATAGCAGCTCAATTCATAATAGCTAAACTATGGAACCAACCTACATGCCCTTCAACAGATGAATGGATGAAGAAAATGTGGTACATATACACAATGGAATATTACTCAGCCTTAAAGAAGAATTAAATTATGGCATTTGCAGGTAATTGGATGAAGCTGGAGAATAGCATGCTAAGTGAAATAAGCCAGTTCCAAAAAACCAAAGGCCAAATGTTTTCTCTGATAAGCAGATGCTGATCCATAGTGGAGGCGGGTAGGGAACAATGAAGGAACTTTGGATGGAGCAGAGGGGAGGGAGGAGATGGGAAGGATGGTAGATTGAGACAGGCATTATTACCCTATGTACGTGTATGATTACACTATTGGTGTGACTCAGCACTATGTACAGCCAGAGAAATGAGAAATTATGCTCCATTTGTGTACAACGCATCAAAATGCATTCTACTGTCATGTATAACCAATCAGAACAAATAAAAAAAGTCCAGAAAGGAAGAGTCACTTAATATATGGTATAAATAGATCTCCATTATTTTAAGACTTGTTTTGGAAGCAGCTGTTCTCAGTATGCAATTAGAGAGCTAGGACATGTCAGGAATAAGTCAGTTCAGCAAATTTTAGGTTTCAGTCCAGCTGGTCATGATTAGATCAATCTGCCTATAGCAGTGTCCAATCCAGGGGTCAGGGAACAGAGGCAGGGCTCAGACCTTGGAGAATGGAGGCTGGCAGTAACTGGTGGGGTAAGCAACAGTCTTAGGAAAGGAAGGAATACTAGGCAATGCATCTGGTCAGCAGTAAGAAATAGAAGCCCTGGATAGAAACCCAGTCATATTTGATTTTCTTTTGAAAGGAGTTAAGGGAAATCTGGCAGGAATACCAGTTAGAGGGCTAATCCTAGGAAATGGCTCAGTGGTCTGTGGGGAGAAGTTATTTGATACTACCAGGAGCAGGAAGAGCCAAAGGTAAATGTCTTAGGGAATTCTGAAATTCAAAACCGGGAAAGACAAAATCAGTTTCCATGTCCAAATTTAAGAGACAAATAATGTTCTAGAACAGGAATGTCAAGCAAAAAATGTTGAGCTGTACCAAGAAGGGAAAGAGAAAGGGTGGAACAAAGTGAGAAGGTCCAAGAGAATTGGTTCATAATTATGTCAACCAGATCAAAGCAAACTGGATCAGTTCATGTGAGTTCTGTAAATGGACCAGCTGAGAGAAGCCTCAGCATGTAGGGTTCAAAGAGATTGCTACTGTGAGAAGAGGAAGACGGGCTGAATAAAGAAGGCCATGGATTACATGACTCACATATAGGAGCAAGGAAAAACTGGAGGAACATTATTATCAAAAATAGTGGTTTCTATGCTTTTTGAGGAAAAATGTTTCATTTCAATGTCAATTTTTATGCTGGGTATGCTGGTACATGCCTGAATCACACTGGTTTAGGTGACTGAGGTAGGAGGATTAGAAGTTCAAAACCAGCCCAGCAATTTAAGGAGATCCTGTCTTAAATTTTTAAAAATTTTTTTAAAAATCTCTATTCTTTAACACTTGATATATTAATTAGTGTTATCATTCTTATCAAATATTAAAATGATACAATTCTATGAGTAAGACATAGCCAATGGAAAAACTAGAGGTCACTTAAATACTAAAAAAAAAAAAAAAATGTAACTCTACTGGAATATCCCAAGTTTGGATTACGCCTCTAAAGGTCTTTTGAAATTTGAAGGTTTCATAGTGGATGGAGCAATGAGTTCATATTTAATTACATCTACTTGTGACAATGTTTACCGGAAATAATTGTGGCTATGCTTCCACATAAATCTATCACAAAACCATACAACAATGACTTATTGACCTATTTTGGGTTATAGGGAGGCATACCTGAAAATCTGATGAAAGTTATTTCCACTTAGATAAATCAACACATATGTGTAGATATAAAAACTTGCATATCATTTATCATGCTTTACACCCTCCTGAAGCCTATGTATGGCCCAACAGATGATCTTGGATAACTAATCTTGGTTACCTGAATGAGAACTTATGCTCTGGATGAAAACATTTGATTTCAGTTTTGTACATTGGTCACTAATTCATCTTAGGTTGTTACCAAGGGATGCTGTGATTCATTTCTAGCATTTGTTAATTTCTTGAGTGTTTAATGTCTATGGCATAGTGTACATAAGTAAGTTGTGATGGGCTGACAGATCTGGCTCCATGAGAATGTTATAGACCAGACAATAAAGGAAATGACTAAACAGACTCAATTTTGCTCTGAGACTCCATGTTATGTAGGAAATAATCTTCTCCCATGGGGACACGCTGCCTCTATACCCATCCTCAGTTACTTAGAGTGACATGTTTAGCAATACAAAACGACAATTCTTATGTAATGAAAAATTGCTCTCTTTTGATCTCTATTGCTCTTAACCAATGTACCATGTAAACGGTAATTGTGTGGATGTTAGTAACCATTGTTTAGTTTGTACTTAGGTAAGGGTCATTTTGACCCACTTCCCCTTCTGTTGATGATCTCATGATGTTAGTTTGTAATTTTGAATCACAGCAACAGACACTTATTATTGATGTAATTTTTGGTATAAGAACCTCTACAACCCTTTGGTAGGGGGTGTTCTCCCAATAGCCATTTTTTGGGGCTTTGTGTGAGACAGTCAGCTGGCCAGCTTAATAAAGATTCTCAAATTTGAACTTATCAGTGGTGATCAGTCTGTTCTTAAGTTGCGCCACATAACAAAGCGTAGAGTTAGTTCGGAAGATTTCATGGATAATAAAGAACCATTATTAAAATCTGTAACTTTTTTTCTGCTTCATAGATTCCCTAAATGACATACTTTTCTAGATATAAACAGAGAATCCTATTGAAGAATAATCTGGATAAACTAATTTTCTTCTTTTTCAATAATTAAATCCAGTATGGACAGATTCTGATTTAAAATGATTGCTTTTCTAGAACAATGTCAAAATTAAAACCAACAGACTGAAAAAGCAACATATGGAATGTGAGAAAATATTTGTAAATCACATATTTGATAAAGAGTTAATATCCAGAGTATATTAAGTACTCATATAACTCAACAACAAAAAACAAACAACCCAATTTAAAAATGGGCAAAAAACTTGAGTGAACATGTCTCCAAATAAGATGTATAAATTACCAGCAAGCATATGAAAATATGCCCAAATCATGAATCGTTAGGAAAATACAAATAAGACCTCACTGCTAATATCAAAAGAAGAAAATATAAAAAAAGAGAAATGGGAAGCTTTGTACTTTTCTGGTGGGAATGCAAAATGGTACAGTTGTTGTGGAAAACATTTCCTCAAAAAATTATAGATAGAATTACTGCATGATCTGGCAATTCCACTTCTTGGTATATACACAAAAAAACTGAAAGCAGGGACGAAAGATAAATTTGTACATGCATATTTACAGCAGCACTATTCATAACAGCCAAAAGTGCCTATAAAGAAATGAATATATAAACAAAATATTTTATATATACATATATATATATATATATACACATACATACATACACAAGGGAATATTATTCAGTCTTAAAAAGGAAAAACATTCTGACACATGCTTTAACCTGGATGAACCTTGAAGGCAATATGTTAATTGACATAAGATAATAACAAAAGGCAAATTCCTCTTATGTAATATACCTACTGCAAGTCAAAATCACAGACACAGAAAGTAGACAGGTGGTTGTCAGGGACTCAGGAGAGGAAGAAATTTGTTCCTTAATGTGTATAGAGTTATAGTTTTGCAATGATGAAAACAATTCTAATAATTGTTTGAACAACAATGTAAATATACTTAAAGCTACTACACATTTAAAAATAGTTAAGATAGTGTTTTAGTCAGTTATTTTGCCTCTGTAATTAAAGAACCCAACCAGAACAATTGTAGAGGAGGAAATGTTTATTTAAGGGCTCACAGTTTCCGAGGTCTTAGTTCATAGAAGGTTGTCTCCATTCCTCAGGGCTTCAGGTGAGGCAGAACATCATGGCAAAAGAGTGTGGCAGAGAGAAGCAGCTCACATGATGACCAGGAAACAGAGAGAGAGGGTCTCCACTTGCCACATACAAATATATACCCATAACCACACCCCCAATTCCCACCTCCTCCAGTCACACCCGACCTGCCTCCAGTTATCACTCAATAATCCCATCAGGGATTAATTCAGTGATTGGGTTAAAACACTCACAATCCAATCATTTCTCCTCTGAATCTTCTTGCATTGTCTCACATGTGAGTTTTTGAGGGACACCACATCTAAACCATAACAGATGGTAAATTTTATGCTATTTTACCTCAGTTAAAAATAAATTTTAAAAAGAAGAAACCAATACTCAATTTTAAGAGGCACAAATTAACAAATGGCATTGTGAATCCATAAAACACACTATGTCAAATTTAAGAATTGGTATACATAAAAGGGTGTCTTAATAGATGTCAGGGCAGGGTGAGATACCATATTTAATAAAATACAGCATCCATTCATGCTCAAAACACTAGAAAAAATAGGGATAGTGGGAACATTCCTTAACATTGTAAAGGCCATCTATGCTAAGCCCTGGCCAATATCATTCTAATTGGTGAAAAACTGAAAGCATTTCCCCTAAAAACTGGAACAAGGCAGGGATGCCCTCTTTCACCACTTCTATTCAACAATGTCCTCAACACTCTAGCCAGAGCAATTAGACAGACCAAGGAAATTAAAGGGATATGAATAGGAAAAGAACTCAAACTATCCCTATTTGCTGATGACATGATTATATATTTAGAGGAAGCAGGAAATTCCACCAGAAAACTTTTAGAACTCAGAAGTGAATTCAGCAAAGTAGCAGGTTACAAGATCAATGCTTATAAATTGAATGCATTTTTATACATAAGTGATGAATCCTCAGAAAGAGAAGTTAGGAAAACTACCCCATTCACAATAGTCTCAAAAAAAAATAAAATAATTGGGAATCAATCTCACAAAAGAGGTGAAAGACCTCTACAATGAGAACTACAGAACACTAAAGAAAGAAATTAAAGATAGGCAGAATTTACTGTCAAAATGTCCATACTATCAAAAGTGCTATACAGATTCAACACAATTTCAATTAAAATCCCAATGACATACCTCACAGAAATAGAGCAAGCAATCATGAAATTCACCTGGAAGAATAAAAGACCCAGAATAGCCAAAGCAATCCTTAGCAGGAAGAGTAAAGCAGGGGGTATCACAATACCAGAACTTCAACTATACAACGAAGCAATAGTAACAAAAATGTCATGTATTGGCAACAAAATAGACAGGTAGATCACTAGTACAGAATAGAGGACATGAACACAAACCCATACTAGACAAAGGGGCCAAAAATATGCAATGGAGAAAAGATAGCCTCTTCAACAAATGGTGCTGGGAAAACTGGAAATCCATATGCAACAGAATGAAACTAAAACCCTATCTCTCACCCTGCACAAAAATCAACTCAAAATGGATCAAGGATCTTGGAATCAGACCAGAGACCCTGCATCTTATAGAAGAAAAGTAGGTTCAAATCTTCAATATGTTGGCTTAGGATCAGACTTCCTTAACAGGACTCCCATAGCACAAGAAATAAAAGCAAGAATCAATAACTGGGATAGATTCAAACTAAATAGCTTTCTCTCAGCAAAGGAAACTATCAGCAATGCGAAGAGAGAGCCTACAGAGTGGGAGAAAATCTTTGCCATTCATACTTCAGATAGAGCGCTAATTGCCAGAATATATAAAGAACACAAAAAACTTTACACCAAGAATACAAATAACCCAATCAACAAATGGGCTAAGGAAATGAACAGACACTTCACTGAAGAAGATCTACAAGCAATCAACAGGTATATGAATAAATGTTCAACATCTCTAGTAATAAGAGAAATGCAAATCAAAACTTCTCTAAGATTCCATCTCACCCCAATTAGAATGGCAATTATCAAGAATACAAGCAACAATAGGTGTTGGTGAGGATGTGGGAAAAAAGGTACACTCATACATTGCTGGTGGGGTTGCAAATTAGTGCAGTCACTCTGGATAGCAGTGTGGAGATTCCTTAGAAAACTTGGAATGGAAACACCATTTGACCAGTTATCCCACTCCTTGGCCTATACCCAGAGGACTTAAAATCAGCATACTACTGTGATGCAGCCACATCAATGTTCATAGCTGCCCAATTCACAATAGCCAGATTGTGGAACCAACCTAGATAATCCTTCAATTGATGAATGGATAAAGAAACTGTGATATATATATATATATACACACACACATACAATGGAATATTACTCAGCCATAAAGAATAATAAAATTATGGCATTTGCAGGCAAATGGATGAAGTTGGAGAATATCATGCTAAGTGAGATAAGCCAATCTCAAAAAACCAAAGGCCAAATGATCTCGCTGATAAGCAGATGATGATACATAATGGGGGGTGGGAGCGGGGCAAGAATGGAGGAAGGAGGGACTGTATAGAGGGAAAATAGGGATGGCAGGGGTGGGGGGAAGGAAAAATAACAGAATGAATCAAATACCATTACCCTATGGAATCAAATACCATTACCATTTTGATTACACAAATGACATGCCTCTACTGCATGTACAACCAGAGAAACAAGTTGTACCCCATTTGTTTACAATAAAAATAATTTTAAAAATCTTTTACTCTTTACAACAAACAACTCAAAATGGACCAAAGACCTAAATTTAAGACTGGCAACCATGAAACTATTAGAAAAAAACTGGGAAAGCACTTGAAGACAAGCTGGTATAGGTAATAATTTTCTTGGATAAGACCTCAAAAACACATGATACACAAACAAATCTACAGAAAAGAGATTAGTATATTAAACTAAAAAGCTCCTGAACAGCAAAGGAAATAATCAGTGGTGTGAACGAGCAACATATTGAAAGAGAATAGGTTTTAAAATTATTCATCTACCAAAGGATTGATATCCAGAGTATATAAGGAACTAAAAAAAATCCAAAAATAAAGTAATCCAATTAAAAATGGGCAAATATTCTTAATAGATATTTCTCAAAAGAAGAAATTCAAATGGGCAAAAAATTTGTGAAAAAAATCAACATCAATATCCATCAGGGAAATGCAAACAAAAACACAATGAGACATCAACTCACCCCATTTAGAATGACTATTATCAAAAAGAAAACAATAGCAAATGTTGGTGCAATTGTGAAGAAAATGGAACTCTTATACAATGTTAGTATTGCTTGACAGTATGGAGATTCCTTTAAAAATTACATATAAATCCACTATATGATCCAGCAATTCCTCTTCTAGGTATATATCCAAAGTAATTGAATTCATTAGTAATACTATTCAGGCATAAAAAGAATGAACTCTTGTCACTTGCTGCAAAATGAATATAACCAGAAGACATTATGTAAGCTGGACATAGATAGACAAGCACCATATTTTCTCGTATGTAGAAAATTAAAAAGTTGAGTTGAATGTAGAATAGTGATTACCAGAGGTTGGGAAGGGTGTGTGTTATGGGACACGGTGGATAAGGGGTGCACACTCTATGCATGTATGGAAATATCACAGTGACTCCCATTAATATATATAATTAATATGTTAATAAAATTTTAAAGTAAATTAACTACTTGTATCTGGTAATTGAAAAAAATGTTTACTCTCAGTTAACTGTTCAAAATGCTTATTTAAATTCCAAATTAGTCAAGCTTTCTAGTAAACATTACATGTATATACATATATATAAAATATTCATTTAGTCTTATACCATTAACAAAAGTGTGCCCCTCCCCCCACAATTGGTCATTTGATGACCTTTCATTGGCAGTTTTGCCAGTGCCATCAGCTGTCAATAATCTTTGCTGAGGGCATTAAGTTTCAACCCAGTCATCTCCTTTTTGAAAATAAAATTCAGAGAATTTCTTAGATGGAGTTGTGACAACATCTTGTTTGTGGAATTCCAAACAAGTTCTAAAATAGTGCTGCTTAACTGAATTGAGTCTAACATTTAAAATGGTCCAAGACTCTGCTTTAATACCTCATATTTGGAAATCAAAGGAGTAGTTCAATATAAAGGCTGTTTGTAAATCATGGACTTTGAAAAAGAATATCAACAAAATAGAAAAATGCAGAATATGGATGCTCCAGAAAATGTGTAGAGGATTTTATAGCCAATAATCATTGGTGAGGCTATAGAAAATTACACAAACAAATTTTCTTTGCAGATTCCAAAATTTAAACTGTGGATTCCATTATGATGATACTACTTTCAGAATATGTGCTGTTCGAAATCAGTTAGAATAAAATCCAGTAACTGTTATCACAGCAATAACACATAATGTAGTGTTAAGTGATTTTGCATCTGAATTATTCATATGACTGCAAAGGTCAATAGTTCCAAGGGTACTTAGAGTTCAAGGCAGGATGCTTTGGGTTGTTTCAGGATGAGTAATAGAACACACTAGTAGATTTGAGTATTAACAAGGAAGCTAGCTCCGGATGTGGTCTATTAATAATCTCTAAATATATCTTCCACAATATCATCTCTCAAGTCCCTTAGTCAAGGTTGTGGGAGACACCGGAGGTTAAGATCATAATGACCACACAGTTGAGGATGCTGGGATGTGGTTTCTTCTGAGAGATTTCACTTGTCACAAGAAGGGGAGATATCACTGCTTCCTGGGGAGAAAAAAAAGTGATACTTTATTGAAAACATTTACCAAATCACTGTTATCATTGGAATACTTCAACCATGAGAAGCTGGTAACAAATTTCCTAAAATATCCTTTGAGGAAGCAGAGTTTATGCATTCATTGGATAAATGTGTACAGAGCACCTGTTTTGTGTCAGGTTTGATTCAAGACATATTAAGTCATTGCCTTCTTGGCACTTACATACTGCATAAGTAATATGTAATACTCCAAATTGCATATTTGAAGGGAGATAAAAATTTAAAGTAATGCAATATAATATGGAAGTTCCAGTATAATTCCACCCAAACTCAGCCATTGAATCGATTTAATTAGAAAGTAGAAACATATTTTGCTCTAAAGGAGAAACATTTAAAAAGCTCTAGTGCCTTAAGTATGCATATGGGGGGGCCACAGAACTTCTGCTCAGACTAAAGCCCAATGGTCCAGCAAAATTTTGTAGTTTGTGAATAAGTTAAATCCATTTGATTTGATGGTACTCTCATTCATCAAGTTTCCTAAGTTAGGAAATTCAGACACCCTACCCTGTTTCCTATAGTATAAATCTACACATATGGGCATATACACACACACAATTGAGTCTCAAAGCCCTGTTCTTCTTATTTCATCAATGCTCAAATATAGGCACATTCTCTCCACACCTATCACAATTGTTGTATTTAAGACCTACATTATTATCTTCATATAGAAACCTCAATTATTTTTAAATCCTCTCATTAAAAGATGAGTATATAGTCTGCCTTTCCTGGGACAGTTTCAGTTGACCTGTAAGTGTCCCAGTTTCTATTTTTTCTTTTGGTGTTATTATTAATTGTGACCGCTTTCACCCTCAAATGTATTGTGATTTGGATGGTGAACTAAATGGTTGATGTCGTTTTCACATCTCCAATGTATCTTCTCTTACTAATAAATGGTCCAATTCCATTTTTTCTTTTTTTATTACATCATTATAGCTACACATAGTAGTTGGGTTCATCCCAAGAAAATCATACATGCATGAAATTTAATTTCAGTTCCCATTCCCCCTTTTTCCTCCTCTTATACCTCACCCTATTCTTTCTCTATGAATCTTTCTTTTACTTACTTATTTCTTTATCTTTGATTGTTTCTTTCTACTTATATATAAATGTGAATTTCCTGTGGTATGTTCATATATGCACTTCCTCTCATACGTGGAAGCTAGAACAAAATAAGGGAAAGAATGAGGGGAGAATCAGATATCACAAAGATATAGAGAATAGCTATAGAGTAGAAAAAAGAGATCAAAAGGAAGAGAGGAGGATGGGAAAGGGGAGGAAATGCAAAATGAATTTTAATTATATTTATGTTTTTTTATTGGTACCAGGGATTGAACCAGGGATGCTTAACCATTGAGCCACATCCCCAGATGTTTTTTAATGTTTTATTTTGAGACAGAGCTCACTTAGCTTAGGGCCTTGCTAAATTGCTGAGGATGACTTTATTTTTTTAAAACTTTTTAAAATGTTTGTTCTATTTAGTTGTACATGATAGCAGAATGGCAGGATGCATTTTGATTCATAGTACACAAATGGGGTACAACTTTTCAATTCTCTGATTGTACATGATGTAGAATCACATTATTTGTGTAATCATACATGTACATAGGGTATTGATGTTTATCTCACTCCACTATCTCTCCGGACCCCACCACCCATCATTTCCTTCTCCAAAATCCAACATTCCTCCATTCTTTGCTTACCCACTACCACTCCCATTATGTATCCGCATCCACTTATCAGAGGAAACAGTCAGCCTTTGGTTCTTTGGAATTGGCTAATTTCCCTTAGCATGATATTTTCCAACTCCAACTAGTTACCTGCAAATGTCATAATTCTATTCTTCTTTATGACTGAGTAATATTCCATTGTGTATACATACCACAGTTTCTTTATCCATTCATCTACTGATGGGCATCTAGTTTGGTTCCCCAGTCTAGTATTGTGAATTGAGCTGCTGTGAACATTGATGTGGCTGTGTCACTGTAGTATGCTGATTTTAAGTCCTTTGGGTATAAATCGTGGAGTGGGATAACTGGGTCAAAAGGTGGGTCCATTTCAAGTTTCTGAGGAATCTCCATACTGCTTTCCAGAGTGCTTACACCAATTTGCAATCCCACCAGCAATGTATGAGTGTATTTTTTTCCTCATATCCTCAACAACACCTATCGTTGCTTGTATTCTTGATAATAGTCATTCAAATTGGAGTGAGATGAAATCTTAGGGTAGTTTTGATTTGCATTTCTCTAATTACTAGAGATGTTGAACATTTTTTCATATATTTGCTGATTGACTGTATTTCTTCTGTGAAGTGTCTGCTCAGTTCCTTAGCCCATTTATTGATTGGGCTATTTGTATGAAAGGTGTAAAGTTTTTTGAATTCTTTATAAATTCTGGAGATTAGTGCTCTATCTGAGGTGCATGTGGTAAAGATTTTTCCCACTCTGTAGGCTCTCTCTTCATATTATTGATTATTTCCTTTGCTGAGAAAAAGCTTTTTTGTTTGAATCCATCCCGTTTATTCTTGATTTTATTTCTTGTGCTTTGGGATTCTTGAAAAGAAGTCTGGTCCTATGCCAACATGATGAAGATTTGGCCTACTTTTTCTTCTGTATGGTGCAGGGTCTCTGGTCTAATTCCTAGGTCCTTGATCCATTTTGAGTTTAGTTTTGTGCAGGGTGAGAGATAGGGGTTTAGTTTTACTTTGTTGCATATTGATTTCCAGTTTTCCCAGCACCATTTTTTGAAGAGGTTATCTTTTCTCCATTGTATGTTTTTGGCACCTTTGTGTAGTATGAGAAAACTGTATTTATGTGGATTTGTCTCTGTGTCCTCCATTCTGTACCATTGGTCTACCTGTGCATTTTGGTGACAATACCATGCCTTTTTTGTTACTATTGCTCTGTAGTATAGTTTAATGTCTGCTATTGTGATACCTCCTGCATCACTCTTTCTGCTAAGGATTGTTTTGTTTATTCTGGGTCGTTTATTCTTCCAAATGAATTTCATGATTGCTTACTCTATTTCTGTGAGGTACATCATTGGGATTTTAATTGGAATTGTGTTGAATCTGTACAGCACTTTTGGTGGTATGGCCATTTTGAAAATGTTAATTCTGCCTACTGAGGATGGCTTTGAACTTTCAATCCTCTTCCTCAGCCTCCTGAGTGGCTGGAATTACAGATGTATAATTGCATTTCTGAATATAAAAATAACATTCAAACCCTTCAATTAATGGCATTGGCAGTTTGAATTTATTCAATAAACTTCTCATTTCATACAAGTAGATCTAATTAATGACTTTAAATATAATTGAAGACTACCTAAAGTTATTTCCACAGAGATATAAATTTATCCTTTTTTGAAAAATTAATAATTTATAATTAATAATTATTACAGTAAGTAATATTATTGTATATTTATATTGTACTGTGTTGATTGATTCAACTACTTAACATATCCATCTACCTAAATGCTTATTACTCCATCCTATCTAACTGCAAATTTGTACCCTATGATGGACATCCTCCCAAATCCATTATCTAGTAAACCACCATTCTACTCTCTGCATTTATAAATTCAATTATTTTAGATTCTACATATAAGTGAGAACATGTGGTTTTTTTTCTTTTGGTACCTTGATGTTTTCACTTTTAAAGTGAACTCCAATTTCATTCTTATTGACACAAATAACAGGATATTTTTCATTTTTAAAGTTGAATACTATTCCATTGTGTATAAAAACCACATTTTCTTCATCCATTCATCAGTTTATAGATACTTAGGTTGATTCCATGTCTTGGCTATTGTAAATAATGCTGCAATAAGCATAGGAGTTCAGATATCTCTTTGACGGCACAGATTTCAAGTTATTAAGATGTATATCCAGAAGTGAGATGCTGGATCACATGAAAAAAATGTTGTTGTTTTTTTAAAACTTTAAAGGCACCTTGGTAAAATTCTCTATAATGATTGTATTAATTTACATGACTACCAGTAGTATACTAGGATTTCCTTTTCTCCATATCTTCATCAATATTTGTCATCTTGCATCTTATACTAGTTATTGAGAGGTGTGAAGTGATATCTTAATTTGCTTTAAAATTGCATTGACCTAATATTTGGTGGTATTGAGTATTGCTTCTTGTACTCTTTGACTCTATGTCTTCTTATGAGAAATGTCTATTCAGATCATTGGCTCCTTTTCAAATTGGGGTTGTTTGTTTTTGCTGAGTTGCCAGAGTTTCTTATATATTTTGGATTTTAATCCCTAATCAGGTGTAATGCTTGCAAATATTTTCTACTGATCTTAGGTTTTCTCTTCACTTTGTGAATTTTTTTTTTCTGTGCAGAAGCTTCTAAATTTAATGTAATCACATTTGTTTATTTTTGTTTTTGTTGACTGAGATTTTGGAGTCAAATACCAAAAATTTATTGCCAGCCCGTCCCACCGAGCCTCTTTGTAATTTCCCATACCAGAGCAAACTGTGGCCCCAAACCATGGTCTGGCTTCTGTGTATACAGGTTACTAACACTGAAGTGGGTTTCATAGTGGAAAGAAATAATTGTCAAGGTCAATGTCATGTAGTTTCCCCTTTATATATTATAGCTTTTTTACACTTTTAGCCCTTACATTTAAGTCTATAATCCATTTTGAGTTGATTTTTGTATATAATAAGGGTCAAATTTTATTCAGTGTATATGAGTATTAATTTTTCCCAACACATATTATTATTATTATTATTATTATTATTATTGGTACTGGGGATGTGGATGTGACCAAGGGCCTTGGGCATACTAGGCAAGAACTCTACCACTGAATTAAACCCCAGCCCAACACCCTTCATTAAAGAGACTGTCCTTAACCATTGTGTGTTCTTGGTTCCTTTGCAAAAGTACTGACTAAATGCTTGAGGTTATTATGATATTTTTATTCAGTCTCATTGGTTGATGTGTTTGTTTCCAGGAATGTTACATGATCTTTTATCACTGTAGTTTTGAATTAAGTTAGTGTGATGCCTCCATTTTTTTTATTTACTTAAGATTGTCTTTGCTATTTAGGTTATTGTGTGTGTGTGTGTGTGCATGGTTCCATAATAATTTCAGGATTTTTTATATTTCTATGAAAAATGACTTTGGAAGTTTTATAGAAATTGCGTTGAATCTATAGATAAATTTTGGTACCAGGAGCTTCTTAATGTGAATTCTTCCAATAAATAGGCAAAAAACCTAAACAGACACTTTTCAAAAGAAGAAATACAAGTGGTCAAATAAATGAAAAAATGTTCAATATCTCTAACAATTAGAGGAATGCAAATTGATACCACCCTGAGATTTCATCTCATTTCAGTCAGATTGGCAATTATCAAAAATACAAGTAATAAGAATTGTTGGTGAGGTGAGGATGTGGAGGAAAACGTACGTTCATACATTGTTGGTGGGACTGAAAATTGGTGCAACCATTCTGAAAAGCAATATTGAAATTCCTCAAAAAAAAACTAGAAGTGAAACTACCATTGACCCAGTTATCCCATTCCTCAGTTGTGGAGAGTGGAGACAGAGAATGGTAGAGCAATGATTGAGATTAGGAGTCTCTGATGACCTCATGACTGTGGCATGCCTTCTGCCTGGGAAAGTTTCTGTGCAATGGCACAGTATGCTTAGCTGCTGTGCATGAGGAGGATCTTTGCAAGAGTCCTATCAGCTCTGACCTTGATCTCAGGCACACAACTCCTGGGAAGGAAGGAACTCTTATGCTAGAGAAACACAATGTTTCACCAGCTCAGTTTCTCCAGTTCCTGCCCACCTTACAGTAACTTTAAACAATGGACTTTCTTAAGAGACACACAAAACACCTAACATTGCACTTTGCAACTATGGATTGCAACTGTCGAAAAGCTACATAGATGTCCTAGTTTCTATAACTTTCCTGAATACAAAGAATAATGGTTGTATAATTTTTAACCTGATAAGGAGACATATATAAATAAAGATTGCTGGTGTAACTCTTGAGATTTGAATCTCCATCAGAGAGCAGAGTTCCACCTGATCTCAGCTTAATCTTCAAGATCTGTATCTGTGAATCTTTATTTTCCAATCTCCCTGCACCCTCTCCCAAGAGTTTGGTCAAGCTGGTAGGGACACTCAGTATATATCCAAAGGATTTTAAGTCATAATACTACAGTGATGCAGCCACATCGGCTTATAGTAGCACAATTCACAACAGTTAAGCTACAGAAATAACCTAGATGCCCATCAACAGACAGACAGACAGACACACACACACACACACACACACACACACACACAATGGAATATTACTGAGCTATAAAGAAGAATGACTTTATGACATTTACCAGTAAATGGACAGATCTGGAGACTATCATGCTAAGTGAATTAAGTCAGTCCCTAAAATGTTCTCAAATGTTCTTTCTGATATGTGGATGCTAACACACAACACGGGGTAGTGGGAGAATAGAAGTTCAGTGGATTAGATAAAGGGGAATGAAGGGAACAGAGGGGGAATAGGAACAGAAAAGACAGTGGCATGAATCTGATATAACTTTCCCATGTACATATATGAATACATCACAGTGCATCTCACCATTGTGTACATCCACAAGACTGGAATCCTAATTAGAATAACATATACTCCATGTTTGTATAAATATGTAAAAATAGACTCTATGGTCATGTATATCAAAAATAACAAAAAAGTCAGCCCATGGAAACCTCCAATTATTAATTGGAACATCTATTTAATTTATGATATCTTTAGTTGAATTTCTTATAGGGTAATTCTACATTTGAAAGAAAAGCCTCAGAAATAACTTTTAAACCAGTTTTATTATAAAAAAGTTTGATTTCAGAGTATTTAGTATTTTGAAATTTATAAAACAGTGAGAAAAAAAAATTTTTAAATGTTGATTTATCCAACCCATAATCTGGAATACATTTCCTTTATGTTTTCTACAATTTTTAATCAATGTTTTATAGTTTACAATGTAAAGATCTTTTTTATTTTTTTTTTTAACCAGGGATTGAAGCCAGGGACACTCAAACACTAAGCTATATCCCTAGCCTTTTTTGTATTTTATTTAGAGACATAGACTTGATGAGTTGCTTAGGACCTCACCTAATTGCTGATACTGGCTTTGAACTCATGATCCTCCTTCCTCAAACTTCAGAACTGCTGGGATTATAGGCATTCGCCACTGTTCCTGGAAATGTAGTGATCATTTGTTGTTGTTGTTCTATTCAGTTATACATGACAGTAGAGTGTATTCTAACATATCATACACACATGGAGTATAACTTCCCATTCTTGTGGTTGTATATAATGTGGAGTTACACTGATCATGTATTCATATATGAACATAGGAAAGTTATGTCTGATGTATTCTTTTGTCTTTGCCATTCTCTCCATTTCCCTCTGTGCAATTCAGTGAACCTCCACCCCTTTAAGTCATAATACTACAGTGTTTCACTTAGCAGGATAGTCTGCAGTTCCATCCATTTACCAGTAATTGCCATAATTTCATTCTTCTTTAAGGCTGAGTAATATTCCATTGCATATATGTACCACATTTTCTTTATCCATTCATCTATTGAAGGGCACCTAGATTGGTTCCACAGCTTAGCTATTGTGAATTAAGCTGCTATGAACTTTGAGGTGGAATGTAAAGATCTGTTATTCTGAAATAAAAAATCTAAAATTTATTACATTTATTTATTTATTTGTTCTGAAATAATTTATTAAAAATTTTGTATACATTATGAGATTGTTTCTAGATTTATTTTTTATGTTTGGTAGTCTATTGTACAGGACTGCCATTGATTTTCTTTTTTCACAGCTTTATTTAGGTAAAAGGGAAGTACAGTAAAATGCACATATTTGAAGAATACAATTTGATCAGTTTTGACATGTATGTAACCAATACAATCAATATAAAAAGCAATTCCATTACTTTTTAAATTTGAAATCATGCAGACTGTGTTTCCTACATGATTTATCACATTAGAAATCAATCAACTTAAGATATAAAGAACCCCATCCCCACATCAACTATTTCAAAATTAAATGGTGCACTTATAAACATTTTGATGAACATCTTTGATGTCAAGGAAGAAAGCACAAGAAAAGTAAATAAAGTGCTTTGAACTAAGTGATAATAAAAGCTTAAACAGTACTCAGATGAACATTTATAACTTAAAGTACTTGTATCATGGGCTGGGGCTGTAGCTCACTGATAGAGCATTTGCCTTGCATGTGTGAGTCATGGGGTACAATCCTCAGCACCACATAAAAATAAATACATTAAGAAAAGATATTGTGTCTATTTACAACTAAAAAATATTTTAAAGAAGTAATTGTATCAGAAAGAAGCTATTTTCAAATTAAGTAGTAGGAAGGAAAAATAAGAATAGGAGCAGAAATATGAAATGGAGAAGAAATAATACAGCTAAAATTTGATAAAATTCAACCAAGTCTAATCGAGAAAAAAGCAAGAACACACAAACTAATGTCAATGGAAAGGGAGCTATCAAAATAACCCTACAGATGCTAAAAATATATTAAGGTAATATTATAATTGTATGTCAACATATGTGATAGCTTACATGATCTACATTAGAGAAGGATCCATGTGCTGCTGAGAAAAAAGTTTATTTGCTCATTGATGGATGAAATATTCTATATATGTCTGTTAAGTCTAAATTACTGATTGTATTATTTAGTTCTGTAGTTTGTTTAGTTTTTGTTTGGAACATCTATCCAGTAGTGAGAGATGTGTGTTAAAGTCACCCAGTATTATTGTGTTGTTGTCTATTTGGTTCTTGAAATTGAGAAGAATTTGTTTGATGTACATAGATACTCCTTTGTTTGGGGCATATATATTTATGATTGTTATGTATTGTTGTATAGGTCCCTTAAGCAGTATGAAATGTCCTTCTTTGTCCCTTCTGATTAACTTTGCCTTGAAGTCCATTTTATCTGATATGAGGATAGAAACCCCTGCTTGTTTGTTCGATCCATGGGAGTGATGTGTTTTTTTCCCATTCTTTCACCTTTAGTCTGTGGATGTCTTTGGCAGTATGGTGAGTTTCTTGGAGACAGCATATTGTTGGGTCCTGTTTTTTAATCCAATCTGACAATCTATGTCTTTTGATTGATGAGTTTAGGTCATTAATGTTCAAGGCTATTATTGAATGTGATTTGTGTTCCTGGTCCTTTTGGTTTATTTTAAATTTCATCTTCATAAAATATTTTATGGAGAATATTCTGAAGTGCAGGCTTTATGGTTGTGAATTCTTTTCATTTTTGTTTATCATGGAAGGGTTTTATTTCATCCTCAAATCTGATGCTTAATTTTGCTGGATATAGGATTCTTTGTTGGCATCCATTTTACTTCAGAACTTGGTATATGTTATTCCAGGACCTCCTAGCTTTGAGAGTCTGGGTTGAGAAATCAGTTGAGATGCAAATTGGTTTCCCCCTATATGTAATCTGATATTTTTCTGTCGCAACCTTTAAAAATCTACCCTTATTCTGTATGCTAGGCATTTTCATTATAATGTGCCTTGATGTGGGTCTGTTGTAATTTTGCACATGGGGTCCTGTAAGTCTCTTGAATTTTATTTTAAATTTAATTCTTCAGATTTCGGAAATTTTCCAATGTTATTTCATTGAAAAGATTGTGTATTCCTTTGGCTTCTATCGCCATACCTTCATCTCTCCCAGTAAATCTTAAATTTGGCCTTTTCATGTTATCCCGTAATTCTTGGAATTGCTGCTCATCATTTCTTAACATCTTCTCTGCATTGTCAGTTTTATTTTCAAGATTAAATAATTTGTCTTCATTGCCTGAGGTTCTGTCTTCCAAGTGGTCTAGAGTGTTGGTGATGCTTTCTATTGAATATTTAATTGGGTTTATTGTTTCCTTCATTTCAAGAATTTCTGTTCAGGTTTTTTTCATAATTTCTATTTCTTTATTGAATTTATCTTTTGCTAACTGTATTTGCTCTCTTACATCATCCTTTACTTCATAGGTCAGCTTAACTATGTACATCGAAACTCCTCTGACATTTCTTCCACTACTGTGTCAATTTTGATTCTGTTATTGGAGTATCTTGGTTTTTTGGGGGCAATTTTTTCCCTTGCTTTTTTATGTTGTTTGTGTGTCTACCCATCTCAGAGTATGGATCTGAGGAAGTAAATTTTCTACCTTGTGGGCTTACAGTGTCCCTGATGGTTTTTAGTACCTCACTGTTTAGGGGTAGACAAATAAAAATAACCAATGCAAATAATTTACAGCATTAAAATAAGTAGTTCCTACTATGATGTCTACAGTGTTAATTATTATGATAAACAGAAATGCTATGGTAAGTTCTTGCCTATAATAAAAACAACAAGTTTGCAAAATGGTTTACATTTTCAAAAGGTGGACAGGGAGAGAACAGAAGTGATATGGGATATGATTATTATGAGGAAGAAGGAGAGAAGACAGAAGAAAAAGATTAAAGGAAGAATGACAGAACAATAGAGTTTGCCTGTTAGCAGAATAAAGGAGAGAATCAAGGGAAACAGGTAGAAAAATATATATATTTAAAGAAAAAATTAAAAAAATAAAAATAGAAGAATATAAAACTAAAGTATACTAACCAAACATCCTAGTTCACAACAATCTAACCCATATAAAATAACTGGCTTCAAAAATGCTAGAGATGAGAAGGAAAAAATATAGGAGACTGAATAAATGTTCATGTATCATTAAGGTCACAATTAAACAGAATTTAAAAAAAGAAAGAAGAGAAAAGGAAAAAAAGTATCTTGATGCAAAGTTAAAGAATTCTTTCCATTGGAGTTCAAAATATTCTCAGCTTCTCTACTCAGCAGTGTTAGGTGGGATTGCTGAAGTGAGAGAGGTAATCCTTTATATGGAATTCCTGGAGGCAGGTTTTATATTTAGATGGGCTTCAGGCTCTTCAATGAATTCTAATTGGTCTGAAGATTTTAAATCACTGCACCTTCAGTGCCCAGTACTTGCTGGTCAATGCTGTAACACTTTACCTCAGGGATCTCCCTTGGGTTCCACTTGTGTGATGGGGACCCAGTTCTTAGTCCTCTGTCATCTGTAGACCCCATGTTTCCTGTTCTCAAGTTCAGACTTCAAATAATTTTTCCCACCCGCTACCCTTCCAAGTTCCTGATCAGATGTGTCTTCCCAGTTGGTCTGGCAAGCAGACAGATTGAGGGGGAGAGGTAGAGCCCAATGGGTTTCCACAAACAGTTGTCCCCTGTACAAACCTCTCTCCATGTTTGATTTTGCCCTGGTCACTTAAGCACACTCTATGTCATGCAACCTGTGTTACTGGGCCTGTATTTTGGGTCAAAGTCCGTTTTGCTAGAAATCAGCCCCCTCAGCTGCCAGCCCCTGCTCCAGGGTTGCAAAATTGTTCCTTCCTTTGTCTTCTACACACCACCTGGAGAGATGGCTGCTTCTTTCCCCACACATGGATATTGTGCATATTTCAGGTTTGCTGGGCAATGCCCTTGATCTCTAAATACTCCATACCCAGAAACACCTCAGGCCTCCCAAAGATGCTCATTCCTTTAATTCCCTTATCTCTCTACTATGCTCATTGAAGGATCTCTCTGGATGGAGCTTCCAAACCAGCTATGTCAGTGATTGTGCTGCTGGGATTTCTTCCTTATTTTATTATATCCAAACTGCTGAGTCCTGATGTGCTTTCAATGCCCAGTTTTAAATTCCAGTGAAGTCCGTACACTTTTTTTTGTTCATCCATTTGCTGAGAAGCTGCCTGTCAGTTTTCTTGGTTTCAACTCAATGAAACAGCCAGGAATGCAACCTCCTCTCTCCTGCCATCTTGAAAAACTCCTACTATTGATTTTGTGTGTTTATTTTCTTAGCAGTCTTGCATTAATTATAAATTTTAGTAGTGTTTATGAATCCTTTAGGTTTTCTACATATAATACTATATTAACAACAAATAGTGGCAATATCAATACTTCCTATCTTATTTTGATTATTTCTTCCCCTTTTCTAATTGCTCTCTGATCATGACCCCTATCATTTTAAATAGAAGGAAGGAAAATGTACATCATTGAACTATTCCCAATACTATAAGAGGAGGTTTCAAATTTTCACCATTAGATATAATGTTAGCTGTGGGCTTATCATGAATGATTGTTATTGTGTTGAAACATATTCTTCTAAAACCAATTTGAGTTTTCAGAATCATGAAATGCAAGTTGATCTTTGTCAATTGATTTTTCTACATCTTAGAAGATGATCACATTATGTTTTTATATTATGTTCAGGTGGTGTATCACATTTAGAGATTTGCATATGTTGAAACATCCTTGCATCACTGGAATAAGTTCCCCTTGATCATGGTGAATGATCATTTTAATGTGCTATTGAATTTAATTTTCTAATATTTGTGGTAATTTTTTTTTTCATTTTTATTCATGAGAGATATTGACCTGTGGCTTTCTTTTCTTGCAATATTCTTGTCTGGCTTAGTATTAGGTTTATGCTCATCTCACTAAAATATGAATAAATGAATAAATAGACTTAAAGACAAGAATAAGATGATCATCTAAGATTCAGAAGAGCATTTGACAAAATACAGCATCCATTCATGTTTAAAACACTAGGAAAATAGGGACAGAAGGAGCATATATCAACATTGTAAAAGCTATATATATGGATAAAGAAAATGTGGTGTGTACATATGCAATGGATTATTGCTCATCCATAACAAAGAATGACTTGATGACATTTTATGGTAAATGGATGGATCTGGAGACTATCATCCTAAGTGAAATAAGCCAATCCAAAAAAACCAAAGGTCAAATGTTCTCTCTGATATGTGGATGCTAACACACAATAACGATGGGAGAGGAGGGTGGAGAAGTTCAATGGAGTAGATAAAGGGAAATAAAGGGAACAGAAGGGAGGGAGGATAGGGGTAGGAAAAACAGCAGAATGAATTGGACATAACTTTCTTGTGTTCATATATGAATATAACACCAGTGAAACCACATGATGTACAACCACAAGAAGGGGATCCTAATTAGAGTAAATTATACTCCATGTATGTATTATATGTCACAATGCATTCTACTGTCATGTATACATAAAAAGAATGAGTAAATTTTTAAAAAAGCTATGGAGCCAACCTAGGTGCCCTTTTAACAGACGAATAGATAAAGAAAATATGGTATATATACACACTGTTGAGTACGATTCAACCATTAAGAAGAATGAGTTTATGATGTTTTCCTGTAAATGGATGGATCTAGAGACTATCATACTAAGTAAAATAAACCAGTCCCCAGAAGCCAAATGTCGAATGATTTTCCTGATATGTGGAAGATAACCCATGATAAGAGGGGAGGGGAAAATTAGAAATTCATTAGATTAGACAAAGGGGAATGAAAAAAGGGATTGGAAAGAAGTGAAATGAATCTGACATGATTTTTTATGTACATATTTGAATACACCCAGAATCCCAGAATCATCAACATCCTCAAGAATGGGGTCTTAATTAGAATAAGATAAATTCCATGCTTGTATAATTATATCAAAATGGATTCTGCTATTATGCATAATTAAAAAGAGCCAATAAAAATAAAAATTAAAAACAAATGAATAAGTTGGAAGTACTCCCTCCTTTGATTTTTTACGTGTTTGATAATTAATGGTATTATTATTTATATTTTTGGCATAATTCAGCAGTGACTTCATTAAGTATTGTTTTTCTTTGATGGAAGTCTTTTTATTACTAATTCAATCTCCTTACTATTACTTTGTTTAGTTTTTCCTATTTCTTTTTAATACTGTGCTAATCAGTTATATGTGTTTAGGAATCTATTCATTTCTTCTTGATTTCCCAAATTGTTGATATATAATTGACAATAGTCCCTTATGATCCTTTGTATTTCTGTTATCAGTTTTCATGTCACTTTCTTCATTTCTGATTTTATTTATTTAATTTGTCTTTGTTTTTTCTCACTCTAGCTAAGACTGTCATTTTTATCTTTTACAGAACACAACTTGTGCCTTTCTGACTTTTATCTTTTTCCTAATCTCTATTTCATTTATTTCTCCTCTGATCTTTGTTATTTCCTTCCTTTTATAACTGTGGGTTTAGTCTCTCCTCCTCATTTTATTTTTTTGAGGTATAACATGAGATTGAGCGTTTGAGAGCTTACATTTTATTTTATATAGGCATATATTAGTATAATTTTCCCTCATATAATTGCTTTTGTTACATCCCATACATTTTGGTATTTTCTGTTCCATTTTCATCTGTCTTATAAATTTTTTAATTTCCCTTCTGATATCTTCTTTGATACATTGCTTGATCAGTAATAGGTTATTATTTTCCACATATGTGTTAATTTTCCAAGAATTCTCTTGTTATTGATTTCTGGAGTCACACCACTGTGATGGGAAAGGTACTTGATTTGGCTTCAATCCTTTTTCATTTGTTAAGACTTACTTTGTAGTATATTATATGATCAACTCTGGGAAGATTTGATGTGCATTTGAGAAGAATGTTTACTCTCTCCCTGTTAGAAGGAAAGATCTGTGTTTCTTCGGTCCATTTGATCTAAAATGTAATTCAAATCAATGTTTCCTCGTTAATTTTATGTCTGGATAATCTAATCATTGTTGAAAGTGAGGTATTGAAGTCTCCTCCTATTACCATATTATAATATAAGCCTCCCTCCATATTTTTCTTATATATATCATATATAATTATGTGTTCCAATGTTGACTACATATGTGTTAAAAAGTATTATATCCTCTTGTTTAGTAGACCAATTTATCATTATATAATGACCTTTTTTATCTAATTTTAGTTTATTTAAATTCTCTTTTGTTTGATATAAATATAGTTATACATGTGCTCTGTTGGATGCCCATTCACATGGAACATCTTTTTCTATCCCTCTTTGTGTATCTTTAAAGGTAAGATAAATCTCTAGGTTTTTTTTAACCCATTTAGTAATTCTGTTTTTCATTGGACTTTTTAATTACTTTTCAAGGTAATTATTAATTATGTACATGTATGAATAAGGTATAAATAATGCAACTATTATGTATAATGCACTGATAAAAATTTTTAAAATCTTAAATAAATATAAAAAACAAAGTAAATTTTTATAGTAAGAATATACATAGATATTATGTAATTTGTTTACTAATTGTTTTGGACAGACATTCTTTCTTTCTTTCTTGCTGTTTCCCTTTGTGGCTTGATGACTTTCTATAATGGCATGCTTTGAATCCTTTCTATTTATTTTTTGGTCAACTACTATAAATTTTTGATTTGTGGTTAACATGAGCTTACAAAAATCTTCTTATCACAGGTTATTTCAAAAAAATTATTACTTAACTTTCATCACTTACAACTCTACATGTTTACTCCCCACACATATTTTATGTTAAAATATGTATGATTATGGAATTTGTGTCCCTTGATAACTTGTTTTAATGATAGTGTTTGTTTTGTTCTTTAACAATCATACCAGAGTTAAAGTTTCTTTATGTGTCACCATTGCATTCTTATTCTGAATGTCTTATGTTACTTATATAATTTTTATATAACTTATGCTATTAATTAGTAGCCTTTTTCAGCTTAAAGACCTCCTTTTGCTATTTCTGTAAGGCAGGTCTTCTGGTGCTAAAGTTCTTTAGTTTTTGCTTATCTGTGAAAGTGTTTTTTCTCCTTCTCTTCTTGAAAGACTCTTTGTAAGAAAAAAATTATTTGTTGTAGTTTTGTTTCCTTCAGCATTTCAAATACATCACCGTACTTTCTCAGCATGCAGAGTTTCTTCTAAATAATTCATTGATATCTACAATGGGTCCTCCTTGAATATAGTATGTTTTATGTCTCTTGCTACTTTGGAAATTTTTTTCTTTGTCTATAAATATTGATAGTTTGATTATTATGTGTCTTGGTGAAGTCCTCGTTGGGTTGAATTCGATTTGTGTTTTCTATACCTGGATATTGGCATGTTCCCAGATTTGTAAAAATTTCAACTATTATTTCTTTAAATATACTTTCTGGATATTTTCATCTTTTCCTTCAGAAACCTCTATTATTTGAAAAATTATGTCTCCTGATGGTGTCTGATAATTTCCATATGCTTTCTTCATTCTTTTTCCTCTTTTTTTGCTACTCTTTCTGTATAACTTTAATCATGACTTTAAACTCGTTGATTCTTTCTTCTGCTTTATTGAGCCTGTTGTTTCAGGTCTCTATTGAATTCTTCAACTAAGTCATTAAGTTCTTGAACCTTTACATTGATGTCCATGCTTTTGAGGAAATGGCCACATTTTTCAGTCCTTTAAGGTATTCTTTAAAAAAAGGTATCATTTTCCTATTTAGTCTTGCCTGTGATTCTGGATGTGCCATATGGTAGTAATATTGAACAGGCAGAGATTGCTCTCAGGTTCTTCAGGTTTTAGACTGTTGCCTTAGTTGAGCTCTAATAGGGCTAATGCCTGGACTCTATTTTCATGAATCACTGGCTGGATGCTACAATCACCTCTGACTGGGTTGAGATTCAAGGTGTGTTCCCTGACCAGGGGTACCACTATCTGACTTTTACAATTTAGACAGGGTTATATGTTGAGTCCTGAGGTTAGGGGGAGTTTTTCCTTAGAATCATTGACACCAGTTGCTATGTTTAGTAGAAATTTGCAGTTGAGGTTTGCCTTCCTGCCTGAGAGGGCTCTGAGGTGGACATTGAGACTAAAGTGAGCTACTGTTTGAACTCCTAGATGAGGATTGTCTAGCCCCTATGCTTTGCAAAACAATGATGTGTTAGGTGCTTTCCTTCCTGAGCAGGATGGTCTGACTTCATATTTGATGTTCAACTGCTAAGATTTAAACATTACTCTTTCCTCTTCCCCTTTACATCTGGGAGCACTTTTTAAAAAATCTTTTTATTAGAGCATTATAAGTTTACATGTTATTTGGATTTATTCTGACAAAATAATACATGCAAACAATTTGATTTCATTCTCTATCACTCCCTCCTTTCCTTTTCGTCTTCCCTCCCCCTATTCTGTTTCTGGTAGCACTTATTTAAGATAACCCAGTATGGGTCCATCATACTGCAGTCATATTATGTGACTTGAAGTTCCCTAAAACTTCATGCTGTTTTATAATCCTATTTCTTTGTATATGCCACTCTTTTTAACTGATATACCATTCTTTCTATCTGAAAAATATTTGTTCATTATTTTCTAAAATTCCAGCTCCTCCGGGAATACACTTTTGGTCATACCAGGGATAGTTAATAGTTCCTTCTCCTAAGATCCATCACAATTTGTTCATAATTGTACAAGTATTAATATGATTGTGTTAACTTATTTAATTAACTCCCCATCTACACTATGGATCCTAGAGGACATACAGTATCCTATTCTCTCAGCCTTCACTATTTTCTATGTATCCCACTATATGGTATGATATAAATATTCATTAAATATTCAAATAATTATCTCTAGTAGTCAAAATACTAGTGCAAACACTTTTTGTCAGCTGAGGTGGTAAAAACTGATGGCAGGAATGGATTTTCCTTCTTTATATTTATTTTTGGCTTTGTAACACTTGGGTTGAGTGCTGGGAGTTGGTAAGACCAACACCTTGTGTTCTTCGCTTAGCTGATAGCAGTTGTGGCTAGGAGGAAAAGATGGTGGGTTAAACTGATTTCAGATTCCAGTCTCCCAGTATAAGGTGTGATAGAATGGGGGATGCTGACAAATTATGTATTCACATAGTGATGATGGTGTATAGTTCTAAATTGGAAGTTCCAATAGTTGGGGTTTAGTTTTGATTGAATTTGGAACTCTGTCAGTGGGTATTTGAGATTTGATAAATGCTCCCTGTTGCTGGGGAGATACCGATCCCTGTAGGACATCTGGATCTCTAGGGCCTCAAGGAAAATCCACTTTCAGGGCACAGAGACTAAACTTCTAGGGTCAGCTTCATTATTGTAATTATGAAATACCTGGTATATCTGCCCTGGAAGGCAGATGCTGCTGTGTGGCTGCTATAGGCATCTTCCTGGTAGCTCTATGAAATACCAATAACAAAGTGTGCTTTCTCCCTTGGTATTCAGAGAATGTATGCTTCAGGTACAATTTTCTTTGTGCCTATTTAAGTCACTCTGGTTCAGGCACACTCTGAGAAATATATTAGGGTATTGCTGGCAATGTTCTTTATGAGTTTCCAATCTCCTGAGCCTGCTCATTGCTACACAGCAATTATAGATGATTCTTGCAGCATGTGGTAACTGGTTACTGAGCCCAGGAGTGTTTTCCATACCTGAACACTTCCTGCAACAGTAATCCTCATACCAACAAATCCAATTCTCAGAGAACCATCTGCCTCTGGAGCAAAGTATTTTTGGCTAGTTTTCACTGAATTGTTTTACTCTGTGTCCATTAAAATAAGCCTTTCTCTGTAATCCACAGGTTTACCTGATAGTTTTATTTTAAAATTTCTTTTTCCACAAGCCATGCAACCTTCTTTATTTATTTGCCTGTGTTTACCTCTCCCGCCAGCAGCAATCACTATTCCTAGACTGGTGCCAAACTGGTGCATCTCTAATGCATTATTTCTTATAATATATTTGAAGTTTCTGAATTTCTGTGTCTCTATGCTTTCTTTTACAGTACAGTATAAAATTTCAATGTGTTTCCTGAAATACAGACTTGCAGAGGAGCAGTCTTCCTGCTTCATAAGTCTAATTATAAGAACTACTGGGAAGTACATCCTGTCTCTAATATGCCATTTTCCTAATATGCCAAACCAATGAGACTGAAGCACTTCCAACAAAACAAAAGCCCAGGACAACATGGATTTTTCAGCAGAATTATACCAGACTTTAAAGAAGAACTAATGCCAATCCTCCTCAAATTATTCCATGTATTAGAAAAGGAGGGAACACTGACAAAATCATTCTATTTTATTAGTATCACCAGACAAAAACATATTAAGGAGAGAAAACTTCAGACCAATATCCATGATGAACATAGGTACAACAATACTTAATAAAATTCAGTCAAACTGTGTTTAAAAACACACTAAGAAGTTAGTGCACCATGATCAAGTGGTTTTGAACCTAGGGATACAAGATTTGTTTAACATATGGAAATTAAAAAGTGATTTACCACAAAAATAGTGTTAAGGACAAGAATCACATGGTCATCTCAATAGATGGAGAAAAAGCACTGACAAAAATGCAACTCTCATTCTTGTTAAAAACTGGTGGAGAAAGCTAGGCACTGTGATGCTTGTCTATAATTCTAGTGACTAGGGAGGCTGAGAAACTAGGATTGTAAGTTTGAGACCAGACTTACCAATTTGGCAGGGCCCTGAATAACTTAGTGAGAACCTCTATCAAATTAAATAAAATAAAAAGAGCTGAGAATGTAGCTCAGTGTTAAAGCGTCCCTTGGTTTAATCCCTAGTATCAAAAATAAAAAAGGTGGAAGAACCAGCAATATAGGAAATTTACCTCTACAACAAACCCAAAGATAATACCATACTGAACTGAAAAGGTGAAAGTATTTCCTTTAAAATAAGGACTAAAACAAGGATATGCACTCTCACTATTCCTACTCAACATATTCTTGAAATTCTAGCAAGAGTAATCAGGCCATATAAGGAAATTAACGGGGTACAAACAGGAAAAAGTAGTCAAATTTTCTCTATGTGCTGATGACATAATCCTGTATCTAGAAGACACAAAGTGATCTACTAGAGGACTTTAGAGCTGATAAATAATTCAGCATTGTACCAGGACACAGGATCAACACGCATAAATAAATCACTTTCCTATACTACAATAATGAATCTGCTGAGAAAAAAAATCAGGGAAACTACTCCATTAACAATAACCTAAAACAAAGATAAAATACTTGGGAATAAATCTAACCATGAAGATGAAACATCTCTCTACAATAAAAATTACAGAACACTGAAGGAAGGTTTTGAAGAACTTAGACGATGGATAGGTATCCCATGTTATTGGAAAAGCAAAATTAATATTATCAAAATGACCATACAGATTCAGTATAATTCCCATGAAAATACTAATGACATTCTACATAGAGCTAGAAAAATCAGTCCTAAAATTCATTTGGAAGAATTAAAGTTCCAGAATAACCAAACTAATCCTGAGCAAGAAGAGTGATGCTGGAAGCAATCCAGTACCTGATCTGAGCTATAGTAGCAAAACCAGCATGGTATTGGCACCAAAAGAGACATAAAGACCAATGGAATACAAAAGAAGTAATAGAGACAAATCCCCACAGTTGTAGTCATCTGATACTTTGCCAAAAACATCCATTGGAGAAAGAGATTTTTAAATACATGGCACAGGTAAAACTGAATATTCATATGTACAAGAATGCAAATAGATTCCTATCTCTCAAAAGTTAACTCAAAATGAATCAAAGACCTAAGAATTTGACCAGAAATTTTGCAACTGCTGAAAGAAAACATAGGCTCAACACACAAATATATTGGCATAGGCACCAACTTCCTGTTCATCAAGACCCCTAAAGCTCAAAATATAAAATCAAGAATCAATAAATGGCATGGAATCAAATTAAAACACTTCTTCATAGTAAATAAAACAAGAACATGAAGAGAAAGCCTACCTAAATTGAGAAAATCTTCATCAGTTACTCCTCTAATAGGATTAATAAACAGATTAAATAAAGAACACAAAAACACCATAAAACAAATAACTGAATCAATAAATGGGCAAAAGAACTAAGCATACATTTCTCAACAAAAAAGAAATAAAAATAATCAGCAAATATATGAAAAAATTAACATCTCTAGCAATCAGAAAAATGCAAATCAAAACTACATTAAGATTTCATCTCATTCCACTCAAGATAATAATTTTTAAGAATACAAATAACAATAAATGCTGGGCTGGGGATATAGCTCAATTGGTAGAGTGCTCGCCTCACAAGCATAAGGCCCTGGGTTCAATCCCCAGCATTGCAAAAAATAAATAAATAAATAAATAAATGCTGATGATAATGTGGAGAAAAAGGTACACTCATACATTGTTGGTGGGACTGCAAATTAGTACAACCATGTGGAATGGTATATGGGGATAACTAAAAATACTAAGAATGGAATTGGTATATGACACAGCTACCCAACTCCTTGTTTTATCAAAAAGAAACAAAATCAACATACTTTAGCGGTATAGGTACCTCAATGTTCATAGAAGTGCAATTTACAATAGCCATGTTATGAAACCAGTCCAGTTGCCCATCGAAAGGTGAATGGATAAAGAAAACATGCTTTATATATACACAACAGTTTTAGTTTTAGCATTTGCCAGTGAATCACTGGAACTGGAGAACATCATGCTCCAATTTCATCCATTTGCCTGCAAATGCCATAATTTTATCATTCTTTATGACTGAGTAATATTCCATTGTATATATATACCACAGTTTCTTTATCCATTCATCAATTGAAGGGCATCTAGGTTGGTTCCACAGTCTGGCTATTGTGAATTGAGCAGCTATGAACATTGATGTGGCTGTATCTCTGTAGTATGCTGATTTTAAGTCCTTTGGGTATAGGCCAAGGAGTGGGATAGCTGGGTCAAATGGTGGTTCCATTCCAAGTTTTCTAAGGAATCTCCACACTGCTTTCCAGAGTGGCTGCACTAATTTGCAGCCCCACCAGCAATGTATGAGTGTACCTTTCTCCCCACATCCTCGCCAACACCTGTTGTTGCTTGTATTCTTGATAATCGCCATTCTAATTGGGGTGAGATGGAATCTTAGGGTGGTTTTTATAGGTATAAGTCTTAATCGTAATATTGCTGTTTTATATATTCTTCAATTGGTCTTACCAAAAATGCATTTATATACATGTATTTTTTATCTTAATGTTCTTTTTTTATTGTAAACAAATGGGATACATGTTGTTTCTCTGTTTGTACATGGAGTAAAGGCATACCATTTGTGTAATCATACATTTACATAGGGTAAATTCATTCTGTTATGTTTTTCCCTTCCTCCCCACCCCGTCCACCCCCTTTTCCCTCTATACAGTTCCTCCTTCCTTCATTCTTGCCCCCCCATTATGTGTCTTCATCCGCTTATCAGCAAGATCATTCTTCCTTTGGTTTTTTGATATTGGCTTATATCACTTAGCATGATATTCTCCAATTTCATCCATTTGCCTGCAAATGCCATAATTTTATTATTCTTTATGGCTGAGTAATAATCCATTGCATAAATATTCATTTTGAAACCTTTGTATTTCTGTATCTCAGGTGTGGCAAAATGTCTCCCCTTTTATTTCTCATTTTATTTGGGTATTTTCATTTTATTCTTAGTCTATCTGAAGGTTTGTTGATTTTGTTTGCTTTTTCAAGAGGATAAATCTTTTTTGCTGGCCTTTTAATTTTTTTATTTTCTATTTTACTTCTCCTTTGATCTTTTTTATTTGCTACCTTTTACTATTTTCTATTTTATTTATTCTGTGATCTTTTTATTTGCCCTTTTCTATTAATTTTGGTCTTAGTTTATTCTTCTTTTTCTAGTTCATTGGTATGACACATTAGGATATTTATTTAAGAACTTTCTTATTTTTGATATACGCATTCATTGCTATATCTTCTCTTATAGAACTGTTGTTGCTGCATCCTGTAAAATTTGGTATATTGTCTCTCCATTCTGTTTTTTTTACAGGATATTTTAAATTTTTACTAATTTCTCTATTATTGTTTTGAAATGTGTTTAATATGTCATATTACTATTCCACAACTTAAAAAGTTTCTGCTTAGAAATCTGCTGGTAGCCTTATTTAAACTTCTTTGTTACTTGCATCAGTTCTCACATTACCCTCGTGATTCTATCTTTGTCTTTCATTTTTGATAGTTTGATTATAACATGACCCGATACACATTTGATGGTAATGTCCTGAATGGAGAAGTTTGAGTTTCCTATATTATATATTTATATCTTTCTCCATATTTGAGAAAATTTCTGAATTTTTTTTTAAATAAACTTTCTGATTTTTACTACTTTCTGTCTTCTCAGAAAAACATGTTGCATATATTGGTTTGTTTGATGGTGCCCTTTAATTCCTTTTGGCTTTATTTGCCCTTTTAATTTTTTTCTTCTAATTTATTCCTCTAACTTGGTAATTTGAAATGACTTGTCTTTGAGCTTACTGGCTATTTTTCTTAGTTGATGCACTGTACTCTTACAGCTCTCTATGAAAATTTTCACTTCAATAATTATGTGCTTTAGTGCCAGAGTTTTTGTTTGCCTCTTATTTTGTGTGGCTTCTATGTCCTTGTCAAATTTCTAACATTTTCTGTGCATTGTTTCCCAAATATTTTCAAGATGTCTATCTTTATTCTCTAGTAACTGAGGTCTTTTAAGATGATTAATTTCAATTACTTGTTAGGAAGTTCATAAATCTCCTTCTTTAAAGACAAACTACTGGCATTTTAATTAGTTTGCCTTAATTTTTCTTAATCCTTGTGGTCGTGAATTGGTGACTGTGCAGTTGATAAAATAGGAACATATTCTACTCTTTGTATTCTGGCTTCAGACTACTAGAGGCCCATTGAATTATTCTGGGTAGGAAAAAAAGAACTGTCTATGTTTGAACTTGCTTCTGGCTTCCTCAGGAAAGGTAGCTTGGTGTCTATGTCAGCCAGTAGGTGGGCCAAGTTCCTGGTTCTGTAGGGTTGGGCATGGAGCCTAGATGTTCAAAATTGGAATTGTTGATCTTATCCACGTTTGTGGGCCTCCAACCTGAATCCATGAGGACAGACCTGGACCATGTATCCATGTGTGACAACCTGAAGTCTGACTTTCACAATGAAAGTCAATGTAGTCTGACTTTCACAAGCAATTTCAGACTGATAATAAAGTTTTGACATTTGTGAATACTTTAGTTTGGGAAATAAATCAGAGTATTATTTTTCTCCCTGTAGTAACATTACAATTACTTGCTTTCTGCTAGCCCTTGTTCAGTGCAAGAATAGCAGAAAAGTTAAAGCCAGTGCACATAGTATTGTGTACAACTTACAGTCCATATTGTTAGTTCTGTACTACTGGGTTGGTGTTGTTTTGCTACCAATTCCCTTCTGTCTTGGTCTTATTTTAATTTTTAAAGGAAGCCTTTCTGAACACCTCAAAGTAGAGTTAGTGTTTTCCTTCCTTGTATGTTTCATAAAATACTTGTAAACTTGAATAGCCATTAATTCTCTCTTTAAATTGGCTGCCTATTTTTCTTGGAAGGCACTTATTTAAATTTGAACATTATTCACCATTAAATCCAAGAATTGAGTAGTGTGTCTAGTGTAGAGAATTGTTGAATGTATATTGAATGAATAAATGAATAAATAATGAAAAATATAAAGTTATGGGGCAAATGGCAAAAATATGGACATAGTAGTGATAGGAAACAAACCTATAGTCCTGGACCAAGAAATTTGAATCAATGAAGTAACTTGAAAGATTAGTATTATTGGTAGAAATAGAATAGATGAGTATCAATTATGAGGAACAGGTATTTGCTAGAACACTAAAATACCTGACTTTGTGCACAATTTCTCACTGCAAAACTGAAACATTTTTAGATATTACTGCAGTAAGATTTGGAATAAATTGAGATAATGAGATAATGTATAGGAAAGAACATTGAAAATGATGAAAATATAACAGCATGGCATTAAAATTATTATCCAAATGGAGTTAAATAACATCAGTTGCAAGCATGTATGTTGCTATTGCAAATATAGAGAGAGTCAATGTAATTCACATGCCAAAATCTTCCATGGTACAGTGAAGGTGAGCCATAATGGTTCTAATTTGGGCTTGCCAAAGCAATGCTGTTTAAACTAAGATTTTAGAGTCTTGTTTAACTTCTTCAAAATAGAAAAAAAATCTCCATTAGGTTTGAATTAAATAAAGAAAAGAAACAAATTTTATTTAGGGAATTATTGATGTTTTTGCAATTAATTCTGTATCATACCTTCACTGGTCAATTAAATAAAATATCTTTATAGTTCTACCCAGGGGGGTGAATTAACTACACTATTTAATTGGCTCTTTTCAAATCTAAATTTTGTGACTTTTACCTAGCAACTGATGGAGATGCACTGACACTTCAATATGCCACAGAATGTTGATATTGCCAGCTCTTTCATTCCCCAAACACTTTATATTGTGTCTGCACAAAGAAAAATTATGTACATATGTGCAAGCAACAGAACTTAATTCCATTTATTTCTTATGGCAGTTCATACTTAAGAAACTCTAAAAAAATACAACTAAACCAGTATATAACAGGATTATTCCATGTTTTCTAGATATGATAGAATCATTACATGTTAAAATGGTAACTTGATCCATTCCCTACCATTCTTTGGAAAGGAATACTTCAGAAGTTATCTGATTGTGACTCCTATTATTTCCCTAAATGTGTATCAGTGACCGCACTATGAGATCAGGAACATGAGAGAAAATGATATTTAAAGAAACAATACAATGTTAAATACATTTATGCCGGGGGGACAAAGCAGTTCAGGGATGGCAAATTGCAGACAAGTTGATTGGTTTTCCGACATATTTGGTACCAGGAGTTTTCTTAAGTATTGGAAAAACTTAACTCAAAACTCTATGTTCAAAATAAAACATCACACTTGGATTCAATCAGTAACCAGAAGAAGAGAATCTGTATTACTAATGGCAAATCGTGTTTGTTTAGGAAAATCACTGGAATGACAAATATTAAAAGTCAATTTTCAAGCTTTTTGCTATGTCCCCAGGAACATTCAGATTAAAATATTATATAAATGTAGGGCCATAATTGAAATAGATTAAATTTTCCTGCTTCAAAAATTTAGTCATCTAATAACTTTCTTCAGATTATTTACTGTATTCCTTTTGAAAGTAGAAATTCAAAGTAGAAATGTATCTTCAGAGAAAATTATGCAAATGGGAAGCTTAAAGAAAATAAGAGCAAACACTTACAAAAGGTTGGGCTTTTAAAGTATCTCATGTACTCCTTGTGGGACTATGAAAAAAAGCATGTTAACTTGAATTTGGATTCAATTAAATGAGTTCCTGAAATTGACAAGTCAATTTCATAACAAATAGTTTGAGTGCTATATAAAAAAGTTTCAGATTAAGGGTTGTTTCTCTCATAAGGGTCTTCCCACCTAATCCATTTTAGTGTAACTGTCAGAAAGCTCTATCTTATAACTATTTTATCCACTTGACTGAAACAGAAATTATGTTTCTTGATTTAAATAGAAGAATAATTGTTATTTACCTTTGGCAAGAACTATGTGATACATTATCACTCTTTTGTTTATTTGTTAAAACAAAATTGTGAGGATTGTAAACAAATGTTTTACACCTTCATTCTCACAGACCATGGAACAATCGGTAATAGCAGAGTACTCTATATTTTATTTTACTCAGGTAAATTAAAAATAAATTAATAACATATCTTACTTCATGATTTGATAATAGTGAAAGATTTAGTGTATAAATAAGACCTTTAACAAATTTGGATTGAAATAATATCAAAGAAAAAATTAAAATTTCTGTAAACTGAAATGTGGTCTACATGAATTAGAATAAAAATTATTGTGTGTTATTTACATTGATAATTTATTGAGAAATTTACATTCTAGTTATAACTTTCACTTCTTGAAAATGCTATAGGAATTTTGGATGATTACGATTTTTCAAAGAAAAGATAAATTGGCTACTGTAGTAAACATAAAAATGAATAATTTTCTTTCCAGTTTGCATTGAATGATGTGTTTTTCATGACATTTTTAATGGTTTTATATGTGTACTGTAGTTATTTATAACAGTGTGTGTAATTTAGACATAATCAGATATACATGGAATATATTGGCTTCAGTGCAGTCCCCAATATTTCTCCTTGCACTTGCCTCCTCCCACCCACGTCCTCCATTTCCCTTCATCTACTCTATTGCTCTTACATCATTTATTTGTAGTTTGTTTTAAAATAAGTGACATATATATATGAAATTAATTATGATATATTCATATGTGTACATAGCATAATTTTGTCAAATTCATACTAAAATTCCTCCATTTACCTGTCCCTTGTCCCTTCCCCTAAATCCTCTTCTTCATTTCATTGATCTCCCTTCTAATTTCATGGTGTTACCAAAATTTTTCCCTTGTTTTGATAAAGTTTCTGCATTTGAGCAAAAAACGTATGACCCTTGACAGTCTTATTTCACTCAACATGGTATTCTCTAGTTCCCTCCATTGACCAGCAAATGCCATAATTTCATTCTTCTTTATGGATGAGTAAAACTATATATATGTACGTACATATATATATCCACATATGGATATATATATATATCTGTACATGTGTATCTCTTCCTCTCACTTGATCTCTCTCTATATGCATATATAGAGAGATTATATATATTATATTTTTTTATATTTGCTGTATTCATTCATTTGTTGATGAGCACCTGAGGCTGGTTCCATAACAAGGCTCTTGTGAATTTACTTCTATAATATTGATGTGCTAGTATCTGTATATGATGCTGATTTAGTGCTTTGGGGTAAATATCAAGAGTGAGAGAGCTGGGATATATGATAGTTCTATTCCTAGGTTTTTTTGTTTTGTTTGTTTGAATAAAATATCTATAAAACATTCCATATTCTCAACACTTATTATTAGTATATTCTTAATGACTGCCATTATAACTGGAGTGAGATGAAATCTCAATGTAGTTTTGATTTGCATTTCTCTGATTGATAGGAATGTTGAAACAATTTTTCATATATTTCTTGGCCAATTATATTTCTCCTTTCAAGAAATGTCTGTATAATTCTTTTGCCCATTTATTGATTGTGTTGTTTACCATTGGGTGTTAAGTGTTTTTCAGTTCTTTATATATTCTGGATATTAATCCCCTGTTGGAGGAGTAACCAGCAAAGTTTATTGCCCATTCTCTAGGCTATCTCTTCATGCTCTTGTTTTCTTTTCTGTGCAGAAGCTTTTTCATTTAGCACTGACCTACTGATTGCTTTGTGTTATATCTCTTGTAGTTTAGGGGTCTGGTTAAGGAAGAAAGTGCCTAGCCATATATTGGAGGGTTGATCCTAATATTTCTGGTCTAATTCTTAGGTCTAATTTCTGGTCTAATTCTTAGGGTGTGAGGTAGAGATGTGATTTCATTCTTCTACATATGAACATCCAGTTTTCAAAGCAATAAGATTTTAAAGACTATTTTTCTTCAAATTATGTTTTTGGTTTTAGAAGGAGATGAGGGGTGGGGAGTGGGTAGGGGGAAGGAAAGATAATGGAATGAGACAAACGTCCTTACCCTATGTACACGTATGATTACACAGTGTGACTGTACTTCGTGTACAGAGAAATGAAAGTTGTACCCCATTTGTGTAGCAATGAATCAAAAAAATAATAAAAAACAACTTATGTTTTAGTAACTGTGCTGAGGTTAATATGACTATATCTGTGTGGGTTTGTCTCTGTGGCTTCTATTCTATTCCCTTGATCTTCATGGTTTTTTTTTTTTTTTTTGGTACCATGCTGTTTTTGTTACTATTGCTCTGTAGTATGATTTGAAATCTGGTTTTATGATGCCTCAAGAATTACACTTCTTGCTCAGATTTTTTGACCATTCTGTTCCTTTTACTTTCCAAATGAATTTTAGGATAGAATTTTACATTCTATGAAAGAGGTCAAATGTATTTGGATATAGATTGCACTGAATATGTATAGTACGGCCTTTTTGACAATATTAATTCTGTCTATCCAAGACCATGGGACATCTTTCCATCTTCTAAGATATTGTTCAATTTCTTTCATCTGTGTTCTATGTCTTCATTGCAGAGTTTTACTTCCTTGATTAGATTTATTACATAGTATTTTATCTTTTAGGGTATCATAAGGGATATATTCTCCCTGATCTTTCTTAGCAGTTTAATTATTAACCTATAGAAAAGTGATTTATTTATGAGGTCAATCGTGTATCCTGCTACTTTGCTAAGTTAATTTATCAGTCTAGAAGTATTTTGGTTCAGTTTTGGGTCTTCTAGATAGGGGTCATGTTAAGGAAGTAAACAGAGATAATACAATTACTTCTTTCCTACACAGTACTAACAGAATTTTTTGTTTGTTTGTTTGTTTGTTTGTTTGTTTGTTTTTTGTGGTACTGGGGATTGAACCCAGGGTCTTGTGCACTAACAGAAAATTTGAACTTCTTTTCTTATTGTGTCTCTTCTTTTCCTCTTTCCCTATTGTGGATCTTGAATTTTTCCTGATTGCTCCAGAAAGTGATGAGAGTGGACATCCCTGTCTTGCTCCTAATATTAGAGGAAATGTTTTCTTTTTTGGGGGGTATCAGGGATTGAACTCAGGGCACTCAATCACTGAGTCACATCCCCAGTCCTATTTTGTATTTTATTAGAGGACATGGTCTCACCGAGTTGCTTAGCACCTTGAGTTGCTGAGGCTGACTTTGAACTCAAGATCCTCCTGTCTCAGCCTCCTGAGCCACTGGGATTACAGATATATACCACGAGTGCCCCAGCTCATTTTTTTGTTCAATAGATGTTGGACTTGAGTTCATAATACATAATCTTTACAATTTTGAGATAATTTCCTTCATCCCTAGTTTCTCCAACATTTTAAGCACCAATGGGTGATAGATTGGTTGAATGTTTTTTCTTCATCTATTCAGATGATCTTGTGATTCCTTGTCCTTAACTCCACTTGATCATGGTGTATAGTTGTTGTACTGTGTTTTTGATGAAGTTTTCCAATATATTGTTAACAATTTTTGTATCTATGTTCACCTGGGATATTTGTGTATAATTTTCTTTCCTTGATGTGTTTTGTCTGTTTTTGGTATCAGGATGATACTGGCTTCATAGAAAAAATTTGGAAGTGTTCCCTCACTTTTTATTTCATGGAATAATTTGAGAATGATTGTCATATTGTTTCATTGAAGATCTGGTAGAATGTGGTTCTTGGTTTTTTGTTGGAAGACTTTTAGTTGTTGCTTCAATCTCATTGCTTGTTATTATTCCAGTTTTTGTTTTTATATCCTAATGATTAAATTTGTATAGGTCATATGTCTGTAGAAATTTGTAAATGTCTTCTAGATTCACCAGTTTATTGGAGTGTAAATTTTTAAAATAGTTTCTAATGATCTTATGGATTTCACAAACATCTGTGGCAATATTTCCTTTATTTTTCTTGAATTTTTTTTTGATTAGGATCTTCTCTTTTTTTGGTTAGTTTGGCTAAGGTTTATTAACCTCAATTATCTTTTCAAAGAACCAACTCTTTGTTTCATTGACCCTTTGTATATTTTTTTATTCTCAATTTCATTAGTTTTGGCTCAGATCTTAACTATTACTTGCCTTCTGATATTCAGAATTCATTTGTTCTTTTTTTGGGTCCTTGAGGTGTGATATGAAATTGCCTGTGATCTTTCCATATATTTAAGCTAGGTACTAAGTGCTATATAAACTTTGTCTTAGATCTGTCTTCACAATGTCCCAAAGATTATGGTATGTTATATCTCTATTCTCATTCATTTCTAAGTATTTGTTTTATTTCTCCCCTGATATATTCCATGATTCATCCTCATTCAAAAGTATATTAACTCCAGTTGATAAAAAGTTTTCATCTTAGAATCTTGTTGTTGGTTTCTCATTTCATTCTATTATGATCTGAGAGGATGTGAGGACTTATCTCTGTTTTTTTTTTGTTGTTGTTGTTGTTTTTGTTTTATTATCATTATTTGCCAAGACTTTTTTGTTCCCTAAATGTGTTCTTGGAGAATGTTCTCTGTGCCACTAAGAAGAAATTGAGTTGGTTGTTCAAAACCTTCATCTGCCTCAAAGTTTCAGCACAGTTTTAATCCTCTTCATTCATAGCTGATTTCCTTCCTTTAGTCACTTCAGGGATAAAATATGCATATTCTTCTACATCAAATCTAACAATCTACATTTCTCTGTGCCAAATAATTTGTCTCCACTCCTATAATAAGTCCTCATCCTGTACATTGAATCCTATTCTCCCTCACCTACTTTAAACTTTTCTCATGAAACTTCCACCATCTCCAATGCATAATTTTTACCATTCACTACTAAATAACTATAACTAGCATATAACATCCTGGGATAATGATGAATTAAGTAAAAAATCTCTTGATCAGATTTCCCTTTTCTATTATTTCCATTTTCTTCTTTTTGCAGTAAAACTCCTTTTAAGAGTTTCATCTCACTCCAGTCAAAATGGCAGTTATCAAGAATACAAGTAATAATAAATGTTGGTGAGGATTTGGAAAAAGGTTCACTCATATTGTTGTTGGGACTGCAAATTGATGCAACCACTATGAAAGTTGTATGAAGATTCCTCAGAAAGTATGAATGGAATCACCATTTGACCCAATTATCCTACTCTATAATACATATCCAAAGGATTTAAAATCAGCATACTGCAGTGACACAGCCACATCACTGTTTATACCAGCTTAGTTAACAATAGCTAAGCCATGGAGTCAACCTCAGCGCCATTCAAAAGATGAATGGATAAAGAAAATGTGGCTTATATATACAATGGAACATTACTCAGCCTTAAAGAAGAATTGCTTTATGATATTTGCCAGTAATAGATGGATCTGGGGACTCTCAGGCTAAGTGAAATAAGCTAGTCCCAAAAAGACAAATTTCAAGTGTTTTCTCTGATATGTGAAGCTAATCCACAATGAGGCAGGGGTGGGGGGTAAATAAAAAGAATAGAAGAAATATCAGTGGAGTAAACAAAGGGGAATGAAGGGCAAGGAGTGGGTATGGGATAAGGAAAGCCAGTGGAATGAATCTGACCTAACTTTCCTATGTACATATATGAAACAACACAGTGAGAACTGGGTTGTAGTTCAGTGGTAGGGCACTTGCCCAGCAAATGTGAGGCACTTGGGTTCACCCTCAACATCATATAAAAATAAATAAAAAATATAAAAGTATTGTGTCCATCTACAACCAAAATTTTTTTCAATATTTAAAGAAAAAGAAATTATCACAGTGAATAAAACCATCATGAATATCCACAAGGAAATAATTAAAAAAATAACTATGGATAAATGGCGGAAGTATCAATAGAGCAGAAGGAAGGGAGCAGAGGATGGGGAGAGTGGAGGGGAAGAGGAGGTACTGGGGACTGAATTAAAACAAGATATATTCCATGCTTTTATAATAATGTCAAAACGGATTCTACTGTCATGTATAACTAAAAGCAACCAATACAAAATTTAAAAAAGGGTTGTTGCTACTCACTGTTTTCACCTCTTCCCTTTCTTTCTCTCCCCAAACTTTCCTGACCAAGTATTTGTTTTCATAAGTCCTATAAAAGTGTTCCAACAAGTCAATGGTTACCTCACTGTTACCAAATTTTCTCAAGCCTTAGCTTAATTTATCAGCAATATTTGTACAGTTGATAAGTTCCTGCTTTTTGAAATAGTTTTGATATATGCATCATAGTCTTATGTTTGCTTCTGTACACATGTCCACTCCTTCTGTTCCATATGGGTTATTTTCTCTGTTTATTCTTAAAATAAATATTGGAGTTTACAGTGTCCAGTTCAAGATCTTGGCTCTTTTCACTGTATATTCACTCACTAGATGATATCTTTTGTTACTGGTGGTTAATGGCTGTCAAATTTATTTCTATATTTATTATCTTTCCTATAAACTCCAGTTATGTATATCCAATTGCTAAATCGGTGCTTCTACTTTCTCAATGCTTAGTGGATATTTTTATGCTTGATACAAATAAAACTGATTTCTTGATTCTCCCATCCCCATCTCTAGCCCTTGTTCTAGTAAATAGCACTACCATCCACAGAGCCTATCAAATAATTAAAGTTGTCATTCACTCCTATCTGTTCCCCAGAGGTTAGCTAGTTTACAACTGCCCATTCAGAATACTTCTCCTTCCTTCTTTTCATAATTCAATGGGAAGTACTAGCAGAAAAACCAAGGGTAGGCATAATGTATTTGAGGAATTTATTTTCCTGATCTCTTCCCTATGGGGTCATGAAGGAATGGCTAATTTCAGGTCAGATTCTCCAGACTGCCCATCTCATATTTTTGATAACTACTGTCTTTCAGCCATACATTTAGGGTTAGGAGTACAATGCCTTTGTGTTCACAATACCATGTAAGTCCAAATTTTTTATTTTTTTATTCATTGTACACAAATGGGGTACAATTGTTGTTTCTCTGGTGGTACACGAAGTAGAGTTGCACCATTTGTGTAATCACACATGTACGTAAGGTAATGATATTTGTCTCATTCTGTTATTTTTCCTTCCCCCAACCTCCTCCCCACCACTCTTTTTCCTCTATAAAATCCATCCTTTCTCCATTCTTCCCTCCCTCCCACCCCCATTATGCATCATCATTCACTTATCAGAGAGATCATTCGGCCTTTGAGTTTTTGGGATTGGCTTATCTCACTTAGCATGATATTCTCCAACTGCACCCATTTACCTGAAAATGCCATAATCTTATTCTTCTTTATGACTGAGTAATATTCCATTGTATATATATATACCACAGTTTCTTTATCCATTCATCAATTGAAGGGCATCTAGGCTGGTTCCACAATCTAGCAATTGTGAACTGAGCAGCTATGAACATTGATGTGGCTGTATCTCTGTAGTATGCTGATTTTAAGTCCTTTGGGTATAGGCCAAGGAGTGGGATAGCTGGGTCAAATGGTGGTTCCATTCCAAGTTTTCTAAGGAATCTCCACACTGCTTTCCACAGTGGCTGCACTAATTTGCAAACCTACCAGCAATGTATGAGTATACCTTTTCCCCCACATCTTCGCCAACACCTATTGTTGCTTGTATTCTTGATAATAGCCATTCTAATTGGGGTGAGATAGAATCTTAGGGTAGTTTTGATTTGCATTTCTCTTATTACTAGAGATGTTGAACATTTTTTCATATATCTGTTGATTGCTTGTAGATCTTCTAACATACAATAGAGTAAAGATAGTCTCTTCATCAAATTGTGTTGTGAAAACTGGAAATCCATATGCAGCAGAATGAAACTAAACCCCTATCATTCACCCTGCACAAAACTCAACTCAAAATGGATCAAGGACCTCAGAATCAGAACAGAGACCCTGCATCTTATAGAAAAAAAGTAGGTCCAAATTTTCATCATGTCAGCTTAGTACCAGACTTCCTTAACATGATTCCGTAAGGCAAAAGAAATAAAAGTAGGAATCAATAATTGGGATACATTCAAACTAAAAAGCTTTTTCTCAGCAAAGGAAACTATCAGCAATGTGAAGAGAGAGCCTACAGAGTGGGAGAATATCTTTGCCACTCATACTTCAGATAGAGCACTAATTTCCAGAATCTATAAAGAACTCAAAAAAACTCTACACCAAGAATACAAATAACCCAATCAACAAATGGGCTAAGGAAATGAGCAAATATTTACCTTGTGATTTCCCTATAGTATGCTCTCACCTTTGTGGAAGCCCACTTGTTGAACTGCTTCAAATTACTCAATTGGTTTGTGTTTCTTGTCTGTAGCCTGACTAATTCATCTCAGACTAATATTGAACCCATCAGCAAATGCTATCTTTTCCACTTTCAAAATGTATTCCAATCCTAACTAATTTTCACTACATGCACAATTCCAACCCAAGTTTAAATTCTTTCTCATTTGAGTTAGAGCAATAGTTTAGTGCTCCTGCTCTCTTTTCCCACTCATTGCTATTCTCCAAACAGCAACCATTGCCATCCTTTTAAAACATAAGGCACATAATGCATTCCCCTGTTCAAAAGCTTCCAAAGGTTTCCTAGCACACTTAGAAGAAAATAAATTTCAAATTCCTACAATAACTAACAAGACTCTGTTTAGTTGGCTGTGGATTTTCCTAATCCCATTGCCTGCCAGTCTCCACAATGCTTACTTGGAATGCTTCACATCAGCTTCTTTGAAGTACTATTTCAGAAAATTTGCATTTAATGTCACTTTATAGGGAATGCTCTTATTTTAGATATTCAATGACCCATTCCTCTTTTAATTCGGCCCACTACTTAAATGTTACACCACAGAGCAGACTTTCCCTAAATATACTACTTAAAATAACAACCTGTTATGGGGCGCAACTTAAGAACAGACCAATCACCACTGAGAAGTCCAAATTTGAGAGTCTTTATTAAGCCGGCCAGTTGACTGTCTCACACAATGCCCCAAAAAATGGCTATTGGGAGAACAGCCCCGACCACAGGGTTGTAGGGGTTCTTATACCAAAAATCACATCAATCATAAGTGTCTGTTGCTATGATACAAACTAACATCATGAGATCATTGACAGAGGGGGAAGTAGGTCAAACTGACCCTCACCTAGGTACAAACTAAAGAATGGTTGCTAACATCCACACAATTACCGTTTACATGGTACATTGGTTAAGAGCAATAGAGATCAAAGGAGAGCAATTTTTACTACATAGGAGTTGCCATTGTATATTATTAAACATGTCACACCAAGTAACTGATGATGAGCACAGAGGTGGGGTGTTCCCATGGGAGAAACTTATTTTTTTTCATAACATGGAGTCTCAGAGCAAAATGGAGTCTGTTTAGTCATTTCCCTTAGAGTCTGGCCTATAACATTCTCATGGAGTCAGATCTGTCAGCCCATCACATTCCCCACTGGTTTTTTGTACATAATCAAATCATTGATTTATTTGTGGTGTGCTTGATTGTAGTGAGTGTGTAACACCATTAGTTTAACAGACTGTATTTTATCTCTAATGTATTTAGTTAAACAGTTTATTATGCATGGTCTGATTAACAACCCTAACATAATTAGGATGACAGGTCCTGCCAGTGAGGTTATTAGAGTAGTTAACCAGGGGGACCAAGAAAACAAATTTTGATACCAATTTTCCTCAGGTGTTCTGTTCTCCTCTCGCTCTTTGAGTCTTTTTCTGATTAAAGCTAAACTATCAACGGATGACACCTGAATGGTTAGTATAAAAGCAACAGGTTTCCCCCAAGGCCATACATAATCCTCCTTGTTTTAAAAACAGTAAATCTAATCCTCTTCTATTTTGTAAAACTACTTCAGCCAGTGAATCAAGGGAATTTTCTAAGTGACTTACAGAGTTTTCTAACTCACTTAAGTCCAAATCTATTTGTTTACTTAAAGTTTTGAAATTCTGGTTTCCAGTGATCAGGGCAGTGGTTCCTATAGCTGTGGAGCCTGCTATACCTATTCCCACTAGGAGGGGAATTAGGACAGGGGCCCGTTTAGATCTTAGTCCCATATGTTCTCTCCCTCCTTCCCCGTCATAATAGTACACCTGGGGAATGATGTGAACAGTAATACAAAATTCATCCCATCTGGCAATTTTAAAAAGTTGAAGAGTCAGGCATGGAGTTACTCCTGATGTACAAGCAAACCATGTTCCCTCAGGGGCCACAAGATGGTTATTATATGTACCTGACAGGTTCCCAAGTATTATGGTAGATGTATAAGAGTGTCTGTAAGGGGAGTGGTTTATATTAAAATTTGGGGTCCGGAAACAAGTTCCCTGTCCTTGTAAATCTCCAAGGGTTAGTTTGGGCTTTTGCCCCCACTTGCATAAAGTAGGATTAGTCCTTATGTCCTTGTGGGAAAGATTTCTAATTTGGTCTGAGGAGGGGCCTAGAGTAATATTAGCTCCTATCCCTATATAATATGGGGGTTCTGGGTTCAGACACAGCCAGCAATCTTGAGTCATATTAGACTCAGTAGCAATAATAAAGTAAAAGACGGAGTCTAGTAGATCTAATAAAGGCTTCCATGGCCCAGGATTTGGGGTGGTTAGGGAGGGAAGGGTTGAAGCAGGGGCTATTGTAAGAGTTGGGGGGGGTGACCTGGGGGTACTGGGGACAATCCAGGAATCAAGGGTCTGTGGGAACTATTGGATTTACTTCTCAGGGAGGGTCATATCTCTGAATAGTAAATTCCATGTCTGGGTCTGGCCTCCATATATAGAGTTGTAATCCCCAAGTTCTCCCACGTTCACATCCTCCCCTAGCTAGCGGATGCCATTTTTTTATAGTTATTGTTAGAGGGTTACAATTTCCTTTTTTACAGAAGGGTCTGTAAGGTCCCCTTTTGAAGTCAATAAATGGGTCTTTGTTGGTCCATGAGGCTGTGGTTTCACATCCCCAGGAAGTACAGTGGTATTGAAATTCCCCTCGACAACTGGGTTCCCTATTTGCTGGGCAAATATAATGTTGGGTATGTTTTAAATCTCTTTCATATGATGAATCCCCACAGATAAGTACAGTTGTACTATGACCACTTCCCATTTTTCTGACACTAATGTCACCAGTGAGGTCACATAAATCTAATGAAAAAATGGGTTGAGTTGAGGTGACTAATGTCTTAATGACTGTCCCTTCTACAGTTTTCCTTAATTCCCATGTGTAACTTTTAGGCTGGTGAAGTGTACAATTAACAATGGAAAGTAAAATTAAAAGGGCCCAGAAGGGACCCGAGAAAGTCTTATCTTTAGTGGATTGTCCGTGGGTTGGGCAGTCCATCTTTCAGCCGTTGATGCTTCTTCTGATGTGGCCTTCTTGACCTGGGAGTGGTGGATCCAGTGACGCTTTCCCACTACTTTGACGGCAGTTGGAGTCCTTAAGATCACCGGCAGGGGCCCCGTCTAGCGGGGTTCCAGTGTAGATGGCTGAAGTTTTTTAATCCACACTAGGTCACCGGGGTGGAAAGGGTGAGTCAGAGCCTCGGCTGGGCAGTGAGCAGGATGGGCTGCTTTGACTAAACCACTGATTCGCCGAGAGGCTTGTTGAAGTGCCTGGAGGGACTTTAAGAGATAATGGTTATCTATTTCAGCAAGTTTTCTTCCCCAAGTTTAGGAATTAATGGAGGTGGTCAACCAAACATGATTTCAAAGGGAGTGATGCCCATCACATAGGGAGTGCATCTGGCCTGAAGAAGGGCAAAGGGAAGGAGACTCGCCCAGTTCACACCAGTCTCAAGTTTTAGTTTTATAAGTGTGTCTTTCAGGGTCCTGTTCATCCTTTCTACTTGTCCTGAACCCTGAGGCCGATAAATACAGTGTAACTTCCATTTTATATTTAAAGTTTTAGCTAATAATTGTGTTGTTTGAGCTATGAAAGCTGGGCCATTGTTGGACCCTATAGATATTGGGAGGCCAAATCGGGGAATAATTTCTAAGACTAGCTTTTTGACTGTAACCTGAGCTGTCTCAGTTTTGGTGGGGAACGCTTCAGCCCATCCTGAAAAAGTATCTATAAAAACCAAAAGATAACGATACCCATGTAGTCCTGGTTTTACCTCAGTGAAGTCCACTTCCCAGTGTTAACCGGGGGCTAGTCCAGGAAGCTGAGTTCCTTGTGAGAGATCCACTTGGTTACTTGGGTTGACTTGTGCACATATTTGACACCTGGAGGAGACTTGTTTGGCGTGTTGACTTAATTTTGGCATATAATAATCTTTTTGTAATAGTTCAGTCAATTTGGTGCCACCAAGGTGGGTGCTCTGGTGAAGCTGCTTAACCAGAGTTTGTCCCAGTACTTCTGGTAAGAATATTCTCCCATCTGGGAGCGTTTTCCATCCCTAGAGTCAGTCACAGTCTTTAAAATTCCTCCCAGACATTCTTCGTCCTTTGTGTATGTAGGGGTACTGGGCAATAAGCGTGTTGGTAATACAGGTAAGATTTGTAGCGGCCCCACTGGTTTTTGGGCAACCTCTCGTGCTGATTGATCTGCAAAGGAGTTCCCTAGGGCTTCTGGAGTACTGTTAGTCTTATGTCCTTTACAATGTATGATTGCCACCTTGTAGAGTAGCCAGAGGGCTTCCAACAGGGTCAGAATTTCTGTCACATTTTTTATTTCTTTTCCTCCTGACATGAGTAGTCCCCTTTCTTGGTATAAGGCCCCATGTACATATGCTGTTGCAAAGGCATACCTACTATCAGTGTAGATATTAACTGTTTTCCCCTTTCCGTGCCGTAATGCCTGAGTAAGGGCAATGAGTTCTGCCTTCTGGGCTGATGTTCCATGGCCTAAAGCTTGAGCCCATACCTGATCTTGTGTGACCACAGTGGCCCCAGCATACCTGACTCCATTGCGGATATAACTGCTGCCATCTGTGTAGAGCACCTCATCTGGGTTTGGCCATGGGATGTCAGTCAAATCTGGCGGTAGGTTTTGGAGGGATTCCAATACCTCCAGGCAATTATGCAGGGGTTCAGATGGGTCATCATCCGGGAGGAGTGTAGCTGGGTTCAAGGCTGTGGTCTTGAGAAATTTAATCCGAGGAGGATCTAGAAGAAAGGCTTGATACTGGGTGAGGCGAGCATTTGATAACCATCTGTCAGGTGGACTCCGTAATAGGGCCTCTACTGAGTGGGGGTTTACCAATTGTAAATCCTGTCCCAGAGTCAGTTTAGATGCTTCCTTTACTAAAATGGCTGTGGCAGCAACTGCACGTAAACAATTTGGCCATCCTGCTGCTACATAATCCAGCCTTTTAGATAAATAGGCTATAGGGCTTTTCCAGGGCCCTAAAGTCTGAGAACTCCCTTTGCTATCCCCCATGTCTCAGCCACAAATAGTTGGAAGGGCTTGGTCACATCAGGCAGTGCTAAGGCAGGAGCAGTGGTTAGTGCCTTCTTTAAAGTTTCAAATGCCTTTTGTTCTGATTCTGTCCAAATTAGGGAGGTTTCTTTTCTTCCCATGCTTGCATATAAGGGCTTTGCTATTTCTGCAAACCCTGGTATCCACAGTTGGCAATAGCCTACTGCACCCAGAAATTCTCTCACTTGCCTCTTGGTTTTAGGGCATGGGATTTTAAGGATTGCTTCTATACGCCCGGTTGAGAGTGTTCTTTTTCCTTTTTTTAACTCATAACCTAGGTATGTGACTGTCCGGGTGCATTACTAGGCTTTCTTTGCAGAGACTTGGTATCCTAGGGACACTAATTCTTTTAATAAGTCCTCAGTAGCTCTTTTACAATCAGGTACATCTTTAGCAGCTATTAGAAGGTCATCTACATAATGAAGGAGAGTAACTTCTGGATGTTGTTGCCAGAAGCATAACAGATCTTGACTTAAGGCCTCATCAGAAAGGGTTGGGGAGTTTTTAAAACCTTGTGGCTACCGTGTCCATGTCAATTGTCCGGAATAACCTCCCTCTGGGTCGGCCCATTCAAAAGCAAATAGAGGTTGGCTTACCTCTGCAAGTGGGAGACTGAAGAATGCATCCTTTAGATCCAGCACAGTGTAGACTTGTTGATGTGGAGGCAGCAGACTTAAGAGAGTATAAGGGTTAGGCACCATTGGGTGAATTGTTTCCTCCTGCTTGTTGACTTCTCTAAGGTCCTGCACTGGCTGAAAGTCCCTGGTTCCTGGTTTTTGAACAGGGAGGAGAGAAGTATTCCAAGCTGATTGGCAAGGTACTAGAATATTTGCTTCTCTTGGTCTCTGAATATGAATAGCATTTCCTTTTTTGGCTTCCAGACTGATAGGGTATTGTTTTACCCTTATTGGAGTTGCTGTACTAGTCAATTGGACAATGATTGGTGGCTGGTGAGAGGCTAGACCTGGTGAGTTGGTTTCTGCCCAGACCCCTGGAATCTGCTTTTGGAGTTCAGAGAGATACTTGGTAGATGGGACGGGTGTCTCTTTTGCCATTAAAAGGTATTCCTCACTGAGGGGGCAAGTTAACATAATAGCAGCTGGAGGTTCATTGAGGGTTAATTTGGCAGAGCTCCCTTGGAAAGAGATGGTAGCCTGTAATTTTTGTAAAAGGTCTCTTCCCAGTAAGGGGTAAGGACAATCAGGCATCACGAGAAAGGAATGAATAATTGTTCCTCTTCCCAAATTGGTGATGCGAGCTTTAACCCAAGGGTAAGATTTGGACTTGCCTGTTGCCCCCTGTATGGGGGTCTTTCCTTGGATAAAGGTTCTTCTGTCTCAGTCAAAACCGAGAAAGTAGCTCCAGTATCCACCAAAAAGCTGACTGGTTTGCCCCCTATCTCTAGTGTGACCCTGGGCTCCTGGGGGCTCATCTGAATAGAGCCCTGGCCCCGTCAGTCTTCAGATCCTTCCATCTGGAGGATTGCAGTTGGCTTTTGTCTTTTACTTGGACGTTCATTTTTCCAATGTCCTTTTTCCTTGCAATATGCACATTGGTCTCTTAATAAAGCAGCCTTTTAAATTTGTCCTTTATTGGGATAGGGCTCTGGCCTAGAGGGTCCTTTGGAATTTGGACCCTGGGGTCCTGCTATGGCGGTTACCATAATTTTTGCCATGTGTTTCGCTTGTCTGTCTTCAGGTGGGTCCGGGTTATTGTAAGTCTTCTGGGCTATTTCCACCAACTCTGACAGCACTTTTCCCTCAAATCCTTCATGTTTTAGTAATTTCTTTCTAATGTCTGGGGCCGACTGGGTAACAAAGGCAATATTTATTGCCCGTCTGTTCTCTGGGGCTTCTGGGTCAATTGGGGTGTACAAGCGATAAGCCTCTAGGAGGTGCTCTAGGAATGCGGCCATTTGGCTGCTGAATAGTCTCCCTTAACTTAGACAAATTAGTAGGTTTCTGGGCCGCAGCTCCCGCAGCTCGCATCCCACTGAGCAGAGTCTGGCGATACCCAGCAAGAGCCTCCCTACCTCTGTCTGAATTAGGATCCTAGGCAGGTGGCGAGGACCGGAAAACAGTTTCCAATCACACAGCGTCATCAGAGGGCTGGCCATTTGGTCCCAACACAGTTTTGAGAGCCCCCCTCCGAATATGCTTCTGTTCCTCCAAGGAAAACAGTTTGAAGTAGCTGTTGGCAATCGTCCCAGGTAGGCTGGTGAGTGTAAAAGACAGATTCTAGAAGAGATATTAATCCCTGAGGCTTTTCAGAAAAGGAATGGTTTTGATTTTTCCAATTATAAAGATCGCTAGTAGAAAAAGGAACATAAACCATAAAAGGTGGTTGTTCGGAACCAGGTGGCACAGGGGCTTGCCTAAGGGGCAGTTGAGGAACTGGTGACACAGAGGAATCTGGGGAAGGGGTGTCGAGGGAGGGGGGATCAGGATAATAATGAGAACCACTCCGAGTATGGGGTGGACTCATTAGGGGAGAAGGGGCAGTGGGAGGCTGGGCAGAGGGAGAAGGGACAGGGTGGAGCAGGAGGGGAAGATGGGGGAGAGGGATAGGGAGGGGGAAAAGGAACATCAGATTCCTCTGGTATCTCCAGAAGGACTGGTGATTTGGGCTCCTGAGGTCCAGGGGAGCTGATTTTGACAACAAAATAGCTCCTGACTCCTTATATTTTTTCTTGGAGTCCTGCAAACAAGATTTGAGCCACGTGGGGTTGTCAGACAGAATATCAATCCAAATTTGAATGTAAGTCATTTGATCGGGATGTCCGGGCCACCCAAAGACCATTTGTTGAATTCTATAGGCGGTAGTGAGGTCGGTGATCCCCTGTGGGGGGAGGCATCCGACCTCAAAAGATGGCCATTCTCTCTCACAGAATTTAGAGAGAGAAAAGACATCGCAGCGGGTTCCGTAGTCACTGGCTCTCTTCTGAAATTCCTGAAAATTAGTTAACATGCACTGGAGGGGGGTACATGACTGACTTGAGGGAGACTGACCCATGCTTACACTTAAGGGCAACAAAAAACAAAAAGGACAAACAAACACAGAACAGAAAAAACACCAAAGACAGACAAGTGACCACTCCAGATTCCAGACCAGAGGGACTGAGCAACGTCTTGCCAGCCCCGGACTCGGGAAGTAATGCTGCGTCCAGCCTTCCTCAGAGTCCCCAGATGCGGATCCGCCAGAAACAGACTTACGGGTCCCCCAGGGGTGCAGAAACAGGTGACTCTCTCAGAGAATTTAATTCAGTCCTGGGGTGAGGCTCCACAGACCGTGCAGCCTGGGGCTGAGGAATGTCTCTCAGAGGCCTTCCCCTAGGAGCAATGTTGTGGCCTTTCCCCTCCGCAGGAGTTCCCAGGTCAGTGGTGAGTGGTGGTTGCTCACGAGGCAGCGAGGATCTCGCTGGGGCCTCTAAATGTTATGGGGCACAACTTAAGAACAGACCGATCACCATTGAGAAGTCCATATTTGAGAGTTTTTATTAAGCTGGCCAGCTGACTGTCTCACACAATGCCCAGAAAAATGGCTATTGGGAGAACAGCCCCGACCACAGGGTTGTAGGGGTTCTTATACCAAAAATCACATCAATCATAAGTGTCTGTTGCTATGATACAAACTAACATCATGAGATCATCGACAGAGGGGGAAGTGGGTCAAACTGACCCTCACCTAGGTACAAACTAAAGAATGGTTGCTACAAACTAACATCATGAGATCATCGACAGAGGGGGAAGTGGGTCAAACTGACCCTCACCTAGGTACAAACTAAAGAATGGTTGCTACAAACTAACATCATGAGATCATCGACAGAGGGGGAAGTGGGTCAAACTGACCCTCACCTAGGTACAAACTAAAGAATGGTTGCTAACATCCACACAATTACCGTTTACATGGTACATTGGTTAAGAGCAATAGAGGTCAAAGGAGAGCAATTTTTACTACATAGGAGTTGCCATTGTATATTATTAAACATGTCACGCTAAGTAACTGATGATGGGTACAGAGGCGGGGTGTTCCCATGGGAGAAACATTTTTTTTTCATAACATGGAGTCTCAGAGCAAAATGGAGTCTGTTTAGTCATTTCCCTTAGAGTCTGGCCTATAACATTCTCATGGAGTCAGATCTGTCAGCCCATCACAAACCCATACTCTATATCCACCTATATGACTCCATTGCTTAATTCAATCTATGTGTTAACATGTCTATTACCTCTTCTCTCCACTGTTAACACATTCCATGAGTGATAAGGGTGATGCTTTTACACACCACTGAATTATTAATATTTAGAACAGTACATGACACATAGAAACCCTAAATAAATGTGTGGTGAATGAATGAAAAACTTGATGGGAATGGAAATACACAATATCACTCAGTTAGATATAAAGCCATATTTAAATACATAGCCAATTCATAGTCAAAGTTTGCTTCATGCACAAGCTTTTAAAAGGCGTACTGATACCATAGCATCAGGATAAAATAATCTGAAATAACCTCTAACACTGAAACTTGTAATGTGATAATACATTTCAATGCCAATTACTCTCCTGCATAATGCCAGTATGAGCATGTTAGGGCTTAATGCACTAAATGTCCTGTTTTTGTGCTCCATGGCTGAGCAAAACCTCATGTTAATGAACAATATCTACTTTTTAAAACTACTGCTCAATATATCATACATATAATAGGGTCTATAAATGTATATGCCTAGCAACAGATAATAAAAATAACAATACATCATGGGAAGGTATAAATATTACCAAGAATTTTTTAAGCTTCTCTTCTAGATTTCAAACTCTTCCTCCCCTATAAGATTATCTTAAATTTAAGCCAGTTATTTCCTTGCCTGTTAAAATAGTTTCATGCATATGAAAACAACACAGACTCAAATAAAAATCAAATTATAGACTATTTTGTTATTTATGTCATCACTCATTTGTGATTTTAAGATTCATCTATGCTGATGTATTCAAATGTAATACAATCATTCTCTTCTGTGCATTATGCATTATAGGATTATATGCTAATTCATTTATCCACATTACTCATGATGAACTTTCACGTAGTTTTCAGGCTATTGTTCTATTTTTTGCCAGTTGCTATGAATATTCTTTCATGTATCTTTCCATTAATATTAGCCTTGAAGCCATCTTTTCTCTTCACAAGATTTTATGCTTACATATTTAATCAATTTTGCACTTATCCTGTAATTACTTTAAGGAAAACCTTATTTTCCTCATTCTGGCATTTTTAGTCAGCAGTTTACTGCAGGCCTTAGAAAATGTACTCACATCACGTTAGATAATTTAGAGAAGCTCTGAAGTCAATGCAACAATGCCAATTAGTTGTCTCCACAAAGCTGTTTTCCTAAAAGGCCCCAAAGAAGACCAAGATATTTTGAGAGATATAGACCATAATTTGGTAGTTCTATAATATCACAGAAATTTTGTCATAAAATTAATTTGGCATCCCTATTTATCTTTTTTTTATTGTAAACAAATGGGAAACATGTTGTTTCTCTGCCTGTACATGGCGTAAAGGCATACCATTTGTGTAATCATAAATTTACATAGGGTAATGTTGTTTGATTCATTCTGCCATTTTTTTCCCTTCTACCCCACCCCTCCCACTCCTCCCCTCCCTCTATACAGTCCTTCCTTCTTCCATTCCTGCCCCCTCCCTAAACCCAACTCCAACCCCAACACTAACCCCTCCCACCCCCCATTATGTGTCATCATCCACTTATTAGCGATATCATTCTTCCTTTGGTTTTTTCAGATTGGCTTATCTCACTTAGCATGATATTCTCCAACTGCATCCATTTGCCTGCAAATGCCATAATTTTATCATTCTTTATGGCTGAGTAATATTCCATTGTATATATATATACAACATTTTCTTTATCCATTCATCAATTGAAGGACATCTAGGTTGGTTCCACAATCTGGCTATTGTGAACTGAGCAGCTATGAACATTGATGTGGCTGTATCTCTGTAATATGCTGATTTTAAGTCCTTTGGGTACAGGACAAGGAGTGGGATAGCTGGGTCAAATGGTGGTTCCATTCCAAGTTTTCTAAGGAGTCTCCATACTGCTTTCCAGAGTGGCTGCACTAATTTGCAGCCCCAACACCAATGTATGAGTGTACCTTTCTCCCCACATCCTCGCCAACACATGTTGTTGCTTGTATTCTTGATAATCGCCATTCTAATTGGGGTGAGATGGAATCTTAGGGTGGTTTTGATTTGCATTTCTCTTATTACTAGAGATGTTGAACATTTTTCCATATGTTTGTTGATTGCTTGTAGATCTTCTTCTGTGAAGTGTCTATTCATTTCCTTAGACCATTTGTTGATTGGATTATTTACATTCTTGGTGTAGAGTTTTTTGAGTTCTTTATAGATTCTGGAGATTAGTGCTCTATCTGAAGTATGATTGGCAAAGATTTTCTCCCACTCCGTAGGCTCTTTTGTCACATTGCTGATAGTTTCCTTTGCTGAGAGAAAGCTTTTTAGTTTGAATCTATCCCAGTTATTAATTCTTGCTTTTATTTCTTGTGCTATGGGAGTCCTGTTGAGGAAGTCTGGTTCTAAGCCGACATGTTGAAGCTCTGGACCTACTTTTGCTTCTATAAGATGCAAGGTCTCTGGTCTGATTCCGAGGTCCTTAATCCATTTTGAGTTTAGTTTTGTGCATGGTGAGAGATATGGGTTTAGTTTCATTCTGTTGCATATGGATTTCCAATTCTCCCAGCACCATTTGTTGAAGAGGCAATCTTTTCTCCATTGCATATTTTTGGCCCCTTTGTCTAGTATGAGACAATTGTATTTATTTGGGTTTGTGTCCATGTCCTCTATTCTGTACCATTGATCCACCTTTCTATTTTGGTACCAATACCATGCCGTTTTTGTTACTATTGCTTTGTAGTATAGTTGAAGATCTGGTATTGCGATACCCCCTGCTTCACTCTTTCTGCCAAGGATTGCTTTAGCTATTCTGGGTTTTTTATTCTTCCAGATGAATTTCATAATTGCTTGCTCTGTTTCTGTAAGGTACTTCATTGGGATTTTAATTGGAATTGCATTGAATCTGTATAGCACTTTTGGTAGTATGGCCATTTTGACAATATTAATTCTGCCTATCAAAGAACATGGGAGATCTTTCCATCTTCTAAGGTTTTCTTTAATTTCTTTCTTTAGTGTTCTGTAGTTCTCATTGTAGAGGTCTTTCACCTCTTTTGTGAGATTGATTCCCAAGTATTTTATTTTTTTCGAAGCTATTGTGAATGGGGTAGTTTTCCTGATTTCCCTTTCTGAAGATTCATTGCTTATGTATAAAAATGCCTTAGATTTATGTGCATTGATCTTATATCCCGCTACTTTACTGAATTCACTTATGAGATCTAAAAGTTTTCTGGTGGAATTTCCTGGTTCCTCTAAGTATACAATCATATCATCAGCAAATAGGGATAGTTTGAGTTCTTCTTTTCCTATTCGTATCCATTTATTTCTTTGGTCTGTCTAATTGCTCTGGCTAGAGTTTCAAAGACGATATTGAATAGAAGTGGTGAAAGAGGGCATCCCTGCCTTGTTCCAGTTTGTAGAGGGAATGCTTTCAGTTTTTCACCATTTAGAATGATATTAGCCATGGGCTTATCGTAGATGGCCTTTACAATGTTAAGGAATATTCCCACTCTCCCTATTTTTTCTAGTGTTTTGAGCATGAAGGGGTGCTGTATTTTATCAAATGCTTTTTCTGCATCTATCGAAATAATCATGTGATTCTTGACTTTAAGTCTATTGATATGGTGAATTACATTTATTGATTTCCTGATGTTGAACCAACCTTGCATCCCTGGGACGAAACCCACTTGATCATGGTGCACTATCTTTTTAATATGTTTTTGTATGCGATTTGCTAAAATTTTGTTGAGAATTTTTGCGTCGATGTTCATTAAGGATATTGGTCTGAAATTTTCTTTCCTCGATGTGTCTCTGTCTGGTTTAGGTATCAGGGTAATATTGGCTTCATAGAATGAGTTTGGGAGGGTTCCCTCCTCTTCTATTTTCTGGAATACTTTGAGAAGTATTGGAATGAGCTCTTCTTTAAAGGTTTTGTAGAAATCGGCTGAGAACCCATCTGGTCCTGGACTTTTCTTTGTTGGTAGGCTTTTGATGACTTCTTCTATTTCATTACTTGAAATTGGTCTATTTAAATTGTGTATGTCCTCCTCGTTTAGTTTAGGCAATTCATATGTCTCTAGAAACCTGTTGATGTCTTCGAAATTTTCTATTTTGTTGGAGTATAGGTTTTCAAATTAGCTTCTAATTATGTTTTGTATTTCAGTCGTGTCTGTTGTGATATTTCCTTGTTCATTCTGAATTTTAGTAATTTGGATTTTCTCTTGTCTTCTCTTTGTTAGTGTGGCTAAAGGTTTATCAATTTTGTTTATTTTTTCGAAGAATCAACTATTTATTTTGTCAATTTTTTGTATTGTTTCTTTTGTTTCAATTTCGTTGATTTCAGCTCTGAGTTTAACTATTTCCTGTCTTCTACTACTTTTGGTGTTGGTCTGTTCTTCTTTTTCTAGGGCTTTGAGCTGTAGTGTTAGGTCATTTATTTTTTGAGTTTTACTTCTTTTATTAAATGCGCTCCATGAAATAAATCTTCCTCTAAGTACTGCTTTCATAGTGTCCCAGAGATTTTGATATGATGTTTCTTTGTTCTCATTTACCTCTAAGAATTTTTTAATTTCCTTCCTAATGTCTTCTGTTATCCACTCATCATATAATAGCATATTGTTTAATCTCCAGGTGTTGGAGTAGTTTCTGTTTTTTACTCTTTCTTTTATTTCTAACTTCAATCCATTATGATCTGATAGAATACAAGGTAGTGTCTCTATCTTCTTGTATTTGCTGACATTAGCTTTGTGGCATAATATATGGTCTATTTTAGAGAAGGATCCATGTGCTGCTGAGAAGAAAGTGTATTCGCTCTTGGTTGGATGGTATGTTCTATAAATGTCTGTTAAGTCTAAATTATTGATTGTGTTATTGAGATCTATGGTTTCTTTGTTCAATTTTTGTTTGGAAGATTTGTCCAATGGTGAGAGAGGTGTGTTAAAATCACCTAGTATTATTGTGTTATGGTCTATTTGGTTTCTAAAATTGAGAAGGATTTGTTGACATACATGGATGAGCCACTGTTTGGGGCATAGATGTTTATGATTGTTATATCTCGCTGATTTATGCTTCCCTTAAGCAGTATGAAATGTCCTTCTTTATCCCTTCTGACTAACATTGGCTTGACGTCCACATTATCTGAAATGAGGATGGATACTCCAGCTTTTTTGCTGAGTCCATGTGCATGGTATGTTTTTCCCCATCCTTTCACCTTTAGTCTATGGGTATCTCTTTCTATGAGGTGAGTCTCTTGCAGGCAACATATTGTTGGATCTTTCTTTTTAATCCAATCTGCCAGTCTGTGTCTTTTGATTGATGAATTCAAGCCATTAACATTCAGGGTTATTATTGAGATATGATTTGTATTCCCGGTCATTTGGTTCATATTTAAAATTTTTGACACATTTTGGTTCCTCCTTTATTTGACACTTCCTTTAGGATAATTCCTCCCTTTGCTGATTTGCTTCTTTGTTTTTTATCTCTTCCTCATGAAATATTTTGCTGAGAATGTTCTGTAATGCTGGCTTTCTTTTTGTAAATTCTTTTAGCTTTTGTTTATCATGGAATGATTTTATTTTATCGTCAAATTTGAAGGTAAGTTTTGCTGGTTATAAGATTCTTGGTTGGCATCCATTTTCTTTCAGAGCTTGAAAAATGTTGTTCCAGGCCCTTCTAGCTTTTAGGGTCTGAATGGAAAAATCTGCTGATATCCGTATTGGTTTCCCCCTGAATGTAATTTGGTCCTTGTCTCTCACAGCCTTTAAAATTCTGTCTTTATTTTGTATGTTAGGTATTTTCATTATAATGTGCCTTGGTGTGGGTCTGTTGTAATTTTGTGTATTTGGAGTCCTATAAGCCTCTTGGACTTGATTTTCCATTTCATTCTTCAGATTTGGGAAATTTTCTGATATTATTTCATTGAATAGATTGTTCATTCCTTTGGTTTGTTTCTCTAAACCTTCCTCAATCCCAATAATTCTCAAATTTGGCCTTTTTCATGATATCCCATAGTTCTTGGAGATTCTGTTCATGATTTCTTACCATCTTCTCTTTGTTCAACTTTGTTTTCGAGGTTAAATATTTTGTCTTCAATATCTGAGGTTCTGTCTTCCAGGTGTTCTAATCTATTGGTTATGCTTTCTATGGAGTTCTTAATTTGGTTTATTGTTTCCTTCATTTCAAGGATTTCTGTTTGGTTTTTTTTCAATATCTCTAACTCTTTATTGAAATGATCTTTTGCTTCCTGAATTTGCTCTGTTAACTGTCGATTGGTGCGATCATTCAATGCCTGCATTTGTTCTTTCATCTCATCGTTTGCTTCCCTAATCATTTTAATTATGTACATTCTGAACTCCCTTTCTGTCATTTCTTCTGCCATGCTGTCATTGGATTTTATTGATGTAACATTTAGATTTGTTTGGGGCATTTTCTTCCCTTGTTTTCTCATATTGTTCAGGAATCAGTGGGTCATTAAGATATTGCAGATTTCCTCTATCGACTTATAATGTCCCTGAAGATTGCTAGTATATCCCCTCTTATCCTTCAGTAGCCTGAAGTCTTGGAGGAAGTTGATAATGCGGAGCTCCATGAAGAAGCTGCCTCTCTAGGGGTGGTGACCCTCAGGTGGTGTATATTCCCTGCTAGTGGGCAGAGGTGCCTCCACTTGTTGACCAATGGTCATCCAACGGGGAACTAGGGCTGTGGGCTGAGGCAAGTTCTCTTTGTGCCTGTGTCTCTGGTTTTACTGTCCCTGTGGGAAAACCTCCTCCGGCAGGGAAGAGTCACTCGGTAGGGACGTCTCGCTGGTCAGTTGCCCTCCTAGAGGTTCCCCTCTATCTACAACTACTGCCTGGGCTGGGCTGTCTTCCCCTGCAACGTTCCCAGGGGCCCGGACCTACCTCCTGGGCCTGGGAGCCTCACCCTTCACAGGTGAGTCTCCTTAGGCTGCCTCTCCCAGAGAATCTGCCCGCAGTCCTGGAAACTTCGCTCCGCCCCTAGGCGTGTCTCTGTGCGGCTCTTCCAGCAAGAAGCCACCTAGCTCCTGGGACCCTGCTCTGCACCTAATCACCTGGCTATGCGGCCCCTCCTCTGAGCCGACACCTGGAGCCCCGTACAATAGCTCCAAGACCCAGAGACCCGCCACACACCTCCTCCTCCGGACAGCAGCCCGGTTTCCAACGCAGTCACTAGGAGTCCAAGCAACTCACTTCGCATCTCCTCCTCCCGCCAACCGCCCGTAGCCCTAGGCAGTCACTCCGAGTCCAAGTGACCCGCCCTGTTCCTCCTCCTCCTCCTCAGGGTAGCCCCTGGGTGTTCAGGAACGGTGGCTCCGAGACCAAGTGACCCACCGCGCTCTTCCTCCAGGCAGGCCACCGGTGTTCAGGAGCGGTCGCTTTTAGTCCAATCAACTCACCACTCGCCTCCTCCTCTGACAACTGCCTGTGGCTCTGATGCAGTCACTCCTAGATCAAGCGACCCACCACGCTCCTCCTCCAGGCAGGCCACCGGTGTTCTGGAGCAGTCGTTCTGAGTTCAAATAGCTCGCCACGCAGCTCCTCCTCTGGCAACTGCCTGTGGCTCTGATGTAGTCACTCCTAGACCAAGCCACCCACCGCGCTCCTCCTCTTCCTCCGGGCAACCTCCCGGTGTTCAGGAGCGCTCGCTCTGAGTTCAAACAGCTCGCCACACAGCTCCTCCTCAGGCAGTCGCCCGGAGCCCCAGTGGTTGCTCTGAGTCCAAGTGCTGTGCTGAGCCGCCTCCTCTACGATGATCCCAGTTTCTGTGTTTACCGCTCCTGTGGGGGAAGGGGCGTCTCGCCAAACCACTGTACTTCACAAAGTTCCCTGCGTTCTGGGGCTACCGCCCCATCCGGGATGCCTCCCCAAAGGGAGAGACTCACCCGGCAGCTTTGAGATGGTCCCAAGTCTCTCACTATCTCCTCTTTTGAATCCTGCGTCCTGGAGCAACGTGAAATGCAGCCACCCTCTAGTCCGCCATCTTGAAACCCCCCCTATTTATCTTTAATTGAATGAATTCCAAATAAATATGTGGAATCTCTGGTAGAAAAAGAAAAAAGGACATAATTCTATCTGAAATTGTTAAAGCAGTCATTCGTTTCAAGGTCCACTTCAAATTGACAAGCTGATTTCTACCTTAATTACATCGAGGGACTAAATTCCTCCTCTCACAAAGTGAACTTTTCAGATTTAAATAAAAATGCAGGGTACCCAATTTATTTTGAATTTCAGATAATGAATAAAATTTTAGAGAAAGTGCATCTGATGTAATATTTTATCTACTCATACTAAAAAAAAAAGTATTTATTGATTACCTGAAATGCAGTTAACTAGGCATCCTGTATTTTATTTAGTAACCATATACCAATTCTGGCAGTTAAGACTTCAACATTTCCCTCAAGTTATTTGAATTATTTAATTGTTTAAGATATTTCTTCCCCCCTCTTTGGTACTAGCAATTGAATCTAGTTCAATCACTGAGCTACGATGTGCACTACCGCCTGACTCTTAAAATATTTCTTTTTTTCTGGGTACGGGGTACTGGGGATTGAACTCAGGAGCACTCAAAAACTGAGCCACATTCCCAGTCCTTTTTTTGTGTTTTATTTAGAAACAGTGTCTCACTGAGTTTCTTTGCCCCTCCCTATTGCTGAGGTTGGCTTTGAACTCGTGATCCTCCTGTCTCAGCCTCCGATGTCCTGGAGATTACAGGCATGCTACACAGCACCCAGTTTAAAATATTTCTTGTATGTAAGGAAGTCACTAGGTGCTGGGCATTTAGCTAACCCTTCACAGCTCTTGCCTTTATCTTCATTCCATACAGCACATGATCTTCAAGCCAAGCAATGAAAGGCTCATGAAAATGTTTTTGCTTAAGGACGATCACTTTTGCTGGTAGTTCTGCAGGTGCATAGAGTATAACAGGTTGCAGGGTATGACCTTGTGGGCCTAGGGGAAAAAAAGTCGTCTCAAATACCGAGAGAGGTGAGATGGTAGGAAGCTTTCTGAACTTCAACAGCCACCGTCCATTCAACTGCCTCAGCCAGATATTTCCAGTTCTCCTTTGATTTACCGGTTGTAATATAGTTACCGCTAGCCTATTCTTTTGCCCTTTGGCCATCCCCGTTTTGGGTGGACCTGCTTCCTTCCCTGATATCCTGGAAGTCAGTTTTTCCCCATTCCAGACCAGTTAATGGAAACATCCTTCAAAATGTCTGGTCACGAGAGTGGCACAACTGCCTCAGCAGACTTAGAATGTGGAAGTCTGCTTGGCGTTTAAGAGGAGACATCTGGCACGGAGGCAGGGAGAGATACACACTCAGACTTTGAGAGAAAGCCTTCAAAACTGACTACGAAATTGACTGGAGATGGTGTCCCCATCCATGTCAGCACAGAAAGTGAAGGAGCAGACCCAGAAAGTTCAAGTAAAACCAATGATTTTCACACCAGGGAGGACTTTGACCATTTCGTCAGCAGTGAGGAAAGCCGGTTCCACCACCACTTAGAGGAAGGAGAGACAGAGAAGGAAGATGAACAACAGTTTCAGGTATGTGTACAGTACAGTGAAAACAATAGTGAGGATGAGGATCAGGTCCTAGAGAAGTGGATGAATTCAGAGACATCTGCCCTCCCACGACCTCACTGGCAAGTCCTTCCTGCACTTCGGGAGCGGCAGCTGGGTTCAAGTTCTCATTTTATACATGAAGCATGTGGATCAGAAATCTTTGTGCAGCGTTTCAGCTTACAGTATTGTCTTGAAGGCCATTTAGGTTGTATGAACACTGTACATTTTAATCAGCGTGGCACCTTGTTGGCCAGTGGTAGTGATGACTTGAGGGTGATAGTGTGGGACTGGATAGGGAAGCGGCCAGTACTGGACTTTGAGAGTGGCCACAAAAATAATGTCTTCCAGGCTAAGTTTTTTCCTAATTGTGGTGATTCCATCCTGGCCATGTGTTCCCGTGATGGCCAGGTAGCTGAACTATCTGCTCCAGTATGTGGGAAGAATACTAAGTGTGTGGCCAACATAAGGGAGCTTCTCACAAGTTGGCTCTGGAGCCAGACTCCCCATGTAAGTTCCTAACTTCAGGTGAAGATGCTGTTGTTTATACCATTGATCTCAGACAAGGGCAGCCAGCTTCAAAAATGGTGGTAACAAAAGAGAAAGAGTAGAAAGTGGGACTATATACAATCCATGTGAATCCTAGCAATACCTATCAGTTTGCAGTGGGTGGACGAGATCAGTTTGTGAGGATTTATGACCAGAGAAAAATTGATGAGAATGAGAACAATGGCATACTCAAGAAGTTCTGTCCTCATCACCTGATCAACTGTGATACCAAAATAAATATCACCAGTCTTGTGTACAGTCATGAAGGCACAGAGCTCCTAGTGAGTTACAGCGGTGAAGATATTTACCTCTTCAACTCCTCTGACAGTGATGGAGCTCAATATGTTAAGAGATATAAGGGCCACAGAAATGATGCCACAGTGAAAGGTGTGAATTTCTATGGCCCCAGAAGTGAGTTTGTGATGAGTGATAGGGATTGTGGGCATATCTTTCTCTGGGAGAAAGCATCTTGCCAGATCATTCAGTTCATGGTGGGAGACAAGGGCGGTACAGTGAAGTGTCTTGAAGCCCATCCTCACCTATCTGTAATGGCAACTAGTGGCCTGGACCTTGATGCTAAGATCTGGGCACCCACAACCACAGTTTCCACTGAGCTTACCAGGTTAAAGGATGTGCTTAAGCAGAACAAGCAGAAAAGAGATAACTTGCACCACCATGACCTGTTTGATAGTCACACGCTTTGGTTCCTCACGAGTCACCTGACACAGAGAAATTATTACCAGCACTGGGGAAGTCCTGGCTTTCAAGGCATGGATGCATACTTCCTTGAGTCTACCAGCACCTCAGATGCTTCTGAGGAAGAAAGCCAAGATCGAGTGCAGTGCTGTCCATCCTGAAGAATTCATTCTCCTTCAAGCTAGGTGCTGCCTCAATAGACTGGACTTCAGATTTCAGCTTAAATATAGATTTGCCTTTTGTCTTCTGTTTGCTATAAGATATACTATAAACATTTTTATTATTTCCTTTCCCTCAACCTTCCTCTCCCATTCCTCTTTTTTTCACTCCTCTCTTTACCCATGATCCTTATGTGAATGTATAAGAAAGTTAATTATGCCTCTTTGTTTCATTTTAGTTAACCTCTAAAATTTCCTAATTCTGGTGTCTATCTTCTTGTTTCTGACACTCTAGAAGTTGTCAATTTGATTCTGAATATCAAGTTTTTCATTTGACCTGAAAATTTCAGAAATATGTTTGTGCTTGAGAAGTAAAGTAAAATAAACCATGCTTTTATTTCCTGAATGCTGACTCTTGACCATACATATACTAAACACAATTGTATATGTGTGTGTGTGTGTGTGTTCAGAAAAGGAAAAGAGGAGAAAAGGTGGGTAATTCACCCCCCTTAGAATAAAAAACTTGGTGTTATCCACATCTTCTGAATCCACATTAGTAATATTGAATAATTTGATAAATATGGTAAAACTAAATTACATTTAAACATATGATTTTTTTTATGCTGCTCTTTAAATTTTCTTGAAGTTTTTTGTTTTGTTTTGTTTTGATTTGTATTTTTGTTGAGAAATCTCACAGGATCACCTTCCAGTAAGAACTCCTGGGACAACCATTTTCTATAACATGCTAGTTAGGAATATAAGAATTCCTCAGAGTTGATGTATCATTTCAATTAACTTATGAAAACCATTGTTGCCATAAAATATTTTTATACTTATAAACATTTGATGTGACCATTAGAAAAATCCTATTAGACATTTGTGTATTACTTAACATTTTTGCACCTGTTTTTAAGAGGTTAAAGTGGTTTAAAATGTATTTAAGTCATATTTAATGTAAATTTTGAATGACCAATTACTGTTCAATAATAATATAAATTTTGATTTTTGTGTGTGTGTAAGTAAATGCAGATCACCTTCTCCCAAATACTTGCAAACTAAATAACATCTACTTGTTTTCAGACTTTTTTTGGGAAAAAAAAATGATGTAATGAAGCGTCCCACCGCCTAACAATGACTTTCCTCTGATAAATTGGTATTATCACTCCTCTTTTGGGACCAAGTAGATCAATTTGCATAATGAGATTAGGCCTTGGAATGGAGGATATCTTGACCAAAGTTCCTTTTCACTAAGATTCAATGTTAGGGACAAGTGCTTGGGGATTTAGAGACTGGAGAAGCCCTTACCTGTCTGCTATTAGGAAAGGACCTTAATAATCCCGGAAGGGAACTCATTTGGAGAACCCAGTGATTCTGAGCACTGTTGTTTAAAACAGGACATAAAGAGAGTTATAAACTAGTATCTTAACAAAACACTGAAAAAGCATCATTTGGGGTTTCAAGTGATACTGGGTGTTAGAACAATGGCAAAAGCAGAATAATTAGGTAGGTCTTTTTCCACCTGCTGTTTGTGAACAAATTTCCTCTGTGGAGAATTCATGCCCTGTCAATTTAGCTAAGCTAAAACTGTACAGGGTTCCCTGTTTCTATCTCAGGATTGCTAGTACTATAACAGGCATTTGTCAAAAGATTTGGAAGGCCAAGGTAAAATAGTAGCCATATTTACTGATGCTCAGACAGTAGGAACAGGAGCACCAGGTGCTGCTGCAGCTCATGCCCATTTTGCTTATATGCTTTGTTGGTGTGGGGTAGCAGCTGGGCCCACAATTACTCCAGCTCTCCCATATCTTCCTTTGACTTCCCCAGCTCCATGAAAAACTGCCTGCTTCTCAAGTTGGGGATTCATATCAACATAGCTGGAGATTTGGAGGCATTGAGAGATCTACATGGGTTCCAGTCTCTTTGTTGTCCTGAATAAAATTTCTGGATTCCACTTATCTTTGCTTCTTCCACTTTACATTCATCTCTCCTTTCTCATTGCCCTGCTAATGTCAGGTTCCAGCATCTGAAGCAAAGACAAACACTGTACCAAGAATTGCTTAAGCAGCTCCAACAACTAAGTAAGCTACAGACCCTATTATAAATCCCTTGTTAAATATATATGTTTCTGCTTCTCTGATTGAAACCTGTGTGTTGCAACCTCAATTCCACATACTTTGGGTTATATTTCAGTGTTACACTTGTTCTTGAATATTTGACATTAGGATGAATTAAAGGTCCCTAAAAGACTGTGTACAAACACACCCACACACTTACAAACAAACACACATAAGAGGAGAGAGATAATTATATTGAAAGTACAATTATGATTATAGGTAAAAGCCAAGTTGGTGAAATAATGAATACAATTTTAATTTCTGCACATATTGGTCTTAGGAGTATTTAGAATGTAACAATAACTTTCATGACAGAGTGGTCAAAACTAACAATTTTCTCAATTCAACAAGCAGGTGAATCTGCACCTTTAGTTTTAATTTTCCAACACCAATATTTTCATTCCAATATGAAATATATCTATAGAACAGTTCTGTGTAAACCCTCATGGCCTTTATGCAATATTATTATTGTCTCCTAATTATGCACAGAATTTAACTGCATAAAGTTGTAACAGATACCAAACTATTCTTTTCAAAAGACATCTTCTGACAGCCATTCCTTAAAAGGACAGGTGTAAGAAAGAATAGATATGGAAAAATATAATGGAGCATAATTGATTAATATTATTTTCTAGTTCTGAAGACTCTTAATTTATGTTTGGGTGACCTATCTCATGGTGAGAGAGGTTTTGTTGAAAACACCCAGTATTATTTTTGTTGTTGTCTATTTGAATCTTTATATTGAAAAGTGTTTGTTTTACATATGCAAATGTTCCATTATTTGGAGAATAAATATTTACAATAACTTTCCCTTGTGGTAAGATTCCCTTAAGCCTGTATGAAGTGACCTTTACCTGTTCTGATTCATTCTGGCTGGATGACTACTTTGTCTGATAAGAGTAGATACCACTACTTCCTTTTGGTTTCAATTTGCATGGTGTATATTTTTCCATCCTTTCACCTTCAGTGTATGTATATCTTTGCTTGTTAGGTGAGTCCCTTGTAAAAAAATATACAGGTAGATCTTGTTTTTTAATTCACTCTGCCAATCTATGTCTTTTGATTGGAGAGTTTAGATGATTTATATTCATTGTTACAGAGAGATAGTTTATTTCATGCCATTTTGATTTCTTTCCAATGCTTAATTTAAAATTGATTCTCTTTTGTCCAATCTTGTAGTGCTAGTTTGTGCTTATCTTGGCAGTTTTTAAATGTCATCTTCAGTTCTGAAGGATTGTTTTGCTGACTATAGTAATGTTGGTTGGCACCTGTTTTCTTTCAGTACCTCATATGTATTTAATTCCAGGCCCTTCTAATGTTTTGGTTTTGTGCTGAGGAATCAGTTGAAATCTGAACTGGCTTACCTCTAAATGTGACCTGCATTTTTCTTGCTACTTTAAAAATTCTCATACTGTATATTAATTAGGCATATTTATTATAATGTGTGTTGGAGAGAATTTTTGGCCTTCCTGTTTGGGATCCAAAATGCATTTTTTCTCTCTATTCACATTTATTAATTGTGCATTATAGTTGTATATAATGATGGGATTTGTTGTTGTATATATGTACATGCAAACAATATAACAATGTAACTTGGGCATTATCACTCCTCAACATTTTCCCCTCCTTCCCCACATCATATTCCCTGGTCCTTTTTTTCTACTAATCTCCCTTTGATTTTTAGGAAATCCACCCCCACCTTTGTTTTCCTTTTTCCTCTATAGCTACCACATATGAGAGAAGTTATGACCCTTAACCTTCTGAGTTTGGCTTATTTTGCTTAACATAGTGGCCTCTACTTCCATCCATTTTCCTGAAAATGACATAATTTTATTATTCTTTATGATTGAAAAAAACTTTATTGCATACATATGTCAAATTTTCTTTATTTATCTCCTTATGGACACCTAGTCTGGTACCATAGTTTGCCTATTGTTAATTATGCAGCTATAAACATGGATATACATTATCACTATTATATCATGGCTTTAATTCTTTAGGATAAATATTGAGGAATGGTATTGCTGAGGCATATGGTTCTTGAGGAGCCTCTGTACTATTTCCATAGTGGTTATTACTAATTCACAATCCCCCAACAGTGTAAAAGTGTTCCACTTTCTCCACGTTCTTTCTAGCATTTATTATTTTTTGTATTCTTGATGACTGCCATTCTCACTTGTGTGAGGTAAAATCACAGTGTAGTTTTGATTTACATTTTGCTAGCTGCTAATGATGAAACTTTTTTCAAATATTTATTAGGCATTTGTATTTGCTCTTTTTCAAAGTGTCTCTTTAATTCATTGGCCCATTTATTAATTGGGTTATTTCATTTTTTGATGTTGTTTGTGTTCTTATATATATATTAATCCTCTGTCAGAGAAGTAGCAACTTAATTTATTCTCCCATTCTCTAGACTCCATTTTCACATTCCTAATTGTTTTCTTTGCTATGCAAAAGATTTTGAATTTGATTCCATCCTATTTATTAACACTTGACATTATATCCTGAGCTTCAGGGTTCCAATTGAGAAAGTTCTTGCTTGTGCACATATGCTGGAGAGTTGAACCTATGTTTTCTTCTAGGTGTTGCACAGGTTCTGGTCTAATTCTTAGTTCTTTGATCCATTTTCAGTTAATTTTTATGCAGGGTGAGAGATAAGTGTCTAGATGCATTATTCTACATGTATCAGTATTCCCAGAACCATTTATTTAACAGGATGTCTTTTTTTTTTTTTTTTTTTTTTTTTTAGTTTCCTTCCTCACCCTAATTTAAGGGGTCAGGGGGTCAGGGGATGCCTACCTTTCAGTTGCCAGTCCTTGAACGGGCTGTGTTTCTCCAATGAATTTTTGGCACCTTTGTCAATGATTAGATGGTTATAGATTTGTGGGTTTGTCTCTGTGATTTTAATCTGTATCATTGTTCTACTTGTCTGTTTTTATGTTAGGACCCTGAAGTTTTTGTTACTATAGCCCCATAATATAATTTGAAGTCAGGTATTGTGATGGCTCCAGCATTGCTCTTTGGGGTTAGAATTACATTGGTTATTCTGAATCTTTTAGTCTTCCAAATGGATTTTAGCACTGTGTTTTCCTAATAGTGTGAAGAATGTCATTGGAGTTTTGATGGGAATTGCATTAAATCCATGTATTGCTTTTGGTAGTATGACCATTTTATCAATAATAATTCTGTTTATCCATAAACTTGGGAGCTGTTTCCATCTACTTGCATCTTTTTCAATGTCTGTTTTCAGTAGTATTCTTTGTAAAGGTCTTTTATCTCCTTGGTTAGATGTATTACTAGGTATTTTATTTAGTAGGGAATATTACTAATGGAATATTTTTTCTTTTTCTTTCACAGCAGATTCAGTGTTGGTGTATACGAATGCTAATCATTTTTGCATGCTGATTTTGTAACCTGCTACTTTGCTGAATTTGTTTATTAGTTCTTGCACTCTTTTGGTTGAGTTTTTAAGTTTTCTCTTTATAGGAACATATCATCTGTAAAAACTGATAATTTAACTTCTTACTTTCCTATTTTTATTATTTTATTTACCTCCTTTGCCTAATTGCTCTGGCTAGAGTGGTGAGAGTAAACATTCTTGTTTTTTTCACATTTTAAAGGAAAGACTTTCAATTTTTTCCCTATTTACTATGAGGTTGATATATATATATATATATATATATATATATATATATCCTTTATGATGTTGGGGTAGGTTCCTTCTATCTCTAATTTCTTCAGTGTTTTTCTTATGAAAGTTTTCTAAATTTTGTCAAAGGCTTTCTCTGTGTCTATTAAGATCTTCAAGTGATTTTTGTCCATGATTCTATTTGCGTGATAAATTAGTCATTGATTTATATTTGTTAAACCATCTGAGAACAAAATCAAGTAGGTCATAATGTACAATCTCTTTAAAATGTTTTAATACAGTTTGCTAATATTTTATTAAATATTTTAGCATCTAAGTTCATCAGGGATATTGGTCTGTAGTTTTATTTCCTTGACATGTCATTATCTTGTTTTGGTATGAGTGTGATATTGTCTTCATAGAATGAATTTGGAAATTATCCATCTGTTTCTATTTCATGGAATAATTTTTTTAGAAATTATCATGGAATAATTTGAGGTCTGTTGGCATTAGTTCTTCTTTAAATGTGTACTAGAATTCATCTGTGAATTCACCTAGTTCTGGACTTTTCTTTGTTGGAAGGCTTTTTATTATGGCTTATATCTCATTATTAGTTTTTGATCTGTTTATGTTTTCTCTGTCCTATCCATTCTATTTTGGTAGATCATATTTACCTAGAAATGTATCCATTTCTTCTAGGCTTTACAATTTATCAAAGTATAAATTTTCAAAATAGTCTCTAAAAATCTGCTGGATTTCTGTGATATCTGTGAAGATTTCTCCTTTTTCATATATAATTTTATTAACTGTGTCTTCTCTCTTTTTGTTTTGTTTAGTTTGGCTAAGGGTCTATCAATGTTGTTATCTTTTCATAGAACCAACTCTTCATTTAATTGATTCTTTGTATTTTTTTTATTTTCAAGTTAATTAATTTCAGCTCTGATCCTAATCATTTCCTTCCTTCTACTGGTTTTGGAATTGGTTTTTTCTTCTTTTTCAAGCGCCTTGAGGTGCATGATTAAGTTGTTAATTTGAGATCTTTCTGATTTTCTTATGTAGGCATTCATAGCTGTAAACTTTCATCTTAGAACTGCCTTCTCAATGATCCAGAGGTTCTGGTATGTTGTATCACTATTCTCATTTGAGTCTGAGAATTCTAATTTTCTCCACTGATTTCTCCTATCACCCATTCATCATTCAAAAGTATAGTTTTCAATTTCCCTGTGTTTATATACTTTCCATAGTTTCTTGGGTTTGATTTCTAATTTCATTATGATCTGATTAAGTTGCAAGTTATTATATATATAATTTTTTTTTGTATTTGCTAAGAGTTGCTTTGTGGCTTAAAATATGGTCTGTTTTGGAGAATGTTACATGAGTTACTGAGAATAAAGTGTATTCAGCTGTTGTTGGATTAAATATTCTTTATATGTCTGTTAAATCCATATGATTTATAATATTTTTCAGGTCTAGGGAGTTTTTACTGAGATTATACCTGGATTACCTATCTAATGGTGAAAGAGGTGTATTGAAATCACCCAGTGTTATTGTACTAGGGTCTATCTGAGGCTTCAATTTGAGTATAGTGTCCCTTTTATTTTATTATATGTACTCATGTTTGGGGCAATATTATTTATTATTGTTATATCTTCTTGTTGTATTTTTCCCTTTACCTGTATGAAGTGACCTTTGTCTCTTCTGATTAATTTCTGTTTGATGTCTGCTTTTTCAGATATGAGGGTAGCTCCTATTGCCTATTTTCAGACTCCATTTGAATGGTATATCAGTTTACTATCCTTTCACTTTCTGCCCATGAATGTCAATTTCTGTAAGGTTAGTCTCTTGCAAACAACATAAAGATGGGTCTTGTTTTTTAATTCATTATGCCACTCTGTCTTTTAATTGAAGAGTTGAGATAATTTACATTTGATGTTATTATAGAGAAATATTTATTAATTCTTGACATTTTAATTTATTTATATTGTTTAATTTGATGTAATTCTCATTTGCTTAGCTAATCTTCAAATGAAATTTGTTCATTTGTGAACTTTGGAGTTCATTTTGTATTTCTTCTGTGTGGAATATTACTTCAAGAAAGATCTATAGTGCCAGTTTAGTAGCCACGGATTCTTTTAGCTTTTGTTTATCTTGGAAGGTTTATATTTCACTTCAATTGTGAAGGACAACTTTGCTGGACATAGTAATATTGGTTGAATTGTCATTGTCTTTTAGGACTTGTAACACATCATACCAACCCCTCCTGGCTTTTAGATTTTGTGCTGAGAAATCAGGAGTGATTATGATTGGCTTGCCTCTAAATATGACCTAATGTTTTTCTATGTAGGCTTTTAAAATTTTATCCTTGTTCTTTATGTTAAGAATTTTAAATATAGTGTATTGTGAAGATGTTCTTTTTTGTTCTTTCTATATGGGTTTCTGACTGTGTCCTGTATCTGGATGTCCATCTCATTCTCAAGGTTTGAAAAATTTTCTCTTATTGCTTTCCTTAATGATTATCTATTCCATTAGCTTTCTTATAACCCTCATCAATTCCAATAATTCTTAATTTAGTCTTTTAATGTTGTCCCAGTTCTTATATATGCTGATAATTGTTGCATATATACTTTTTTTAGTACTGTTTGAATAGTCAAGCCTGGACACTTTGCCTTCCAGCTCTGAGATTTTGCCTTCAGCATGGTCTTCTCCATTAGAGAAACTTTCAACTGAATATTTTATTGATTTTTTTGTATTTTTCATTTCCAAGATTTCTGTTTGGTTCTTTTTCCGTATATATTTCTCCTTATTGAATTTCTAATTCTATCCAAAACTGACCTCCTTAATTCATTCAGTTGTTTTCCTGTGTTCTCTTGGAATTCATTAATCATTTTTAAAGGGCTGGGGAGATAACTCAGTTGGTAGAGTGCCTGCCTCGCAAGCACAAGACCCTGGGTTCGATCCCTAGCACTGCCAAAAAAAAAAAAAAATCATTTCTAAAAATTGTGTATCTGATATTTTATCCACTTCAATATCTAAAGATCTTTGGGGCCAATTGCTTGTGAATGATAAATTTTAGGGAGTGTCATATTACATTATATTTTTCATATTTCTTATATTCTTTTTTGTGGTTATATACACGTGTTGGGAGCAATTTCTCTTTCATTAGTTTTTTTAAAAATTATTCAAACAGGATCACTTTAGTACAAAAATAGTTAACTGTATTAATGGCTCTCTTTCATTCTTCTGCTTGGGACTTTTTAGAACACAGACTTCAATTTCCAGCGTGTCCTAGAGTCATCTAGATTGAGACACCCTTGTAGGTGTGGTATCACAGCCTTTGTTTTAATTATCTCTGTTTATGCTGTGGCAGAAGATGTTTGTGAGTGGGACCTGAGGGGCCCCTAGCCACTTCTATTTTGGGCTTGATTGTTTGCATTTTTGTTTTTTCTATTCTTTGTATTAAAGCATAACTGAAGTTTGAGTGTCATTAATTGTGTGTGGAGCAAGGTTTGTTGTCTTTTAGTTGAGTTTATTTCAGTAGCAGAATCTCTACCAGATGAACCTATAGACCTCCAAGACCTTCCTTTGAAATCTAGGTGGAAGCCACCATGACCCCCTAAATCCAGCATCCTACAGAACCAGTTCCAAGTTTCTGCCACCATCTCAAGCAGTTGCCAAGTCTCCAGGAACCAGGGTTTCAACAGCCTCTGAGTTCCTGGGTGGCTGAGTATGGTGAAACAACTCCTAGGCCACCCAGTACAACAGGGTACCACCATGGTCTCTTGTTTAATGTCTATCTGGGGATTAACACAATGATTGGGTAAGGCTCCCATAATCCAATCATTTCATGTATAAACTTTCTTGCATTGTCTCATGCATGAGCTTTTGGAGGACACCTAATATCTAAACCATAACAAAAATCAAGAGGAACAAATGGAAATAACAAAAGAACAAAACCAAAATATACACACCAGAAACCCAAAACCTCAACAAACAAGGAAAGATAACTACATTTTTAAAATACTCAAAATGATAAAAAAAAATGTATAGGTTTATATGTCCATGAACCAATTAGCACATCATCAACAACAACACATACACCCACCTACACACACACACAGAGAAAGCTTCTTAATTAGAAATGAATCAATTTTCTCCACCAAAATGGTCAAAATAGTCAATGAGAATGGTTGGTCAGTGTCTCTGCCCAACTTTCTTTCTTTATGTTTCTTTTTGGGCTATGTACTGAGAGAAAGAAAGAGAGAAACCAAGGACTGTTAACCCCTTCCTCTTTTAGTGTTGCTCATTGAGATGTCGTATAGAGTGACCTAAGACTGAAGTTGGTCAAAACATCTCTCAACATCCTATCTCACCAGTATAAGGTAGGATGAAGTGGGAAGTACTGTCAGTTGGAGTTTTGTCTGTACAGACCAGAACAATGTACTAACAGTTTGGGGCTTCTGCAGAGTTCTATAGGAAGAGATCTGAAGGCTTTGGCTTATGTCTAATCAAACTTTAGGAGCTTTGTTTAATAGTATCTGATCTCAAGAGGTTATATCAGCACACCCTTAGGGCTGGCAGTTGGCCATCACGGTTGGTGGTCTGGATCTCAGAATCCTCCCAAGAATTATACTCATGGGGCAAAGAAGCCAATCCTCCACACACTGTGCTGCCCATGAACACAGACTTCCCAAGCAAAATCCCTGACTGTCTTCACACCCACCTGTTCAGATTCTCAACACACTTAAGCTGGTCACACAATCCACCAGGCTCAAAGGAAAAGTGAGTTGAGCTCTTCTTCATTTTCTGATTTGAATCCCCCTGGGTACAATCTTCTCTGTGCCTGTTTTACTCCTGTTCTGCTAGGTACAACCTAGACCAAAAGGGAGGCACATGCTGGGACAGTGTGGTAATATTTGCTATGATCTGGCTTCTGCAGCTACAGCATGGCTACCACAAGATGGGTCCTACCTAAGCTCTCTGAAGCCAGTTGAGAAACAGAAAGTAGATTTCTAACACCAGTTCACAGTATAGCCTCTGATCAGCTAAGTTCAGGCTTCATTTTTGATCTCAGGATTTTCTGTACCAACTTTGTCCATTGTGTTTTTCTCTGTTATACCTCTCTTATTTGGTGAACCAGCACTGCTACTACTGCTGCTGCCACACCTGGCTTGGCTCCAATGCACTCTTTTGTCTTTGTTCAATATACCCAAATTTCTGAGTCTTCAATGTCAAATACTGAATTTTAGTAAAATCCCTATTTCAACCACCTTGCTGAGAAGCAGTACTCCTGCTGCTTGCATCCTGAGCCATGGAACAATTAGGAATGCAGCCTTCCTCTAATCTACCATCTTAAATCTCCTCTGAAATGCCTCTTATATTTGCATTTCCACCTCTTTCCTAAAGTTTGAAATTTTTTTTCATACTTTATTGGAAAAATTGCACATTTTTATTAGTTTGTGCAAACTAAAGTTTGTGTTTCTTTTAGTTTTATTGCCTCATCTACATCATAAATTCTTTAATTTGGGGTTTTTATGTTACATTTCATGAGTAATCTGGTCATGGTCTCTTAACATCTTTTCCTCATTGTGAACTATATTTTCAAGATTATACACTTTATCTTCAAGGCCTGAAAATCTCTTCAAATTGGTTTAATATATTTGTGATGATTTCAACTGAATTTTTATTTGATTTATTGAGTCTTTCATTTCTAGAGTATCTGTGTTATTCTTTTTTCAGCATCTCTATCTCTTTATTGAAATTTTTTACTTCTTGCATGTTCTAAGTTCATTCCTTACATCTTTTTTTAGTTCATTGAACATTTTAACTATAAACTCCACTGTGATGTCAATGGGATCAGTTGTTGAAGTCTTGTGGGCTGTTTGGGGTTGATTTTCTCCCTTCATTTTCCATATTGCTTGTAGGTCTGATGTAATTATCTCTTCTACTTTTATGTGAGAGACTAGAGAGCATTTTTCTCTTAAGTGCCCCAGGCTGTGTGAATGTGCAGGTATTTGTAGTCTCACTCAAAATGTATCTTCTGTTCTTCCCAAAATCCAAACCACTTTGAGAAAATATACTAAGCTGTATTAACCACAATCACTTCACAATCTTTTGAATACAACTTTAAATGAGCCGAAGCCTGGCTTATTTTGGAACCAATCTAACATGCAGTAAGGTGGGAGGTAGAGCCTTATCTCAGGTAAGGTGGGGCTCTTCACAACTCTCAGGTAAAGTGTTCTAGTTCTGAAACTGATCTTTGCCTCTTTTTAAAATATCATTTTATGACAGTTTACACATATTGTTTCCTAAGTCTATAATGAATGTTAGTTAACACAATATGACATTACATCTAAAACATGAATCAAAGAAAGGCTGAGAGAGCATTTAATTTTCCTTTTGTGTGGCAAATTGGAAAAATGCTTTCATGTTTCACAATATTAACCTTTAAATAGATCAGGCTCTCATCTTTTAAAAATACATTTAATTTTTTTACCTCTGTGTAAAAAGTAACATAAAATTTTTCATATGCCTTATTGATAACAGGTCCTATTATAGAACAATAAGTGTTATAAAAAAATTTCAATAAAATTTGTTATCATTAAGTCTTAAATTACCATTACAACTTTAGGTTGGAGAATACCAGCTTGATAAAATGCTCTTTTAAAACTTTTAAAGACTCATATAACTGGAAGATATGAACACATTTAATATACAAAGAAGAGTGACAGCTTCACAATTACCTTGATATTTTATATTAACCAACTTTAGCTTTTAAAGAAAAATTTAGATTCTGTAATGTAGTGCAATACTCTAACAGTTGTTGTTTAACCATAATTGTACAAACCCTAATTTCTTTAAGACTAATTGCTCCAAATAATAAAACTTAACAGACACAGTGTTAAGAGTAAATTAATGATTTAAGAAATCCTTGTCAGTTTAACATTAGTATTTGACCTCGGGGAAAAAACCTTAAATAGCTTCAACTGATTGTTCACATATATATAATAATCAACTTAGTTACACACAAACTTGTTGAAATTTGCCTTTTACTTACACAGACTTTCTTAGCACTTACTTAGAACTTCATGTATTTTATCAAAGACTTTCTTATCCAGAAACATTTTCTTTCCCCTTCTAGTAAATATATTTCCATATCTAGAATCTTCTATTTTTTCTTTCCTATATGTTGACCTCTCTTTTTGTTCACATTTTGAAACAACCCTTATAAATTTCTGAATTTAGATAAATCAATCCATTTTAATAAGAAGAAATACTTTGTTATTTATAGTACTCTAATTGAAACACAGTTGAAACTTTTGAACCCCTTGTACATAGAATCTTATCTGTTTGTTTACCAATTTATGAAAACACAATCAATGTTCACATATATCCCCCCATGGAATTTAAGAAGTTAAGAGTACTTGATGTTATATTTAACAGTTAGCATTTTAACTTTGTAAATTAATCAGAAGTCTCTAACAAACACATTTATGGATAATCCCATATATGTCAAATCTAATTTACTTATTTTACTGTAAAACTAAGATATCAGAAAAATGTATTGGACAGTATTTGCCATCTCTTTGGTGTTGAAGAAAAGGCCTAGAAACAATTGATTTTAGACATTTTGTAAACATCAACATTTTATTAGTTTGACCACCTGGAGAGACTTGTGAGTTAAGTAATTTTAAAGACATTTTACCTTCATTTGTTTAACCAATTTAGATTGCACCATTTAAATTAAGTGAATTAAAGGTATCTTGATCCATTTTTTATTTTAATTCATGAGCCCTCATTATATGCCAATTTTGATATCATGTACATGATATATGGACACACATATGTAGACAGATGACACAACATACACATTATACAAAAGCAAAGACTTTGTAGCTTTTTGTGGGTGGATCTCTATTACAATTTTACAAATGTTTAAAAAATTCTAGTTGGATGAAAATAGGTAGGACTGATCAGAAAAACATTAAAATTATGAGCTCAAAATTTAGAATTACAACCACAGAAATGAAAATTTGTACCCCATGTCTGTACAATGAATCAAAATGCAGTCTGTAAAAATAAAAAATAATAATAAAAAATAAAATATAGAATTTAATGTAGTGCTCAGTGGGCTGCCCGGTGGGCAGATCCCGCACTGCAGGTCTGCAGCAGCCAATGCAGCGCTCTGCACACGTGAACCCGTTGGGTGTCAGCTGGCCAGGCAGGCAGCAGACAGGTGCTGGGTTTGCCCTGCATTCTGGCTCTCAACTGGGGCCTCAGGCTGCCTAATACCTGCACACTCTATGACCTCATGGGGCTCCTTCCTGGGCGCTTGGGCACAGGACACACCTGCGGGGGAAAGGCCAGGAGGCCTGACAGCACCCCCAGCTGTCAGTATGCCATCCTAGTCAGCCATTGGTCCACCTGTCAGCTTGTGCTTGGCAGCCATTGACTTAACCTGTAACCCACGAATTTTAACTGCCAGCAATTGACCCGATTGTCCTTAGCCCAGGAAATTCAACTACTTAAGCAAAGCTCCCCCACCATGCTCTCTCTCGTGTGCTCTCTCTCTTTCTTCAGGGCAGGCACTGTTCGTTTGCCTAATAAAATCTCTTGTGAGTTCCCGAGTCTGGAGTGGTTTATCTGAGTGCCTTTTCACGTTTCATTTAAGGAAAAAACAAAAGTTCTAGAAAAAAATGCCATGATCCTTAATTATTTTAGTAAAGCACCGTACAACTCACTTTTTGGTTTAGATTAGCCAGAGTTCAGGTAAAAGATGCTTTTCCTTTTTTTTTTTTTTCCCCCTTGGGTCTGAGACTGGTCTCCTAGAACATGCATTCTTATTCCATTTACATTTCAATGTAAGCTTTGACTGAGATCTGGAAGGAGCTGAGGGAAATTGCTGATTTGAGCAGAAATTTCATGCATAAGGCATTTTAACCATTTTTTCTTGGTAATTGGACAGGTTTAGATGTCTAAGAAAATTATGAAACCCTATTTTCCATTGCTTTTGAGAATGAAATTACTATGCTAAGTTCCTTACTGAGATATGCCATTGACCATTGAGCTGCTTTGTCCATGGTTGCCTATCCAGTATTTTTGGGTGACTATTTTTAGGATTATTTTTCCTCTCAGTGACAAACAAGTTAAATCTTGCTCCATAGGTAAGCTGAGGATGGGGACTTGAAGTAAGGCCCCTTTTTGATATCTTAAAACCCTTTAGTATGTTTTGGTTCCAATATCAGGGCAGTTTTTCCTTGGGTAGTTTTTTAAGGATGCTGTAAAGAGGCTTAGCTAATTTCCCATACCCGGGAATCCAAAGCCTGCAGTATCCAGTTTTCCCTAGGAAGTCTCTAAGTTAACTTATGGTCTGGGGCACAGGATATTATCCTATAGGAGTTATTTTTCCCTGTCCTAGCTTGTGGGTTCCTTGAGACAGTTGCAATTCTAAATATTGAACCTGTTGCTGGTATAATTGAGCTTTCTTCTTTGAGATCCTATAACCCCTATCAGTTAAGAAGTTTAGGAGCTCCGTAATGACCTTTAGATATTCCTCCTGTCTGGTGGCACATAAAAGGATATCATCTATGTATTGGAGAACAATTACAGATGTTGTATCTCTGAATTTTTCTAAACCCTTAGCTAGGGTTTGTCTGAACAAGAGAGTGCCATCTATAAATATTTGAGGCAACACTGTCCAGGTTATTTGAGACCCACTATCTGGTTCCTCAAAGGTAAACAGATATTGCAATTGAGAGTCTAGGGTATACAGAAAAAAGCATCTTTTAAATCAAAGTAAACCAAGCAGAAGCTGGGATCTCAGATAACAGATTATATGGATTAAGAACTACAAGGTGGAAGGAAATGATTGCTTCATTAATTACTCTAAGGTTCTGGACTAGGCACCATTCCCCATTTGGCTTTTGAATTCATAAAATGGGTGTATTGTATGGTCTGTTTCAGGGCACTAAAAGTTTCTGCCATTTGAGGTTTGGAATTATCTTTAATAAGCCCTTTTTCTTATCTTTATGTTCCCTTTTTTTCCCTCTTGATCTCCATTATAAAAATATGGAAGATGCAAACTAGAGGAGATCATCTAACAATTGATCAGGGCCATATGCCAAATTTTGTAATTTCCTTAAAATGTTTGGAACTGACTAAATGATAAATTTATCCTTTAAAAGTAGGTTGCTCTCTATGGATTCCGGATCCAGGGTGGTATGTTATCTCATTGCCTCCCTGAGTCTCTCCATGAAAATAGCAGGATTTTCCTAAGGGCCTTATATAATAGTTTTCTAGGCATCCTGCTCATCATTTGGACCCCAGTTAGGATTGATTCTGGGAACTACCTGTACTCTAGATGGTTAAGTAATAGCATAATCTTTCTAGGTGAAGTCAAATAACTGGCATAAGTTCTGAAACATCTCAATATATTTATTTGTATTCTCCAAAATCCTCCCTAAATTTATTTTCTGTTTTACATTGAGGGAGGTTCCCTCAATTTTTATGCCTTAGTGGGTGATTCCTTAAGGCCTTCTCTCCTCTCATGGTAGAGATTATTGAGGTGAAACCTGGTAACATATTAAAGACACTTTTCTTGTTCATTTGTAATTTTGCAGTATGCAGACTAGTGGTGAACCTGGCAATGTGGTTGAGAGAGAAGCTCCCATCTGAGTGAGAAGAGGTATTAGGATTAGCTCCCTAAGTTTGAGCTTCAATATGGTCCAGAAAAAACTGTCTCTCACCACCTGCTTTGCAAAAGTTCTTTATGACCTTCTTTGGAAAAGTGCTAGGGTCCCAGTTTGTCCTATGCTAGAGACCCTTGGAGGATACAGACTGAAGGACATTACTGCTTTCCTCACTGCTGCTATAAACTTCTAATTATGAAAAAAATACTGCACATTTTTGCCTATTTTTTGCCATGTAGACTAAAGGAATCTCTGGAGGGTGAGGGGACATCTATTTTTCATTAGGCATATAACACTCTTTTCTTGGAGGGTCTCACAGGAGGGGTTGATTTTAAATGCCTCCACCTTGTAGCTTAAAGAGAACACATTAGCACATTTAAGCACAGGAACAGTAATAGGGAGATTCTAGATAGAGGAGTGAGGGCTAACTATGTGAAAATAGGGAACCTGGGAATTTTCTTACTAATCATTCTCTGTCTTTCTCTTAATCCTACAATCTAAATTCCTAATGTCTGATCAGCAAGATAAGGGGAACATCCAAGAGGGAATGGATGTTGGGGGAGTGTTGCATGGCCCATACGGAGACAAATGTGCTTTCCCTCAGTGCCATTTGTTGATGGATCACCCTAGAAACCCCTTAGGGCAGTTGGGAGTGGGTCCAGAGAAGGAACCTTTGGGATGCACCAAAGAGTAGTCCAGGTCAAAGAACCCCACAGTTGTTCCAACCCTTCATCTGCCTCCATGCATCTGAGATAGATTAGGACTAGGGACACTGTGTACTTATGCCAATTGCACTCCAGTCCTGGACAGAAAAGTAGGAAATGACTTAAACAGGACCCAACATGCCTGGTCTGCATAGAGCAGGTGATTGGGAACTGCCTAGGCTTGGTAACCTCTCACCTATGTCTTGAAGGATGGTAGTTGCACTAATTGCATTTAAGTAACCAATGGGTGCCCATTTTTGCCCTCCAGAAAGAAAGAGACAGAAAGATGCACCTCAAACAGATGTGGGATGCATGGAAAGAGCTAACCTCAGCGTAGATCTTTGTGGAACCTCCCAATATGATACTGCTTGTTATTAGTGATGAGTTCTGCTTCCTCAAATGTTGAAGTATAACACCAGAGAAGCACACCAAGACAAGCATATGAAGCAGGTTTTATTTAAAGGTAGTAACACACACTTCTCCCAGGAGGGAGAAGTAGACCATGGCTGGTATTCTGGTATCCCAAGAAGTGAGAGTGCCCTGCCCTTTTTATGGATTAAAATTTCCTTTTTTTCTCCTACTCTCTCTCTCCACTTATCCCTCTCCTTCCTGCCTATGTGACTAGGCCAGTGAGATGGCAAAAAGGTGGGAAGCAGATGAGCAGGGGGAAGGACCAAAAGGAGTGATCCAGACAGGTAGCAGCCCAGGAGCATTAATTAGCAATTTCCTGTCTGGGAGCTTTGTGGGAGGGGTAGTATAAGCAGGTAACCTTGGTGATCAAAGAGCTCTGGAGACATTGACCTTCCATTCTCCCAGGGGTGGTCTCCAACTTCCCAGACTCAGATGGCCCCATTTCCACTCTTTGACCATTCACCTATAATTTTGGCTTCAAAATGACAGTCTCTCTTGCTCCTCCATTATTTCTTGACCTTGAACAGATGAGTTTTTGCTCTCCCTATATACTTTCCTTCATGGTGCTTAAATTGTATTAGGGATTATGTTCCACAGGAGGAAAGAAGACAGAGGGAAAGAATCTGGACAGACTGGCTGAACCACATCCTGGATCTCCCCAAGGACACTCTGAAAGACCCCTTTATATTCTGACTTGGGGACAATGCAAACATTACCCCCAAAACAGGGACTGAGCTTCATAAGACAAGAAGTTGACATAACAGTTCTGGGATGTCAGAAGATGTCCATTTCCTATGGGCTTTCTCTTCTCTCCACAGTCAGAAAATCAGTTGTTCATTCCAGTGGAGACTCCTCTTGGATGTATTTTGAAAAAAATGGGACAAATTGATCTCCAAATTTTAAAACACAGCTCTAATCTTCCTCTGGAATTCTCCCTGGCCTAAATATACACTAAGAAATGGAGAGAGTTGGCCAATAGATGGCAGCCTAAACTATAGTAATGTTTTTCAGTTTGATTTGTTTTGCAAAAGGCAGAGAAATTGGGGAAAATCCATCATGTACAAGCTTTCTATTTTCCTGGGGACCCCACAGATTTTCATAAATGATGCTGAACAAATTCATTCTATGGTGTCCAGACTTTAAAATGCTTAGGAGAGGATACTTCTCAACTCCCCTACCTAAAGGGGTTAGGAGAGGACTTTTCCTCAATTCTCCCACCTAAACTCATGGATGATCAAAATGATAAAAAAAAAAAAACACCCACTCCATACCCATCCCTTTCTAATGTAAAGCTTATTTGATCATATCATGGTTCAGCTGCTGACCACAAATTATGTTCCTTACAAGAGGCAGCGGGAGAATTTGGCATTGCATGAGTACATGTCTCATTTTCAATTAAAAATCTAAAACAGATCTAACAATATTTAGGTACATTTGCAGATGACCCATACTAATACATTGAAAACTTTCAACATTTAACAGAAGCTTTTGATGTGACTTGGAAAGACAGTTGTGATATTTGGATAGACTTTGACAACTATGTAAAGAAAGAGAGTAATAATAGATACAGCATAAATATTCAGAGACTGAATTTATCTTATGGGCCAGAAACACCCTGTAGTGATGATTACTGTCTACCTCAGACTCCAACTGGGATTATGATGAGGAAAAAGATAATCAAAAGATGAATCATTTCTTGGTCTGCTTAAATGGATAACAGTGAATCAAATTAAGCCTTTAAACTGCACCAAGGTGTCAACAGAATAGTAGAGGAATAAAGAAAATTCCATTTACTTCCTTGAATATCTAAAGGAGGTGCTTGTAAAGCATACTTCAATGAGCCCAGACTCTCTAGGACAACTTATTTTAAAATATAAATTTATCAATCATTCAGCCCCAGACATAAAAATAAAACACTATAGTGGTTATCCTTGGATCCTAGGATTCCCATTAATGAATATATAAAATTAACCACCTACATGTGTTATAACTGAGAACAGAAGAGGAATTAACAGCACAGATAAGAGATTATATGAGAGGGAGGCTGCATTCCTGGTTGCTCCATAACTCAGGTTTTGAGCAGAGGATATCTATTTCTTGGTGAGGCAGTTTTTGCAACTTATCAATCCCCTGCTGTTTACCCCATTTGTCTACTGCGATCACCTGCAGTCAGCCAGCATATTGACGATTTTTGAGTGCAAATTGCTCACTGTCAGCACCTATCATCCGCCATTTGTGTGCCTCTTGCCTGTCTATCGCCTGCCTTTCACCTATCCATCATCCACCACCGAGGTTCATCTCTCAATCTGACAGCAGTCAGCAAACTGATAGCTGACAACCAGTAGAGCGCCAGCTGCCTGCTGTTGCCTGGAAGTTCACTGTGACAGTACCTGCAGGATCCCACAACCAGACTGAACACACCGCACCTCCAGGACCCCTGTCTGACCAACTTCACCCCACCTCCAGGACCTCCAGCTGACCACACCCACACCCCAATCTGTAGCTCCCCATTTGCAAACACATTTGGAAGCCAAAGTGGCCATCTTGGATAATCCTGGAAGCGGTAGTTCTGATCTTTAGGTGGGGCAAATCCCGTCCTAAGACACCTGCTGGAGACTTGAAGCTCATAGTCAGGTACCTCTCATGCATCAGGTTACTGAAGACTGGGAGGTTTGAATACTATATGACTGTTATAGTGTAGATTTTCTTTTTTCTCCTTATTGAATAATTTTAAGTTTTTATTCCTTTACATTTCTTGCTCTCTTTTCCTTTTGTTTACCTGTTCCCTCAGAGTCTCTTTCTCCCTTTTGCATGCTAACAACCAACTTCTTTTGATTATACTCTCACTCTTTCTATTATCTAGAATTCTATATATTCTTTTCTTATCCCATTAACAGCTACATCCTACATCCCTCTGCATCCTCTTTGTCCTCCATTAGAAACTGCAGACATTATTGCAAATCTGTTTGTTATACTGAAGATAATAATTGAACTCATTCTGTTTCTTATGACAATATTGTTAATGTCCTCATAGGGGCTACTTGGTTTGGATAGCATACTGTCTGAATTGGGCACTGCTAATATTGGTCTCCACTTAAAGAAAAGGTTTTGGAAACCTATAGGGCCACTATAAGCCTATGGGGGGAATCAGCAATACCCCAGATCCACACTGCTGGAGGGGAAGATACATGAACAACATGAAAAAACAAGGGAAGAAAATGATCCAAACAAATCTAGATCCTATATTAATAGAATCCAATGACAGAATTGTAGAAGAAATGTCAGAAAAGGACGTCAGATATACATGATTAAGATGATTTGTGAAGCAAAGGATGAGATAAGAGGGCAAATGCAGGCACTGAATGATAATACCAATAAGCAGTTGAAAGAGCAACTGAAGGAAGCAAAAGATCATTTCAACAAACAGAGATTCTCAAAAAAAAATGGAAATCCTTGAAATGAAGGAAACAATAAACCAAATAAAGAACTCAAGAAAGCATCACCAAAAGACTAGACCACTTGGAAGACAGAACCTCAGACAATGAAGACAAAATATTTAATCTTGAAAATAAAGTTGCCCAAACAGAAAAGATGGTAAGAAATCATGAACAGAATCTCCAAGAACAATGGGACATCATGAAAAGACCAAATTTAAGAATTATCGGGATTGAGGAAGGTACAGAGATAAAAACCTAAGGAATGAACAATCTATTCAATGAAATAATATCAGAAAATTTCCCAAGCATGAAGAATGAAATGGAAAATCAATTACAAGAGACTTACAGAACACCAAATGCACAAAATCACAACAGACCCATACCAAGGCATATCATAATGAAAATGACTAACATTCAAAATAAAGATAGGATTTTGAAGGCTGTGAGAGAAAAGCATCAGATTACATACAGGGGGAAACCAATATGGATATCAGCAGACTTCTCAACCCAGACTCTAATAGCTAGAAGGGCCTGGAACAACATATTTCAAGCTCTGAAAGAACATGGTTGCCAATCAAGAATCTTATACCCAGCAAAACTAACCTTCAGATTTGAAGATGAAATAAAATCCTTCCATGATAAACAAAAGTTAAAAGAATTTACAAATAGAAAGCCTGTGCGACAGAATATTCTCAACAAATTATTCCATGAGGAGGAAATGAAAAACAACAATGTAGGTCAGCAAAGGGAGGAACTAACTACCTTATAGAAAAATCCACTCAAAGGAAAAACCAAGCCAACTTAAATACCAAAAATGACCCCAAATGACTGGGAATACAAATCATATCTTAATAATAACTGTGAATATTAATGGCCTAAACTCATCAATCAAAAGACATAAACTGGCAGAATGGATTAAAAGGAAAGAACCAACAACATGCTGCCTTCAAGAGACTCATCTCATAGAAAAAGACATCCACAGACTAAAGATGAAAGGATGGGGAAAAACCTACCATGCACATGGACTCAGTAAAAAAGTGGGGGTTTCCATCCTTATTTCAGATAAAGTGGACTTTGAGCCAAAGTTAGTCAGAAAGGATAAAGACATTTCACTGCTTAAGGGAACCATGAATCAGGAAGTCATAATGATCACAAATATTTATGCCCCAAACAACGGTGCATCCCTGTTTATCAAACAAATCCTTCTCAATTCCAGGAATCAAATAGACCACAACACAATAATACTGGGTGAATTTAACACACCGCTGTCACCACTGGATAGATCTTCCAAACAAAAACCAAAAAAAGAAACCATAGAACTCAGTAACACAATCAATAATCTAGACTTAATAGACATATATAGAATAACCCATTTATCAAAGAGCAAATTCACTTTTCTTCTCAGCAGCACAAGGAACCTTCTTGAAAATAGACTATACGTTATGCCACAAAGCAGCCCTTAGGAAATGCAAAAAAATAGAGATACTGACTTGTGTTCTATCAGATCATAATGGAATGAAAGTAGAAATCAATAACAAAATAAAAAATTTACTCCAACTCCTGGAGACTAAATAATATGCTATTGAATGAAACGTGGATAACAGAAAACATCAGGGAGGAGATAAAATTTTCTTAGAGGTCAATGAGAATGACGATACAACATTTCAAAATCTCTGGGACACTATGAAAGCAGTGCTAAGAGGAAAATTCATTGCATGGAGTGCAATCAAGAAGAGAATGAAAAATCTACAACTTCTAATTATGTTTTGTATTTTGATTGTGCCTGTTGTGATATTTCCTTGTTCATTCCGAATTTTAGTGATTTGGGTTTTCTCTCGTCTTCTCTTTGTTAGTGTGGCTAAAGGTTTATCAATTTTGTTTATTTTTTCAAAGAACCAACTATTTATTTTGTCAATTTTTTGTATTGTTTCTTTTGTTTCAATTTTGTTGATTTCAGCTCTGAGTTTAACTATTTCCTGTCTTCTACTACTTTTGGTGTTGGTCTGTTCTTCTTTTTCTAGGACTTTGAGCTGTAGTGTTAGGTCGTTTATTTGTTGAGTTTTACTTCTTTTATTGAATGTGCTCCATGAAATAAATTTTCCTCTAAGTACTGCTTTCATAGTGTCCCAGAGGTTTTGATATGTTTATTTGTTCTCATTTACCTCTAAGAATTTTTTAATTTCCTTCCTAATATCTTCTGTTATCCATTCATCATATAATAGCATATTGTTTAATCTCCAGGTGTTGGAGTAGTTTCTGTTTTTTACTCTTTCATTTATTTCTAACTTCAATTGATTATGATCTGATAGAATACAAGGTAGTGTCTCTATCTTCTTGTATTTGCTAACATTAGCTTTGTGGCATAATATATGGTCTATTTTAGAGAAGGATCCATGTGCTGCTGAGAAGAAAGTGTATTCACTCTTAGTTGGATGGTATATTCTATAAATGTCTGTTAAGTCTAAATTATTGAGATCCATGGTTTCTTTGTTCAATTTTTGTTTGGAAGATCTGTCCAGTGGTGAGAGAGGCATGTTAAAATCACCTAGTATTACTGCGTTATGGTCTATTTGGTTTCTGAAATTGAGAAGGATTTGTTGACATACATGGATGAGCCACTGTTTGGGGCATAGATGTTTATGATTGTTATGTCTTGCTGATTTATGGTTCCCTTAAGCAGTATGAAATGTCCTTCTTTATCCCTTCTGACTAACTTTGGCCTGAAGTCCACATTATCTGAAATGAGGATGGATACTCCAGCTTTTTTGCTGAGTCCATGTGCATGGTATGTTTTTCCCCATCCTTTCCCCTTTAGTCTATGGGTATCTCTTTCTCTTGCAGGCAACATATTGTTGGATCTTTCTTTTTAATCCAATCTGCCAGTCTATGTCTTTTGATTGATGAGTTCAGGCCATTAACATTCAGGGTTACTACTGAGATGTGATTTGTATTCCTGGTCATTTGGTTCATATTTTTAATTTAATTAATTAATTAATTTTTTGACATGACTTGGTTCCTCCTTTATTTGACACTTCCTTTAGGATAATTCCTCCCTTTGCTGATTTGCTTCTTTGTTTTTCATCTCTTCCTCATGGAATATTTTGCTGAGAATGTTCTGTAATGCTGGCTTTCTTTTTGTAAATTCTTTTAGCTTTTGTTTATCCTGGAATGATTTTATTTCATCATCAAATTTGAAGGTAAGTTTTGCTGGGTATAAGATTCTTGGTTGGCATCCATTTTCTTTGAGGGCTTGAAAAATGTTGTTCCAGGCCCTTCTAGCTTTTAGGTCTGGATTGAAAAATCTGCTGATATCCGTATTGGTTTCCCCCTGAATGTAATTTGGTTCTTTTCTCTCACAGCCTTTAAAATTCTGTCTTTATTCTGTATGTTAGGTATTTTCATTATAATGTGCCTTGGTGTGGGTCTGTTGTAATTTTGTGTATTTGGAGTCCTATAAGCCTCTTGGACTTGATTTTCCATTTCATTCTTCAGATTTGAGAAATTTTCTGATATAATTTCATTGAATAGATTGTTCATTCCTTTGGTTTGTTTCTCCAAGCCTTCCTCAATCCCAATAATTCTTAAATTTGGCCTTTTCATCATATCCCATAGTTCTTGGAGATTCTGTTCATGATTTCTTACCATCTTCTCTGTTTGTTCAACTTTATTTTCAAGGTTATTTTGTCTTCAATATCTGAGGTTCTGTCTTCCAGGTGTTCTAATCTATTGGTTATGGTTTCTATGGAGTTCTTAATTTGGTTTATTGTTTCCTTCATTTCAAGGATTTCTGTTTGGTTTGTTTTCAATATCTCTCTTTATTGAAATGATCTTTTACTTCCTGTATTTGCTCTTTTAACTGTCAATTGGTGCGATCATTCAATGCCTGCATTTGCTCTTTCATCTCATCATTCAATGCCTGCATTTGCTCTTTCATTTCATTGTTTGCTTCCCTTATCATGTTAATTATGTACATTCTGAACTCCCTTTCTGACATTTCTTCTGCCATGCTGTCATTGAATTTTATTGATGTAACATCTGGGTTTGTTTGGGACATTCTCTTCCCTTGTTTTCTCATATTGTTCAGGTATCAGTGGAACGCTAATATATTGCAGATTTCCTCCATTGACTTATAATGTCCCTGAAGATTTCTAGTATATCCCCTCTTAGCCTTCAGTAGCCTGAAGTCTTGGGGGAAGTTGATAATGCGGTGCTCCACAAGGAGGCTGCCTCTAGAGGTGGTGGCCTTCAGGTGGAATATATTCCCTGCTAGTGGGCAGAGGTGCCTCCACTTGTTGACCAATGGTCATCCAAGGGGGAACTAGGCTGCGGCTGAGGCAAGGCCTGTTTGTGCCTCTGTCTCTGGTTTTATCATCCTTGTGGGAAAACCTCACCCAGCGGGGAAGACTCACCCAGTGGGGAGGTCTTGCTGGTCAGTTCCCCTCCTGGAGGTTCCCCTCAATCCACCACTACTCCCTGGGAAGGGCAGGGCAGCCTTTCCATGCAACGTTCCCAGGGGCCTGGACATACCTCCTGGGCCTGGGAACCTTGCCCTTCGCAGACAAATCTCCTTAGGTTGACCCTCCTCAAAGAATCTGCCCGCAGTCCTGGAACCTTCGCTCCGCCCCTCAGCTTGTCTCTGTGCAGCTCTTCCACCGAGAAGCTGCCTAGGTCCTGGGACCATGCTTTGCACCTAATTGCCTGGCTATGTGGCCCCTCCTCTGAGCAGCCACCTGGAGCCTCATACAGGTGCTCTGAGCCCCAGTGACCTGCCACATGCCTCTTCCTCCAGGCAGTCACTGGTGTTCTGTGTGGTCGCTTCGAGACCAAGCAACTCACTGCGCACCTCCTCCTCCTCAGGGTAGCCCCCACCCCCATTGTTCAGGATGTTGCTCTTGAGTCCAAACAGCTCGCCGTGCAGCTCTTCCTCTGGGCAGCCGCCGGAGCCCCGGCAGGTTGCTCCGAGTCCCAGCGCTGTGCTGAGCGGCCTCCTTTACAAAGCTCCCAGTTGTCCGTGTTCACTGCTCCAGCGGAGGGAGGGGTGTCTCGCCGGGCAACTCTACTTCACAAAGTTCCCTGTGTTCCAGGACTACCGCCCCATCCAGGACGCCTCCCCAATGGGAGGGACTCACCTGGCAGCTTTGAGTTGGTCCCAAATCTCTCAATATCTCCTCTTTTGAATCCTGAGTCCTGGAGCAACATGAAATGCAGCCACCCTCTAGTCTGCCATCTTGAAAACCACAAAAGTCAACAACTAAATGACCTAACATTACAACTCAAAGCCCTAGATAAAGAAGAACAGAATAACAGCAAAAGTAGTAGAAGACAGGAAATAATTAAAATCAGAGCTAAAATCAATAAAATTGAAACAAAAGAAACAATTCAAAAAATTGACAAAACAAAAGGTGGTTCTTTGAAAAAGTAAACAAAATAGACACACCCTTAGCCACACTAGCAAAGAGAAGAAGAGAGAAAACTCAAATTACTAAAATTCGTGATGAAAAAGGAAATATCATTACAGACACCACTGAGATAAAAAACATAATGAGAAACTACTTTAAAAATCTGTATTCCATCAAAATAGAAAATACTGAAGACATTGACAAATTTCTAGAGACATATGCTCTTCCCAAACTGAACCAGGAGGACACACACAATTTAAACAGATCAATATCAAGCAATGAAATAGAAGAAGCCATCAAAAGCCTACCATCCAAGAAAAGCCCAGGACCAGATGGATTCTCAACCAAGTTCTACAAGACCTTCAAAGAAGAACACATTGCAATACTTCTCCAAGTATTCCAGGAAATAGTAAAGGAAGGTACTTTACCAAACTCATTCTATGAAGCTAATATCACCCTCATACCCAAACCAGGCAAAGACACATCAAGGAAAGAAAATTTTAGACCAATATCCTTGATGAGTATAGATGCAAAGATCCTTAATAAAATACTGGCAAACTGTATCCAAGAACATATTAAGAAAATCGTGCACCATGATCAAGTGGAGTTCATCCCTGGAATGTAAGAATTTAACATCTGTAAATCAATAAACGTAATCCATCATGTCAATAGACTTAAGGATAAGAATCATATGGTTATTTCAATTGATGCAGAAAAAGCCTTTGACAAAATACAACACCCCTTCATGCTCAAAACACTAGAAAAAATAGGGATAGTAGGAACATACCTGAACATTGTAAAGGCCATTTATGCTAAGCCCACAGCCAACATCATTCTTAATGGAGAAAAACTGAAAGCATTCCATTTAAAAACGGGAACAAGACGAGGACGCCCTCTTTCACCACTTCTATTCAACATTGTCCTTGAAATACTAGGCAGAACTATTAGACAGACTAAAGAAATTAAAGGGATACGAATATGAAAAGAGGAACTTAAGCTGTCACTATTTGCTGATGACATGATTCTATATTTAGAGGATCCAAAAAACTCCCCCAGAAAACTTCTAGACCTTATCAATGAATTCAGCAAAATAGCAGGTTATAAAATCGACATGCATAAATCTAAAGCATTTTTATACACAAGCAATGAAACATCTGAAAGGGAAATGAGGAAAACAACTCCATCTTTGCAATAGCCTCAAAAAAAATAAAATACTTGGGAATCAATCTAACCAAAGAGGTAAAAGATCTCTACAATGAAAACTATGAAACATTGAAGAAAGAATTTGAGGAAGACCTTAGAAGATTGAAAGATCTCCCATGTTCTTGGATAGGCAGAATTAATATTGTCAAAATGGCCATTGTTCCAAAGGCACTATACAGATTTAATGCAATTCCAATTAAAATCCCTATGACATTTCTCATGGAAACAGAAAAATTCATCATGAAATTCATCTGGAAGAACAAAAGACACAGAATTGCCAAAGCAATCCTGGGCAGGAAGAGTGATACAGGAGGTATCACAATACCAGACCTTAAACTCTACTATAGGGCAATAGTAACAAAAACGGCATGGTATTGGCACCAAAATAGACAGGTAGACCAATGGTACAGGATAGAAGACATGGAGACATACCCACATAAGTACAGTAACCTCATACTAGACAAGGGTGCCAAAAACTTACAAGGGAGAAAAGGTAGCCTCTTCAACAAGTGGTGCTGGGAAAACTGGAAATCCATATGCAGTAAAATGAAACTAAACCCCTATCTCTCACCCTGTACAAAACTCAACTCAAAATGGATCAAGGATAGAGGAATTAGACCTGAGACCCTTCACCAAATAGAAGAAAATATAGGCCCAAATCTCCATCATGTTGGCTTAGGACCAGACTTCCTTAACAAGATTCCCATAGTGCAAGAAATAAAAGCAAGAATCAATAAATGGGATAGATTCAAACTAAAATGTGTTTTCTCAGCACAGGAAACAATCAACAATGTGAAAAAAGAACCTACAGAATGGGAGAAAATCTTTTCCACACACACATCAGACAGAACACTCATCTCCAAAGTTTATAAAGAACTTAAAAAACTACACCTGAAATACAAAGAACCCAATCAATAAATGGGATAAGGAAATGGGCAGACGCTTCACAGAAGAAGATATACAGGTGATCAACAAATACATGAAAATGTGCTCAGCATCCCTGGTAATTAGAGAAATGCAAATTAAAGCCACCCTAAGATTTCGTCTAACTCTAATTAGAATGGCTATTAGCAAGAACACAAGCAATAATAAGTGTTGGAGAGGATGTGGGGGAAAAGGCACACTCATGCATTGCTGGTGGAGTGGCAAATTGGTACAGTCACTCTGGAAAGCAGTATGGAGATTCTTCAGAAAGCTTGGAATGGACCCACCATTTGACCCAGCTATCCCACTCCTTGGTTTATACCCAAAGGACTTAAAATCAGCATACTACAGTGATGCAGCCACATCAATGTTCATATCAGCTCAATTCACAATTGCTAGATTGTGGAACCAACCTAGATGCCCTTCAATTGATGAATGGATAAAGAATCTGTGGTATATATACACAATGGAATATTATTCAGCCATAAAGAACAATAAAATTATGGCATTTGCTGGTAAATGGATGAAGTTGGAAAATATCATGCTTAGTGAAATAAGCCAAGCCCAAAAAACCAAAGGCCAAATGTTTTCTCTGATAAGTGCATGACAATATATAACAATGTGGGTTAGTGCGGGGAAAAGAAGAATGAAGGAACTTTGGAGTGTGTCGAGGAAAAGGGGGTGAGAGGGGGTGGGGATGGAAAAACAGTAGAATGAAACAGTATTACCCTATATATATATGTATGATTACATGGACCGTGTGAATATACATTGTGTACAACCATAGAAATGAAAAGTTGTACCCCATTTGTGTACAATGAATCAAAATGTGTCTGTAAAAATAAAAAAATATTTTTAAAAAGACAGATTATATGAGAGAGGAATTGCAAGCCTGTTTTCTCTCTACCCCAGAAGGCAAATCTAATTACCATCATCCTCAAAAGGCCTCTCCTCCCGGAATATACCTCCTCTGCCAACAGCCCAGTCACTGAAATAGGACTTCCCTAACAAGGGCATTCCTTCCAAGCCACATCCACTATGTGGAAAGAAGGAGCACTGGAGACATATAGTCCTGACGACTGAAGGCACTCCAGGACAACAGGTCTTGCCAGCTCCCTACTGACTACAGACTCCATCTTGGCAACTCCATCACTATTCACAGGGTGGAACTGAGCCTACCTCTGGATATTTCAGGTAAACCTATGTCATTCATACTTGATACAGACACTGTTTATTCGTCTTTTCTTTCTTTCTCTGATAAATTATCTACTAGCTCTTGTTGGGTGATAGGAATTGATAGAAAATCCCAGACCAAACTCTTCACTGAACCCGTGTTTTGTAAATTGGATAACTGAACATTTACTAATTCTTTTCTAGTAATGCCTGACTGTTAGTCTCCTATTAGGATATGATATATTAGGTAAAAGGGAAGCACAAATTGTTTTTTCAAAATCCTCAGGAACCACCTATAATATTTCAGGTTTTAGTGCAAACCCCAGAATATCTCTATAGTGCCAATATAATTAAATGCAAAACCCTGAATTATGGCACATTAGTATCCCAGGAAGAGCCAAAATAGCCTTATAGGTCAAAATTTAAACATAAGGAGCCTACTAATTTCCTTCATAAGAGACAATATCCTCTAAAACCTGAGGTTCTTACTGGTGCTCAGTCATTAATTACTAAGTTTTAAAACATTGACTCCTGGTACTTTGTAATTCTTTTTATGACACCCCAATTCTAGCTGTTAAAACAGGTAATGGAGGTTACTGCCAAGGGTTTAGTACTGGATTTAAAAGATGGCTTTTTTCTGTATTTTGACACACCTCAATTCTCAATATGTGTTTGCTTTTGAAAATATAGAATCAGATAGAGAGGCCTAATAAGTAATTTGGTCATTGAAGACCCAGGAACAGTCCCACTTACTTGGACAAGCATTAGCCAAAGGGTCCAAGACCTGAATTTACATGACAGGGTAGTTTTGCAAGTTATCAATGACCTTCCTTTTTAAAAAATACCTTTATTTTATTTATGTGGTGCTGAGGATTGAACCCAGTTCCTCACACATGCTAGGCAAGTGCTCTACCACTAAGCTACAGCCCCAGCCCTGAATGACCTTCTAATATGCTTTCTGTCTAATGAGGCTATGTTACAATTTAGATATGAAGTTTCTCCCAAAAGCTCATGTGAGACAATGCAAAAAAGTTTATTGGTAAAATAATGGGCTTATGATAGTGTTAACCCACAAGGTGTATTAATGCCCTGATAGGGATTAACTGGTTGGTAACTATAGGCAGATAGGATGTAGCTGGAGGAGGTGGGTCATTGGGGGGCATGCTTTTGGTGTTTATATTTTGTGTACAATGGGGGGAAGTGCCCCCTGCCTCTCTGCTTCTTGGTGTGATGTGGCTTTCCTTCACCACATCCTTCTGCCATGATGTTCTGCATTGCTTCAGGCTGACAGCAATGGAGTCAGCCATCTATGGGCTGAGACCTCTGAAACCCAGAGCCCCAAAATAAACTTTCCCTCCTCTAATTGTTCCTGTCAGGTCTTTTGATCACAACAGTGAAAAAGCTGACAAAAACAGGCTGGAAAAAGACCACGTAGAATAAACAAACTTTTGGGCTGATTGGGGATATTGAGTATCTCAAAAAGGGGGGGGTGCAATTTATCAAATAAAAAGTAACTTATTTAGAAGTCACTTTGTCACTAGGAGCTAAGATTTTTTTCTCCATAATGAATTCAGGCTCTTCAGCAATTTCTGCTTCCCACAAACTGCCAACAACTGAGAGACTTTTTAGGCTTAACTGGATACTGAAGATTTTGGATTTTAAAATATGGGTGTATAGTAAATTACCTTTATGAGTCATCAGAAGGGGAAGAAAAAGCCCCAATGGTATGGACAAAAACTCAGACAACTGTTTTTTCACAATTTACAAAGGCCCTCTTGTCTGCCTCTGCTTTACGATTGCCCAGGGTAGACAGGCCTAATCAACTCCATGCTAATCAACTGAGTGAAGGGAAACTGGATTCGTGTTCTCACCCAAAAGATAGAATCTGTTTCTAAGTTTTGGGGTATTTATCTAAAAATCTAGACCCAATTGCTCAAGATGGCCAGGCTACATATGTGAAATTGAAGCAACCTCCTTATTAGTAGAGGAAGCTCTAAAATAACCCTGAAGGACCCTTTAACCATTTAAACCTACCACCAGTTAGCTTCCTTATTAGAGACCAAAGGAGTTCATAGACTCACTGATAACCAACTGCTCAAATATGAATTATTACTTTTTGAAAATCTGGAGATCTCTATACAAAGATGTAATGTCATTAACTTATCCATTTTCTTCTATGCCTGAAACATCTTCAGATTCATTCTCACTTGATTGCATAAATGTTATAAATCTATCTTATGTTAGTAGATCAGATTTAGAGGATATTTCCCTCTCCAAGGTAAATCACATCTGGTACACAGATGGATGTTCTTTTGTTCTACAAGGGACCTGAACAACAAGTTTTTGTGTAGTTTCATTAATGGAGGTTATAGAGGCAAAAATCTGTGAGCAGGTGCTTTAGCTCAATTGACTGAGCTGACAGTCTTAACACAATCACTAATTCCTAGCAAAGACAAATAAGCTATAATATATACTGGCTCAAAACAAGCATTTTTAGTTCTACCTGGACACACTGCTATTTGGAGAGAAAGAGGACTTCTAAATTCTAAAAATAATACTATAGACTGTCTACCACAGATTCTGAGACTATCAAAAGTGTCTACCTTCCCAAAGTAGCTGTTATTCATTGTAGTGACATCAACAGAGAGACACAGAAGTTGTAGGAGGCAATAACCTGACTTATAAAGTAGAAAAAGTTTTTGCTCTAAACTCCAATACAATAGCTGCTTTAATTCCTACCTCACCAATAGGAACTTAACTTCAAATATACCTTGTAGGAGGAAGAATGGGTCATGACTAATGGATATAATAATGACTTGAAGGGATGCCATTTAAATAAAATATTACACCTTCCCCAATACATTCAATGGAAGGTCCTTAAAGGATTACATAATGCTTGTCATTTTGGCAGAGACAAAATGATGACTCTAGGCAAACAATTATTTAACAGACGGGGACTATCTAATGTCATAGAACAGATAATTCAGGCCTGTGAAGTATCCCTTCAATAATTCACAAGGCATGAGATATCCTCCTTTAGTCTTACCCACTCATTGACATGGTCACTACCCAGAAGAAAGTTGGAAATTACATTTTACCCAAATGCATCCCTGATTCAAATATTTATTTGTCAGAGTAGATATCTTCACTGGATGGGTTAAAGTTTTCCCCACTTGGACTGAGAAGGTCACCAAAGCAATCAAGCATCTTCTCCAAGAAATTACTCCCAGGTTTGGACTCCCATAATCACTCCAAAGTGACAATGGGTCATCTTTGTGTCTGCAACAATGTAGTCAAAAAAAATGTTTAGTCATTACAAATCAAATTCTTAAAAACCAATTCAAAAATCTCCTTCAGGATATAGCCCTACATTGCAAAAAGTGTTGTTAATAGCATTGCTTAGACCCAGGATTATGCAAAAGGATAAAATTAAATTCAGTCCTTACAAGGGCCTCTATGGCAGGCCTTCTATTTGTAATGATGTTGCCATAGGGGAAGAATAAATTCAGTTGATAAAACTGTAACACAGGTAGGACAATTAAAAGAATTTGGGCTACAAAATTTCTCCTCTAATAACATACATTTTCTATATATATTCCCTGCTAGGACACAAGTTCTAATTTAATGCTATGAAGATCACCAATCTAAGCCCCAACAATAATATATCTGGTAGGGAACATTCTCCAAGTTTACCTACTTTAACAGCTGTCAGGGTTCCAGGAATCTCCAGCTGGATTCATCATTCTCAAGTGAAGCCATGGACTAAGAAGGACAAATCCTAATATATTTTAGGAGTTCTCTACCAACTACACTTATACTGCAATAGAAGATATACAATACATTTTTTTCCTAAAACCTAAGATAAGTACATGAGTTCCCTTCAGGTCTCAAAAATTTCTTGCTATCCCTTTCTCAACACCAGCGGTCTCTTATTATTAGAACTTTGGTCTTACTGGGATTCACAATAAGTACTATCCTGTGGATCACTGGGCTAATGACGTCCTCTGAGCTTTGGTCATACTAAAGGTGTTAACTTTTTTATAAATTGGGCCTAACACTATGCCCAAGAAGCAATTAAGACTAACTGCTCAATCTATTTTTTAATGATTCTTTCTAGTACCTCAGGTTTATCCTTGTGGTTTTCATCTTCACAAGGACAGGATTGGCTAGCCCTACAAAGATATATCCTGGAAGGATACTGGACTACAGAGAGACTATAAATTCTGACTTCAATGAAGTACATCTCTATGGCATCTAAAGGACATTTTATCTTCAGGCCATGACTGATATTTCACTGCTATAGACACTCTAGAACAGAAAAATGATATATTTATAGAAGCTGGAATATCTTTAGAATATATTACCAAAATTCAAGCTATAAATTGTAGTCACACTAATGCATATTATCAAATATGGGACTACAACAATTGGGTCACTCCTCTTACTCTACAGTTAAAGCAAAAGGCTCCCCTGTGTTGGGGGTAAAAAAAAAAACATACTTTAGATGATTGGGCAAATTACACTCATGAGGTATGATTTATCTCACATTTTGATTGCTTTCACACCATAAATTTAAACACTACTGAAAGATATTCTCCCGACTGGACTCTTCCTGAGAGATACTCATAATGGCCTACCCCAGTAAAATTCATTGACTTTATGGTCATTATCTTTGGCCCTGGCTGACTTCTGGTTGGATAGTTAATTGCCTCATTGGATCCCCTTGGACTCAGGTCAGATGAACAACTTTTCTAAATGACCCCACTAAAATGGCAAATTTAAAATACCTATGGACTAGAACAGTATTCTGTTGGTACACCTGGCCTCTACATTCATTCCATCATTAAGGGTCAAAAATAGAATTTGGCATGCAGATTCTTTAACTAAGTACACACCAAATTCTCTCAATAACATGGTTTACTTGAGTAATAACCTGTTAAACTCAGAAGTCAAAATGATGAAACCAGATATTATTATAAATCAAATGGCCCTTATTGTTTTAACTGCAGCATGGAAAGAGACATGTGCTAACATTAAAACTGAATGTTGTGTATACATTCATGACAAGTTCAACACTATTTCTGACATTTCACAGGATATTACAACTCAGGTATCACAGATGGAGGATTCAACCCTATATTTATAGGACTGTTGGAAATCTCTGTTTAGCATCTCTCATTGGTGTAGTAGTTTCCTTATTACTATTCATAATCATTCTATGTGGCATTTTTATATTTTGCCTTGCCAGTTACTTTCTAAAACTAATTGGTAATTGGTGTTCCCTAGTTCCTGCAAGACATATGGAACTACAATGTACAGATGACTTATCCTTCTACCATGGACATTTAGATTAATCTCACCCACCTGGAATAGACCAAGTACTTCCAGTTCCATTTCCCTCAGCAGGAAGCAACAAAAATGAGTTCACACCCAAGTACCTTAAGTGTATTTAGGGACCTGAATCCTTGAGGGGGATATGTTAGCTGGGATAGTCAGTCATGAGTAGGTAGGACAATGAGAGACAGTAATTCACAAGGAAGGATATGCATATGCATGCATCACAAAACCAAAACCTCAGGGGTACCTTATCAAAAGCAAACAAAAACAAAGAAATTGTTATCAGGTGGTCCTAGTAGAGGGGGACAGGAAGCTAAGTCATAACAATCTGTGCCCCCATAGATAATAAGCATTAAGGAGGAGAGAAAGATGGGAAGGTTTCGTTGTTTCAAAGGTTTCTTTAAGAAGCACTAGGAGGAAAAGAGTTTGGCAAAAAAAAAAAAAAAAAAAAAAAAAAAGAATTTCATAGGTTTCTAACAGGCCCAAAGGATTAGATTCCCTCCTCAGATCAAAGTGGAGCAAAACCTTCTGAGACCAGTACTTCCATTTTCCCTAATTTCAGAGGGAGAGGATTTCTGAAAATTCAGTCCCATTCAAATGATCAAAGTCCTCAAGTACTCCCAGTCCTCCAAGAGATGATTAGTTCACTTTCTCCTGAACACCTGTACACTTCATCCTTCCAATAAACTTCTGCTTTCTACTCTGTGTGAACCCTCTTGAAATTCTTCCTTGTGAACTTACAAAGAACAGGCATTCTCCAGGACCCTGGAGAGATTGGAGGGGGCCAGTTTTTGAGGGTCCTGGAGTACATGGGGATGGACAGGGCTGGCTACATTGGGTTGGAGGGTTGGAGAGGGTTGAGGGCATCTTGCTATCAGCTCACCCAGCCACCCAGCCACTCAGTCCAGCACCCACTGGAGTGGAACTGCCATCAAACTCCAGATAGTCCCACCTATCAGCAGAGAAAGAAAACAGAAACTTTTGAATGCCAGTGGAAATGATTGTTCAATTTTCCATCAAGATTTTTTTTTCCTCTCTCACATCTCTACCATATTTGAAACCAAGTGCTTTTCATGCATCAGTTTGTTGAGGACTGGAATATATGAATAGTATGTTATAGTTTTATTGTGTATTCTTAGTTTTTTTTGTTTTTTACTTTTTTCCTTCATATTTTTAATTCTTTTACTGTGTATATGGTTTTTCACTCAATTATCTGTTTCTCTGGATTCTCTCTCTCTTTTCTCCTGCTAATGGTCAACCTCTATCAATTAATCGTTCATTCTTCCTATAAATTTTTACTTCTATCTTCTCTTCTCCCCCCTCATGGGCATCTCATCTACACCACTTCTGTTCACTCTTTGTCCACCATTTGAAATAGTAAACACTTTTAGCAAACTTAATGTTTATTGTAGACAATGACTAAACACATCATTTCTGTTTACTGTGGCAAAACTGTAGATGTTTTAATAGGAGCTATTAGATTTAAGATTGTATATTGTTTATATTGGGTGCTGTTAATATTAGTCTCCCCCTTAAAGGCAAGATACTGGAGACCATCAGGGACACTTTGGGTCTACAAGGTAGAAACTGTACTGCCTCAGACCCATATTGCTAGATGGAAAAAACACACAAACAACATGAAAACACAAGGGAACAAATTTCCCCAAACAAACCAAGATGATCCAATAACAGAATCCATTGACAACACAGTAGAAGAAATGTTAGAGAAGGAGTTTAAAATGTACATGAACTGATCTTCAAAGTAAAGAATGGTATGCATAGTGAAATCATAACAAAAATACAGGAAGTGAAAGATCACTTCAATGAAAAGGCAGAGGTTCTGGAAAAAAAAAAACCAGAAATCCTCAAGATGAAGGAATCAATAAACCAAATTAATGATTCGATGGAAAGCTTCACTAACAGACTAGATGACTTGGAAGACAGAACTTCAGACAATGAAGACAAAAGATATAATCTTGAAAATAAAGCTAACCATGCAGAAGTGATGGTAAAAAAAACCATGAATAGAATTTCTAAGAATTATGTGATAACATGAAAAGACAAAACATATGATTTATTGGGATAGATGAAGGAGTGGAGATACAAACCAAAGGAATGCACAATCTTTTCAATGAAGTCAAAGCAGAAAATTTCCCAAACCTAAAGAATGAAATGGAAAATCAAATACAAGAGGTTAACAGGACCCCAAATTTGCAAAATTACAGCAGATTCACACCAAGAAACATTATAATGAGAATGACTAGCATACAGAATAATAATAGAATCTTAAAGACTGCAAGAGAAAAATATAAAATAATATATAGGGAGAAATCAATTTGGATCTCAGCTGATTTCTCAACCCAGAAACTGAAAGATAGGAGGTCCTAGAATAACATATACCAAACTCTGAAAGAAAATGGATGCCAACCAAGAATCCTATATCCAGCAAAATTAAGTTTCAGATTTGAAGATAAAGTAAAAACCTTCCATGATACACAAAAGTTTAAAGAATTCAGAACTAGAAAACCTGCACTACAGAACATTCTCAGGAAAATATTACATGAGGATGAAAAGAAAAAAAAGAAAGCCAGCAAAGGGAGAAACTACATTAAAGGAATAGTCAATCAAAGGAGAAACTAAGTTAAGTAAAAAACCAGAAATAAATCAAAATGACCAGGAATATAAATCACATCTCAATAATAATTTTGAATGATACTGGCCTAAACTCATAAATCAAAGGCAGATTGCATTAAAAAACAAGACCCAACAATATGCTCTCTCCAAGAGACTTACCTCATAAACCAAGACATCCAAAGACTGAAGGTGGAAAGGATGGGGAAAAAAACATATCACTCACATGGATTGCATAAACAACCAGGGGTTTCCATCCTTATATCAGATAAAGTGGACTTCAAGCCAAAGTTAATCAGAAGGGATAAAGAAAAACATTCATACTGCTTAAGGGACAGCAAGATATAACAATCATAAATATTTAAGCCCCAAACAATGGAGCATCTATGTACATCCAACAAACCCTTCTCAATTTCAAGAATCAGATAGACCACAACACAATAATACTGGTTTACTTTAACACACCTCTCTCACCACTGGACAGATCTTCCAAACAAAAACTGAAAAAAGGAATGATAGAACTCAATAATATAATCAATAATTTAGACTTAAGGAACATATATAGAATATTTTATTTATCAATGAGCAAATACACTTTTTTCTCAGCAGCACATAGACCTTCTCTAAAATAGACCATATCTTATGCTACAAAGCAACTTTTAGCAAATAAAAAACAGAGTTAATACACTGTATTCTGCCAGATTATAATGGAATGAAATTAGAGATCAACAATAAAATAAAAAGTAGAAGCTACTGTAATACCTGGAGACTAAATAATATGCTAATGAATGACCAATGGATAGCAGAAGAAATCAAGAGCAAAATAAAACAAATACTTAGAGGTAAATGAGAATACTGATACAAAATATCAAAGTATCTGGGACACTATTAAAAAAGTACTAAAAGGTGAGTTCATTGAGGTCATTCATTAAAAGAATAAAAAGTCAACTTATAAATGTCCCAATATTACATCTCAAAGCCCTAGTAAAAGAGAATCAAATCAACACCAGAAAGTAGTAGAAGACAAGAAATAATTAAAATCTGAGCTGAAATCAATAAAATTGAAATGAAAGAAACAATTCAAAAAAGTGACAAAACAAAAATTTGGTTCTTTTAAAAAATAAATCAAATTGATAAACTCCTAGCAATGCTAATGAAGAGAGAGAGAAAACTCAAATTACTGAAATTCATAATGAAAAAGGAAAAAGGAAATATCACAATGGACATGACTGAAGTACAGAAGATAATTAGAAACTATTTTGAAAATTTATGCTCCAATAATATCTTGAGAACATCAAGAAATTTCTAGAGACATAATACCTACTCAAAATGAATCAGGAGAACATACATGATATAAACAGACGAATTTCAAGCAACGAAATAGAAGACGCCATCAAAGCCTACCAATCAAGAAAAGCCCAGAACCAGACATATTCTCAGATGAGTTCTATAAGACTTTCAAAAAGCAATTAACATCAAAACTCCTCAAATTATTCCATGAAATAGAAAATGAAGGAACTCTTCCAAACTCATTCTATGAGGCTAATATTACGCTGATACCAAAAGCAGACAAAGACACATCAAGGAAAGAAAACTTCAGACCAATATTCCTGATGAACATAGATGCAAAAATTCTCAATAGAATTCTGGCAAATCATATACAAAAAATATATTTAAAAGATAGTGCATCACTATCAAGGTGGGTCATCCCAGAAAAGCAAGGATGGTTCCAAGTACAGAAATCAATAAATATAATTCATCACATCAACAGACTTAAAAAGAAGAATCAGGTTGGCATAGTGGTGCATGGATGTTGCCCCAGTAGCTCAGAAATTTGAGACAGGAGGATCATGAGTTCAAAGCCAGCCTCAGCAATGGCGAGGTGCTAAGCAACTCAAAGAGACCCTGTCTCTAAATAAAATACAAAATAGGACTGGGGATGTGGCTCAGTGGTTGAGTGTCCCTGAGTTCACTCCCAAGTATCCCACCAAAAAGAATCACCATCATCATTCTAAATGGAGAAAAATTTAAAGCATTCCCTCTAAGAACTGGAACAAAACAAAGATGCCCTCTTTTACCACTTTTAATCAACATAGTCCTAGAAACTCTAGCCAGAGCAATTAGAAGAAAGAAATTAAAATGATATAAATAGGAAAAGAAGAACTCAAACTATCACTATTCCATATTTAGGAGATCCAAAATATTCCACCAGAAAAATGCAGCAAATTAGCAGGATATAAAATCAACACTTGAATTCAAACACATTTCATTAGTGATGAATCTATTGAAAGAGAAATTAGGAAAACTACACCATTCAAAATAACCTTAAAAAAATAAAATATTTGTGAATAAATTTAACAAAAGAGGTGAAAGACCTCTACAATGAAAACCAGAGAGCACTAAAAAAAGGAATTGAAGACCTCAGAAGATGGAAAGACATCCCATGCTCCTGGATAGGCACAATTAATATTGTCAAAATGGCTGTACTACCAAAAATGTCACACTGATTTAATGCAATTCCCATTAAAATCCCAATGACATTCTTCATTCATAGAACTAGAAAAAGAAATTGTGAAATTCATTTGGAAAATTAAGAGATCCAGAATAGCCAAAGCAATTCTTAGCACAAAGAGCGAAGCAGGAGGCATCACAATACCAGAATTTAATGTATACTACAGAACTATAGTATCAAAAACAGCATGGTATTGGCACCTAAACAGACACATAGACCAATGGAACATAAGAAAATACACGGAGACAAACCCACATAAATACAGTTATCTCATACTAGACAAAGGCACCAAAACCTTCACTGGAGAGAGAAAAATAGCTTGCTCAACAAATGGTGCTGGGAAAATTGGAAATCCATATGTAACAAGGCTCATGAGGCTGAAGCAGGAGGATCATAAGTTCAAAGCCAGCCTCAACAACTTAGGAAGGCACTATACAACTTAGCAAAACCCTGTATCAAAATAAAAAATAAAAATAAATAAAAAGTGCTGGGCAGTGGTAGAGGTCATGGCTCCGTGGTAGAGCACTTGCCTGGCATGTTTGAGACACTGGGATCGATTCTCAGCACCACATAAAATAAATAAGTAAATAAATAGATAAATATTGTGTCCAACTACAACTAAAATATTTTTAAAGTGCTGGGCATGTGGCTCAGTGATTAATTACATCTGGATTCAATCCCTGGTACCAAAAAAAATGTTAGTGAGTGGCAAGTTGGAGGCAGGGGCATGTACAATATTGTTCACAGCATTACTGTTTAAAAACAGTAAAAAGCAGAACCATCTTAACTCTTCATTAGTAGGAGAATATACAGTGTTACAGTTAAGTCAACGGAATACTAACCAGCAGGGACAAATGAGTGAGCTCTGCCTTTTTGTATCCACATATGTAAAACATTGAATGAAAAGAGTGGGAGAATGATTATTATAGTATAGTAGCATTTATGTTATTTTTTAAAGCAAAATATTTCTGTGTGTATATATGTATTTGTGTGTGTGTGTGTGTGTGTGTGTGTGTGTATATATATATATATATTTTTTTTTAGATGGACACAATGCCTTTATTATATTTATTTTTGTGTGGTGCTAAGAATTGAACCCAGTGCCAACTTGCTAGGAATGTACTCTAACACTGAGCTACAACCCCAGTCCCTGGATTGAATTTTTTAAGAAAGAGAAAGGATATGGGAATAGATGACCTTTTTCAATAAAATCCACTTTTTATTTACAAGCAAAAATATAACTTCTTAAGCAAAACTTAGGTTCATGTTCAGATTATATTTTATAGGTATGTAATCTCACACAATTTTTGATCTTCCTAACCTTGACCTTTTTTGTCTTTAAAATGGAATACCAATATTCTCTATCCCTTAACCTTACTGAGAAGATTAAACAATACTTTAACTGTAAAGCATTTGCATGATAATCTGTATGTACCCAAAACAGACAAATTACTGAGAATTAAATTCAACAACTCTAAAGGAAGTATGACAACACCACACAGGTTGTTATGAGAATTAAATGACACAAAGTATATAAATTGCTTTATAAACTGTAAACATGTTATATCAATATCATCATTATTATACGATTGCTGCAGATATATCTCAAGGTACTTAGGTATAGGGTTGGAATTTATTAGCACCCAGGTTAAGTCCCTGGGGCCTGGTATCATGCCTTATTGGATAGCAGGCCCTTCATATTGGTGAGTGAATAAGTATACTCCTCAGGAAAATTTAGGAAGTTCAGGTTGCAACTGTTAATACCCCTTGACAGCTAGCTTTATTGGGAAGGGGAAAATGGAGGCTAGAGAGAATAAATGGCACCACCTGAGGTACAAACTTATCTTCATTTCTTATTCTTTCTTTTCTTTCTCTTGACCTTTTCTAATAGGTGGCCCTAGCCTTAGGCTGTCTTTACCCCTTCCTTTGGATTTATTCTCTCTCAGGCAACTGAATCCTTCCCTAACTCCCTTCTTCCCCTCCATTGCAGGAGAAATAGAATAGAAATAGAGAATGGGAACTGTGCATGTCAATTGTGTGCTCCTGTGAGGGAACAGTACTGTGACTACCAAGATGACTTGTGATCATCTGACTATTCTATGGATATTGACAACGTCATATGGGGAGGAGAGGGTAAGAGCAAGAGTTATAAAGCTTGGGACAATTTACAACTGTCTCTAACATGCTATTGTTCCTTGGTTCTGGTTGGTTAGAAGTTAGTAGGATTTGGGAAAATTTCCTTCTACTTCCTACTTCCTTACAAATGTTGGTGAGGGGAGATGGATTGCTAAGACCCAGAAGGGTAAGAAGTCTTTGAAACCTTAGCATTCTAGTTGCTCTTTAAAAAGGGGTCCTAACGAGTGTGTAAGAGCAGGGATTTCTTTATGTGATTGACAGAAGACCAAGCTGAAATGCATAGTTGTCCACTTCTAAAACATTGGTGGCATAATATCTTCATTTTCTTGAGAGGGAAATAGAGGCCCTGAGAGAGCAAATGACATGTCTAAAGATGAAGCCCAGGATTAAAAATTCAAGAATGTCATCCCAGGCAAATAAAACTCTCCCTCCATTAATCCCTTTCCCTTCACTACCCACAAAGGTGAGATAATCCCATCTCCCTGCCGTCCTTACCCCAACCCCAAATATCAGAGCATATTACCTATTCTCTGCCTCTTTTTTCTCCCTTCTTCTCTTCCTTAATTCCCTGTTTTTTTCCTCTTTATCTCCTCTTCTTTTCTTTGTTTTCTTTTTCAACCATCGCATACCCGGTAGTAAATAAGGCCCTACAATAAAAGACAAATTAGACAAAAGTATGTGAATTTATGTTTTACATGACAAAATCTTTCAGAAGTGAAGACCCAAACAAAACTGGTAAACTTACGTGTTTTTGTACATATATTTGATGAAGAACAGTTGTGGAAAAGTAGGATTGGCAAAGTGGGTATGACGTAAAGGTCATAAATTGGGGTAGAACAACTCAGCAAGGCTGATCTGTTCAGATTCTTTTCTGTTTCCTTGTGTCCTTGGAGAAAAGGGTATTTCTCTGAGTTGAGAGAGGGTCTACCTCAAATTATGTTTCATGTGAGAAAGGCAAGAGGAAGTGAGAGTGACCTTCCTGTTTCTGCTATTTTCCAAAATATCAATCTGTCATATTTTGGGGTATTATGTTCTGAAATCCATCAAAATACACAATCATGTGCCTTATTCTATGAGCATAAAAATGGCATGGGAAATATTTATGAATGCTGAAACATGGGTATACAGCATTCTGCCCCACTGGATGTTGTGAATCACATGTTGCCACTATTAGCCTTGTCCTGTGGAAGCTTGCTACTTTAAGTCCTAAAAGTGCTAGCAGTGGTAGCAAAAGGACATTCATACTTAAAATTGACCAAAGATCCTGGTGTATGATATTCATTTTGCAAAGGGAGTTTAACTGATTCTTTATCAATTTGGCCTAGTAAAGTGAGGATCACTTTCTGCTTTTTAATTTTCTTGCTAAATATGATCAATTAACCATAACTGAGAACAAAAACCCGAAGAGTTTTTTAAAAATAGAATGTTATACTATAGTAAATTCAACCACATCAATGTTTACAGCAGCACAATTCACAATTGCTGAATTATGGAATAAAGCCAGATGCTCATTAATAGAAGAATGGGTCAAGAAAATGTTGTATATGTACACAATAGAGTTTTACTCAGTCATAAAGAAAAAAAGAAATTATGACATTTATTGGTAAATGGATGGAAATGGAGAACATCATGATAATTGAAATAAGCCAGATTCAGAAAGTAAGGGTCAAATGTTTTCTCATACGTGGAAGTTAGAGAAAAATAAGGGGAAAAAAGGGAAGGGTATTGGATATCATGAAGATATAGGGAAGATAAGTGGAGTAGAGGGAGGCTCAGAGGAAGGGAGGAGGAATGGGAAAGAGGAGAAAATGTGAAATGAACTTGTCATAAGTATGCTATGTGCATGTATAAATATACCACAGGTAATTCTACCTTTATGTATATCTATAAAGCACCAATCAAAAGTAAATAAACAAACAAGTGAAAGAACAACCAATAGAGTAAAGGAAAGAGAATATAGGGAGGAAGCATTGGAGGGAAATTTGGGGCACCTGGGACTGAAATGGATTAAATCAAGTTCCAGTCTTGTATGGTTTTGTGAAAATGAACCCAGTTATTATGTATAACTACAAGGCATTAATAAAAGAGAAAACAGAATTCTAGACTTGAGGACAGTTTTAATTATTGGAGAGGAGATATTATTATGCATTTAAATAACAATCTTTTTATATGTATTTGAAACATTTATTTTGTTATTTTAATTATATTTTACTTCAGTAAATATTAGTGTTTGCTGATTTTTAATAAAACAAAGAAAATCACATTGAAAAAATAACTTTAAATCTCTCCAGAAATGATGACTATTCTCAAGATCTCAGTATTTACATTTTTAGAAACACATCAAAAATATTTTTAATATTTAGTATCAATAGCTTATCTTTTATCTGGGCATGGTGGCACCCACCTGTTATCCCAGCCATTCAGGTGACTGAGGCAGGATGATCAAAAGCTCAAGACCAGCCTCAGCAACTTAGTGACACTTTGCCTGAAAATAATTGAAAAAAATAGGGCTAGGGATATGACTTAGTGGTTAAGCACCCCTGGGTTCAATCCGTGGTGTACACACACACACACACGTACACAGAAATAAAGCACATCTTTAATATGTTCAACCAGTGTCCTGCTTCTCTTTCCCTACTTAGTAACTTCATATCTACCTTACTTGGAATTGTTCACAGGTTGACTTGACTTTCCTTGTGTGGATTTTTAACATCTGCAACAAGGTTTTTTTATTTAAGAAAAATTTCATATTGTTTAAAGATGAGGTAAAGAGCTTTGTGGACTTTTGCTTATGAATATTTATAGCCTGAGAATAAGAGATTGTTATACATATTTCTTTGTTCTGAATGCTGAAATTTGATATAAAACAGTGATAAAAATCAAATATATCAAAAATAAAAAGAGATTAAGAAAATTTGTATATTAAACCATTAAATGTTGTTTTCTCATTGCAGGAGGGGACGTTTCCTGTTAGCCTTATGTTTCACAATTTGGTCTGTAAATGTTTGGAACACTTTAGGTGAGACAGTTGTACTGCAAATGAATATTTTTGTTTCATTGTAGCCTTGAGCTGCTTGCTTAGATTTTGCAGATATGCTAATCATTATATTTCATTATTATGCAAAATACAGAACTATCATATCTAACTGTAGTGTAAGTATAATTTATCAAAAAACAATTTCAACTCATTATGAATGAATTATTATCTTGTCAAATTGTTTGTAGCTTATACTTCCTTGTTTCTCAAATCTTGTGAGTGATTGGCATTTTCCTGAAAGAAAAGTAAGAAGATAGATAAAAATTACTGTATGAGGGATGAATAATGGGGGAAGGAATGCTTAAAATTCAACACATTTAGGTATATATATATTAATATGAAATGATGGGAATAAAAATGGAAGTGGGAGTATGTGGAGAAATAATTGAGTGGAAGAGAAATGTAGACGTTAAAATTATGTAATTGATAAGGAGATTAAATAGATATTGTGACATTTTACACAGTGAATGGAAATTTGGAACTAGAGAAATATGATGTTTAAAAAATGAAGTTATGCTATACTTTAGAGGTAAAGTGAAAAAGAAAGCATAATAATAGGATTTCAATGAAGAGAAGTATACTGACACATTTTTCAGGGGTTACATTTATCCCATAAATCCTGGAAATATTATTTATCTAAATTGTTCCTACAAAGAATGTGATAGGAGAATTGGGAGTGTATGAAGTTAATTTACTAGGAATTGAGCTAATTCAAGGGCCCTGCAATGAGAGATCACAAGTAGGATTATACTATAAAGATATGACCAGAATTTAAATTTTAAGGAAAGTCATTTCAAAATAGAGAAGAAATGGATAATCTTTTCTTGATATGTGAAATTTCATTTTTAAAAGAAAAAAATTAGGTGTTATACTAAAATGGTAAAGTACTAAATTTCCATTATCATAACATAGGAAGATAAAGATGGAATTCGTGTGTATTCTGTGCTTAATCCTTTATCTTTGATGAATAATAAAGAAAAAATATTCATTACATTCATTAAAATGGTAATGTAGATTCAGAATAATTAAAATAGGTATAGGAAACTACTGTTTTGAGGTTTTGCAATAGGGGAGAGAAATTGGGCTCAACTATGAATTCAGCAAGGAAAAATGGGAATTTATCTAAGAAGCAGGGTAGGGGGAGGTGCTCAGTTAATAGAAATGACTGAAAGAGTAGATTTTGGATGTAGTTGGAGAATATCATGCTAATCAAAATAAGCCAATCCCAAAAATCCAAAGGCCAAGTGTTTTCTCTGGTATGTGACTGCTGAGTCATAATGGGGTGGGGGATGAATGGAGAAACTTTGGTTTGGTAGAGGGAATGAGGGGAGGGAAGGGTGTAAGGGAGTGGAAAGATGGTGGAATGAGATGGACAACATTACCCTAGGTACTTGTATGATCACACAAATTGTATGACATCATGGTCTACATCATGTACAACCAGAGAGATGAATAGTTGTGCTCCATTCATGTACAATGAATAGAAATGCATTCTTCAGTCATTTTTAACTAATTAGAACAAATAACTTTTTTAAAAAAGAAATGACTAAAAGAAAACATTAGGGAGGCTTCTGGCTAAAATGACCTATCATGATTCTTGCTGAAGGCAGTCCATGGTGATCAGAGGTGGTTTGTGGGTCAGGGGTTAAAAACTTGATGAAAAGTTATAAAAGGATAGGGGAATTCTAACTATATCAGGATTCTTGCTAAAATTGGGCAAAGCTAAGATGAACATGGAAGTTAAAGCATTGAAGCCTAAGAAATTTCAGAGGAGCCTGACTACATTAGTCAAGGAGAGGCTGTGTCAGGAGAAATGAGAATTTGTGTTCAAGAGTTCCCCACTGCTCCTTGGATATAAATCTTCACATGCTCATGTTGTATTGGTAACTGACCACAGTTCTATACTGAGATCTCTTTCCTCTACTGCATCTGTCCCAGATGAAATCTGTTTAAACCAATTTAACTACTGTCCAGATCTGGTTTTGTTTGACAGAACTTACTTTTCAGAAAAGTAAGGAGTGTTGAATTGATCTGTAGTGGGAAATGAGGGTCAGGACACCAAGATCTGGAAGCAACACTTTATTAGTGGTGTCACAGCCCAGAGGGTTAATTCTCACAGTCTGAGCCCCAAGCACAGCAGGGCTTTTACTTTCATTCATAAATATGGGATACTTCAAGGCAAGAAAGTTGGTGCAATTGTATTGGAGGGTGCATTCTACACACTATGTAGAATCCATGGGTACAAGGAAGTCAGCAGCCTAGGGACTCAGCTCATACAGCTTAGGGACTTTTACTACTTTAAGCCTAAAGGAGGATTGTTCTGTTCCCATTACTTTGTTTCCTGCTTCTGCTACTGCAGTTACCTTTCCAGGTACCTATTAGCCACTGCAACCCTCTATGGTTAAATAGCAGTAACAGAGCTTCAGTATATCAGGCTTACAAAAACACAGCCTGTCAACTCTTAAACTGCTAAAGATCCCATTTTGTTGTACCTCGCATCTTACAGTCTTTCCCTACCTATTTTTATTTTACCATTGAAGGCCTAGTTTCTCTTGGCATCATGATATTTAGTTAGCTCTAAAGCATGGGGACTAATTGTTTATCAGCATTTTCAATTTTTTTCTAGTAAAACTGAAACTCATTATCCACTTCCCATTCTGCTATATGTAGTGATCAGAGGCGCTAATTTAATATGTTCTCGAATATTTAAATGTAGGAAAATCATTTAAGTGGTTAAAACTAGGCATAAGTATGGTATATTATCTAAGGAACACATGCTGCTTTAACTGTGCCCTTGGATATTAGAGTGGTTAATTCAAGGCTACAAGCATTTTATTCAGAGGATCATAGACTGTAAGTGCTGAAAGGGATGTAGAGGTCATTCTGTCCTGTCAGCCTTGGATGCATGCAGCTCCTCTACAACATCCCTATCTGTACCCCAAGTGATTATCTTGTCTCTGTTTTATTCATGTGCTCTAAAAATGACACCTTGAATAGGGATTGTGACTGCTACATGTTATATTAAGTATTATTCAGTATTCTTTGCTTTGGGAAGTATATTTTAAGCTTTGAAATTCCTTTCCATGAGGATTATACTAGAATCCAATCTTAGAAATAACTAGAAAACATTTGACTTTACCTCTCTATGTTTTAGCTCTCTTTCCTTCATAGAAATGCATAACAAATAAAGTCATAATAATCTTGTATTCATTCATCTGGCAAAAATTGCTATTTGCAATGAGTATACAATAGCCATTTCTAATAATGCAATTGTTTATTTATAACTGAAAAGCAAGAATAAATTCACCAGAAAGAACATAAGAACTTAAGAATCTCTAAATTTATTTTTAGCTTTTGATCAAATAGTTTAAGACATTTTAAAATGAAAATTAACAGTGTCCCACATGAGTGTTTTTATTTGGATATGAGGTGTCCTCCCCAAACTCCTGTTAATGCAGGATATTCAGAGGTGAAATTGTTAGATTAAGATAACTATAAACTAATCAGTTCATCCAATGGACGTGGTGGGCGGTAAATATAGGTAGGTGGGTATGGCTGGAGGAGATGGGAATTTGGGGGCATACCCTGGAAGAGTGCATCTTCCCTGTGGCCGCTTCCTGTTTCTTGACCCAACCATGAGCTGAACAGCTTTCCTCCACTGGGCCATTCCCCCATGATGTGCTTCCTCATGTTGGGCCCAGAGCCATGGAGTCAGTCATCAGAGGACTGAGACCTCTGAAACTATGATCCTAAAATAAACTTTGCTTCCTCTAAGATGGTTTTGTCAGGTATTTTGGTTGCTGCAATGAAAAACTGAGTAAAACAATTAGGATCTCCAGAGACAGAGTCAATAAGAGACACAGATAGATATAGATGATATAGATATAGATGTAGTTATAGATGTAGATATAGATACAGATATATGAGAGATATATGAGAGGAATTTTAGGAGAAATTGTTAGGGAAATTCACTGAGAAATAAAGCTCATGTTAGCAGTCTGCAATCTGGAGAAGCAGGAAAGCTAGTCCTTGGCTCAGTTCAAGCCTAAGGGCATAAGAATAATGGAAGTTGATGGTGTAACCCAGAGCTTGAACAAAAAACCTGAGAAAATGGGGGCCACTGGTGCAAGCTCCAGAGCCCCAAACATAGAGAACCTGGAGTTCTGAATTTCAAAGGCACATGAATCAGGGGGTCCCAGCTCTGAAAGAGAGCCAAATTCATTATTCCTCTGCTATTTCGTTCTACTTGAATTCTCAGAAAATTTGTACACACCCACATTAGGTAAGGGCATATCTTCCTTAGTCTTTTGATTTAAATCAATCTCTTCCAGCAATACCCTCACTGAATATCAAGAAAAAATTTTTTACCAAATATCCAGTAAAGTTGACACTGAAAATTAACCATCATGCTCTCCCTACCTTTTCCACTGATTAGTCCCAGTTCCCAAATACAACCATTTCATTTTATTCTACATTTTCTTTTACATTTTCAATGGTTTTATTTAAGTAACTAATAAATGGACTTGATAACTCATTCTAAAAATAGAAAATAATATAAAAATGTTTCTTTTTTAATCTTCCCTGTCCTCTTCCCACTGTTCTCCCCTTAACTATTAACAGTTTCTACTGTATCCTTCCAGAGAAATTGCAAACATACATAAACCATACATATCTCCTCATGTTTTCCCACAAATAATAGCGTATTATACGTACAATTAAGAGCCTTTCTCTTCCATCCCTTACATCTTCAAGTATAGTTAGTACATATGAGCTCTTATAGATCTGCTTTGTACTTTGAAATTGCCTCCTGGCATTTTATGTAGATACCCCATATTATTGCCCAACTTATGAACATTTAGTTTTTGTTCCTTTTGCCTCTAATAGTAATTATGCACTAAATATTGTTTTAAATGTATCTTTGTATCCATGTGAATTTCTTTTTCAGGGCAGGGCTACTGGGGATTGAACTCACAGGCAATTGAACACTGAGCCACATCCTCAGCCCTCTTTTGTATTTTATTTAGAGACAAGTTCTCACTGAGTTGCCTAGCACCTCAGTTTTGCTGAGGCTGGCTTTGAACTCATGATCCTCCTTCCTCAGCCTCCCTGAGCTGCTGGGATTGCAGGTGCCATGTGTATTTCTTATAGAATACATTCTTATAAAAAGCAGTTGCTGGATCAGATGCATTTAAATTTTTCTAGGTATTGTCAAATATCCTGTCAAATATGCTTGCTACTTCCTCTAACTCCTACATCCAGGTTTTTATCCAAATCAAGAAAGAACATTGTAATTAACACCTAGAGATATTCAACAGGGAAGTGGACTACCAGGAAAAACAGTAAACATCTTATAATAAGCAGAAGTTAAAGGATATCCTTAAGTTGATTTGGGGTTTTGAATTAAATGACCATGAATAAACTTTAAACTTGATAAGTCTATGATGCTTTAAAAATCAAGTTTTGGCCAAAAAGAAAAAATAAGTTTAGTTACATCATGTCAGCATTCTATGGACTAATTTTCTATTTTTCTTTAGCTTTTTAAATTTTTTTTTAATTTTAAGAAGAGAGGTGATTTTTATTAATGTCTCTTTATCTTTATTTTCATACATGTTTGTGTGTGTGCATGCTTTGAAAATAAAATTCTCTTTATTTCTTTATCTTCTTGATCACTATAGGTTTCACATATTTTTTAAAGTCTTTTTCCTAGTAATTTATTTATTGTAATTATAAATTGAATCATTATTTCTATATTATCTTGGTCACTTTTATGTGATTTTCTTTTTTACTTTTGCATATTATCTTTTTTTAATTCATTTTTATTTTAAACAAATGGGATACATCTTGTTTCTCTGTTTGTACATGAAGTAGAGGCATACCATTTGTGTAATCATACATTTACCTAGGGTAATAGTTTTTGATTCATTCTGTTATTTCTTTTTTCTCTCCCCCCACCCCTCCCACCCCTCTTATCCCTCTATAGAGTCCCTCCTTCCCCATTCTTGCCCCCCTCCCACCCCTCATTATGTGTCATCATCCACTTATCAGTGACATCATTCGTCCTTTGGTTTTTTGAGATTGGCTTATCTCACGTAGCATGATATTCTCCAACTGCATCCATTTACCTGGAAATGCCATAATTCTATTATTCTTTATGACTAATATTCCATGGTATATATACCAGAGTTTCTTTATCCATTCATCAACTGAAGGGCATCTAGGTTGGTTCCACAATCTGGCTATGGTGAATGGAGCAGCAATGAACATTGATGTGGCTGTATCTCTGTAGTATGCAGATTTTAAGTCCTTTGGGTATAGGCCAAGGAGTGGGATAGCTGGGTCAAATGGTGGTTCCATTCCAAGCTTTCTAAGGAGTCTCCACACTGCTTTCCAGAGTGGCTGCACTAATTTGCAGCCCCAACAGCAATGTATGAGTGTTCCTTTTTCCCCACATCCTCTCCAACACCTATTGTTGCTTATATTCTTGATAATCGCCATTCTAATTGGGGTGAGATGAAATCTTAGGGTAGTTTCGATTTGCATTTCTCTTATTACTAGAGATGTTGAACATTTTTTCATATGTTTGTTGATTGCTTGTAGATCTTCTTCTGTGAAGCGTCTGTTCATATCTTTAGCCCATTTGTTGATTGGGTTATTTGTATTCTTGGTGTAGAGTTTTTTGAGTTCTTTATGTATTCTGGAAATTAGTGCTCTATCTGAAGTATGAGTGGCAAAGATTATCTCCCACTCTGTAGGCTCTCTCTTCACATTGCTGATAGTTTCCTTTGCTGAGAGAAAGCTATTTAGTTTGAATCTGTCCCAGTTATTGATTCTTGCTTTTATTTCTTGTGCTATGGGAGTACTGTTAAGGAAGTCTGATCCTAAGTCGACAAGTTGAAGATTTGGACCTACTTTTTCATCTATAAGATGCAAGGTCTCTGGTCAGATTTCAAGCTCCTTGATCCATTGTGAGTAGATTTTTGTGCAGGGTGAGAGATAGGGGTTTAATTTCATTCTGTTGCATATGGATTTCCAGTTTTCCCAGCACCATTTATTGAAGAGGCTCTTTTCTCCATTGCATATTTTTGGCACCTATGTCTACTATGAGAAAATTGTATTTATTTGGGTTTGTGTCCATGTCCTCTATTCTGTACCATTGATCTACCTGTCTATTTTTGTGCCAATACCATGCCGTTTTTGTTACTATTGCTTTGTAGTATAGTTGAAGTTCTGGTATTGCGATACCCCTACTTCATTTTTCCTGCAAAGGATTGCTTTAGCTATTCTGGGTTTCTTATCCTTCCAGATGAATTTCATGTTTGCTTGCTCTATTTCTGTGAAGTATGTCATTGGGATTTTAATTGGAATTGCATTGAATTTGTATAGCACTTTTGGTAGTATGGCCATTTTGACAGTGTTAATTCTGCCTGTCCAAGAACATGGGAGATCTTTCCATCTTCTAAGATTTTCCCTAATTTCTTTCTTTAGTGTTCTGTAGTTCTCATTGTAGAGGTCTTTCACCTCTTTTGTGAAATTGATTCCCAAGTATTTTATTTTATTTTGAGGCTATTGTGAATGAGGTAGTTTTCCTAACTTCTCTTTCTGAGGATTCATCACTTATGAATAAAAATGCGTTAGATTTATGAGCATTGATTTTATATCCTGCTACTTTACTGAATTCACTTATGAGTTCCAAAAGTTTTCTGGTGGAATTTCCGGGTTCCTCCAAATATATAATCATGTCATCAGCAACTAGGGATAGTTTGAGTTCTTCTTTTCCTATTTGTATCCCTTTAATTTCTTTGATCTGTCTAGTTGCTCTGGCAAGTGTTTCAAGGACAATGTTGAGTAGAAGTGGTGAAAGAGGGTATCCCTGCCTTGTTACAGTTTTTAGGGGGAATGCTTTCAGTTTTTCACCATTTAGAATGATATTGGTAGGGTTAGTGTTAGGGTTAGAGTTAGGGTTTGGGAGGGGGGCAAGAATGGAGGAAGGAAGGATTGTATAGAGGGAAAAGAGGGGTGGGGGGGAGGGAAAAGAGGGGTGGGGGGGAGGGAAAAAAATAACAGAATGAATCAAACAACATTACCCTATGTAAATTTATGATTACACAAATGGTATGCCTTTACGTCATGTACAAACAGAGAAACAACATGTATCCCATTTGTTTACAATTAAAAAAAAAAGAATGATATTGGTCATGGGCTTAGCATAGATGGCCTTTACAATATTAAGGAATATTCCCACTATCCCTATTTTTTCTAGTGTTTTGAGCATGAAGGGATGTTGTATTTTATCAAATGCTTTTTCTGCATCTATCGAAATAATCATGTGATTCTTGATTTTAAGTCTGTTGATATGGTGAATTACATTTATTGATTTCCTAATGTTGAACCAACCTTGCATCCCTGGGATAAAACCCACTTGATCATGGTGCACTATCTTTTTAATATATTTTTGTATGTGATTTGCTAAGATTTGGTTGAGAATTTTTGTATCAATGTTCATTAAGGATATCGGTCTGAAATTTTCTTTCCTCGATGTGTCTCTGTCTGGTTTAGGTATCAGGGTAATATTGGCTTAATAGAATGAGTTTGGGAGTGTTCCCTCCTCTTCTTTTTCATCGAATACTTTGAGGAATATTGGAATGAGCCCGTTTTAAAGGTTTTGTAGAACTCAGCTGAGAACCCATCTGGTCCTGGACTTTTCTTTTTTGGTAGGCTTTTGATGACTTCTTCTATTTCATTACTTGAAATTGGTCTATTTAAATTGTGTATGTCCTCCTCGTTCAGTTTAGGCAATTCATATGTCTCTAGAAACCTGTTGATGTCTTTGAGATTTTCTATTTTGTTGGAGTATACATTTTCAAAATAGCTTCTAATTATGTTTTGTATTTCGATCTTATCTGTTGTGATATTTCCTTGTTCATTCCGAATTCAGTAATTTGAGTTTTCTCTCTACTTCCCTTTTTTAGTGTGGCTAAGGGTTTATCAATTTTGTTTATTTTTTCAAAAAACCAACTATGTATTTTGTCAATTTTTTTCTATTGTTTCTTTTGTTTTAATTGCTTTGTTTTCAGCTCTGATTTTAAATATTTCCTGTCTTCTATTACTTTTGGTGTTGCTCTGTTCTTCTTTTTCTAGGGCTTTGTGCTGTAGTGTTAGGTCGTTTATTTGGTTTTTTTTTTCTTCTTTTATTGAATGCCCTCCATGAAATAATTTTTCCTCTAAGTACTGTTTTCATAGTGTCCCAGAGATTTTGATATGATTTATCTTTGTTCTCGTTTAACTCTAAGAATTTTTTTCTTTAGCTTATGATCCTCTAATTTTATGATGTTCAGTCACATTGAAAGAATGTAAGTTAGGATACTTGTGAATCAGTAGAAGTGCTCTCACCTAGCATGTGAGAGGCACTGGGTTCTATTGTCAGCAGCACGTAAAAGTAAATAAATAGTTATAAAAAAGATTTGGTAGACGAAATGTACTACATGCTATACTTTCTCCCCACTATCTATCCTAACTTGTACAGACCACTATTCTATTTTCTATTTCTGTCAAATCAACTTTTAAATCTTTCACCTAAGAGTGAGAATATGTGATATTTGTCTTTCTGGAAGAATTCCTTAATATGTTCTTCAGTTCCACCCAAGTTACTGCAAATGATGGGATTTCATTGTATTTCATAGATAAAAAATATTTCATTGTGTTTAAATACCACCATTTCTTTATCTGTTAATCCATTAGTGGATATATTGGTTGATTCCATAACTTGGTTATTGTGAAAAAGAGTGCAATGAACATGAGAGTGCAGGTATCTTTTTGATATATTCTTTTCCTTTGCTTTGGATAAATACCCAGTAGTTGGATAGCTGTTTCTTATGGTAGTTCCATTTTTAGTTTGAGGAACCTCCATAATGTTTTCCAAAGTGACTATCCTAACTTACATTCTATCTAACAGTCTGTAAGAATTTTGCTATTTTTGCACCTTTGCTCACATTTATTTTTGTGTTTTTAATGATAGCCATTCCCACTGAAATGAGATGATATCTCACTCTGTCCTTTCATGTGTATTTTTTTATGATTAGCAATGCTTATCATTCCTTAAACATAATTGGTGGCCATTTGTACATCTTCTTTTGCAAAATATCAACTATTCAGGTATTACATCCACATTTTAAATGAAATTTCTTTTAACTTATTGAGACTTTTTAGGAATTTTTGTATTTTTTTGTATATTAATCCCTTGTTTAATCAATAATTTGCACAGGGTTTCAATGGTAGTACTTGACTAGCATGCATGAGAACCTGGGCTCAATCTCCAAAACTTAAAAAAACAGTTTTCAAATATTTTCTCCCATTCTGAAGGTTGTCTCCTCACTCAGTTAATTGTTACCTTTGATGTGTAGAAGCTTCTTAGTTTGCTATCATTCTATTTGTCTAGCTTTGTTTTTGTTGCCTGTGGTTTGGGGGTATGATCCAAAATATCATTGCCTATTCCAATGTCTTAAAGTATTTCTCACATGTGTTCTACTAATATTTTCAGGTCTTGCATTTAAATGTTAGGTCATTTGCAGTTGTTTTGGTATGTGGTGAGAGACAGGAGTGTAGTTTCATTTTTCTCCATATTGATGTTCAGTTTTCCCAGCACCATTTATCCAATATATTGCCATCTCTCCAATGTATGACTTTGACATATTTGATGGTCAGTTGGCTGTACAAGAGTAGATTTATTTCTGAGTTTTCTATTCTGTTCCATTGTTCTATATGCTGGTGTTTCTTCCAGTAACCAAGGTACTTTGATTACTAGAGCTTTGTAGTATATTTTGAGGTCATGTATTGTGATGACTCCCCCTTTGTTCTTTTTCGCTTAGTTTACTGTGGTTTCTTGGGTATTTTGTGGTTCCATACTAATTTTAATGTTACTCTTTCTCTTTACATGAAGAATGCCATTGGCATTTTGATGAGTATTGCATTTGCTCTGTAAATTGCTTTGAGTAGTTTGGGCATTTTATCAATATTAATTCTTTCAATCCATGAACATGGCAAGGATTTTTATTGTGTAGTGTCCACTTCAATTTCTTTCACAAGTACTTCATAGTTATCATTTTTAGAAATCTTTCACTTCATTGGTTAAATGTATTCCTAGGTATTTATTTTTGTAGCTAATATTAAAGGGATGAATTTCCTTATTTCTTTCTCAGTTAATCTATTATTTATGTATAAAAATGTTACTACAGTTTGAATTTTGATTTTGAATCCTACAACTCTGCTTAATTTTTTATCACTTCCTACAGGGCTTTTTTAGTGGAGTCTTCAAATTTATCTATATAGAAAATCATGTTTGCAAACAGTGAAAATTTGGTTTCCTTCTTTTCTACTTGAATATCCTTTTTGTCCTCTTGCCTTTTTGCTATAGCTAAGACTTCGAATCTAAGTTGAATAAGACTTGTGAAAGTGGACATCCTAGTTTTGTTCCTATCGTATAGGGAAAAAATTAGCTTTGCTCCACTCAGTATGAATTTGGCTGTGAATTTGTTCAAATGTGTACCCTTTATTATGTTGAGGTGTTTTGCTTTTATACTATTTTTGATGCTCAGAAGTGGGACTTTAAAAAAAGATTGCATTATAAGGGCTCTAAACTCATCATTGAATGAATCCATTTGATGAATTAATAATTTGAGTTGACTACTGGGAGGAGGTATAAACTGTAGGCAGGTGGGGGCATGGTGGGAAGAAATAGATCACTGAGGGCATTCCGTTATTGAATATATATTGTCCCTGGTGCTCCCTTCTCTCTCTCTAATTCCCACTCCATTTCTCCCTTTCTGCTTCCCAGCTGCCATGGGTTGATCACCTTTCCTCTGTTGTGTCCTTCATCTGCCATGAGTTTCTGCCTTAGAACTAATTCATGTTTGGCTAAACATGAATTGAGACCTCTAAAACCACTAGCCCAAATAAATCTTTCCCCCTCCAAGATGTTTCTGTCAGTTATATTGGTCACAGAAATTAAAAGCTAACACTGTTGGAGAGCAAGTGATCCTCTTTCCCCAGATTCCTGAGTAGCTGGGACTACAGGAACATTACTTCTATGCCAGGCTGAGAGTTTTTATTATATTGGGATGTTAAATTTTTCTGAGTAATTTTTCAAAATGATCATATGTTTTTTATTCTTCATTTTGTTGATATAATGTATTATATTTATCGATTTCCATATATTTAAACATCCTTGCAGTCCTGGGATAAATTTCAATTGATCATAGTGTGTAAATGTTTTGATATTCAGTTGGATTCAGTTGGCTAGTATTTTGGTGAGAAATTTAGTATCCGTATTCATGAGGAATATTTTTCTGTAATTTCCTTTTTTATTGAGTGCCTGTCTGGTTTTGATATTGGAATGATTCCCACCCCATTTCAACTTTTTGGAATAGTTAGAGAAGAATGAGTGTTAGTTTTTAAAAGTCCACTAGTGAAATCATAAATCCTGGGTTTTTCTTTGCTAGGAAACTTTTACTTATTTATGATGGCTCAGTAGATATTATTTGTCTGTTAAGGTTTACTATGTCTTTTTTATTTTTATTTATTTTTTGGTACTATGGATTGACCCCAGGGGTTCTTAACCACTGAGCAAAATTCCCAACCATTTTTTATATTTTATTTTAAAGACAGGGTCTCACTAAGTTGTTTAGGGACTTGCTAAGTTGCTAACTCTGACTTTGAACTCAGCATCCTTCTGCCTCAGCCTCCCAAGCACTGGGATTACAGGCATGCACCACAACACCTGGTTTTCTATGTCTTCTTGATTCAGTTTTGGTAAGCTGTATGTGTCCAGAAACTTCTCCTAGAACTTTCAATTATAATTTTTATTTTTTTATTCATTTCTTCTAGATTTTTAATTTACTCATGTACAGTTTTTCATGTGATATCTGATTTTATTTATTTGTGTCTTCTCCCTTTTTTATGGTTAGCCTAGTTAGTGTTAAACCAATTTTGTTTATCTAAATCTCTACATTTCACTGAGATTTTTATTTTTTAGTCTTCATAATTTATTTCTGCTCTGATCATTGCTATTTCTTTTCATCTATGAATTATGTACTTGCTTTGCATGTGTTTTGATATGTTGCATCATTTGTTTATGGCATAAACTTCTAAGTTCCATTTTTGTTGTATCTCACATTTTTATATGTTTTTTTATTTTATATTATTATTATAATGTTTTGATACTAGGGATTGAACCCAGGGATGCTTAACCACAGAGCAATATCCCCAGCCCTTTTTTTCATATTTCATTTAGAGGCAGGGTCTCACTCAGTTGTTTAAGGCCTTCCTAAGTTACTGAGGCTGGCTTTGAACTCTCAATCCTCCTGCCTCAGTCTCTGGAGCTGTTGGGATTACAGGTGTCCATCACTGCCCCTGACAATTTTTTAAATTTTTTAAAGAAAAATTTTTCTTTTATTTTTATTAATTTTATTGTTACTTTATAATTATATGTAATATTAGAATTCATTTTGATATATTCATACACACTCATTACATAATTTGGTCAATTTCATTCCCAGTAATTTACCCTTTTACTCCCCTCCTCCTTTCCCCAGATACTTACCCTCTACTCCTCTATCATGGTCTCTCTTATATTTTCATGAAAATAACTTTTTCCCTTTTTTTCTTTATGGCTTCCATATTTGAGAGAAAACATATGTTCCTTGACATTGTATGTCTGGTTTATTTCTCCAGTTCCATCCCTTTTCCTGCAAAAGATACTTAGTTCTACCCCACCTCCCATCTATTTTAGATGCTGAAGAATGGAGCATCCTTCAGCAAGTGTTTCATGTTCACAAATTATTCGGTGAATTCCCTTCAGGACGCTCCCTATAATATTAAATAGTATCTGTAGTTGGGATAAATTTGTACAGATTTAGTTACCTCCTAAACTGCAAGCTTAGATGTGACCACTGCAAAATGGCTGCCCATCAGTTTCCCCACCAGAAGTTGAGAAAAGCAGAGCCCTTCTCAGTCACCAAGTGGTTTAGCATGCTGGTCCTGTCCCAGCTTGTTGCAGTTTAGATATGAGGTGTCCCCAAAAAGCTCAAGTATGAGACAATGCAAGAAGGTTCAGAGGAGAAATGATTGGGTTGTAAGTGTCTTAACCCAATCAGTGATATAATCCACTGATAATGATTAAGTGAGTGGTAATTGAAGTGGTAGGGTGTGGCTGGAGGAGGTGGATATTGTGGTGTGGCTTTGGGTATATATTTGTATTGTTAGGGTCCCCTCCGACTAATCCCTGGAGAGTCAAAGTGAACACACAGTAATGCAAATCACACGAGGTTTTATTAAAGCAAGCTCAAGCCTGGACCGCAACCAGCCCCTCAGACCGATACAATGGCTGGGGGGAAGCGGCCCCGAGTGGCGAGAAAGCGCTCTATTTAAGAGCTTTTTCAGCATTCATACACAAGGACCTGTACATTATTGGTTAAAATTCAGATAGCTAAATATTTGTCCTCTTTTGGTTTGGTCCTTCCACTTTATTTGAATCTTATTGGGTCCCGCCAAAACTGAATGGTCCTGGAGGGAGCAGGGAGGAGGGAAGGAGTGAATTATGAGGGAGAGGGGTCAGGGCTAGGTTCCCCTATCCTTGATAGATGGGGTCTCCGGACAGCTGCACATTCCTCAGATAGATATCTCTGAACACCCTTGATAAACCTGGGGCCCAGCACATCCCATTTGACCTGTATTGGCCCTCCAAGGAGCCGCTGCGGCTGCTGGCATCCTCAGTGCTTGCACGCCCTCTTCCTGGGGGCCCAGTTCACGAAATAGCTTGTTTATACAAGAGGGCTGCATGGATGGCACCCCGTTCTCAACAGTATCTGGCGAGTGGAGCCACCTCTGCTTACTGATCACCATGTGAGCTGCTTCCCTCTGCCATGCTCTTCCGCCATGATGTTCAGCCTCACCTTGAGCCCTGAGGAATGCAGTTGGCCTTTCATGGACTAAGACCTCTGAAACTATGAGCCCTCAAATAAAATTTTCCTCCTCTACTGTTGTTGCAGTCCAGTCCTTTAGTCACAGCATTAAAAAAAAAAAAGCTGATTGAAACACAGCTTAACTGTTTTACTTTTTCTACCACTGTTTCTGAAGTAAGCCTATCAACTTTGCCTGTGCTGCTTTCTCGCTTTGTTATTCCCTCCCCCAGATCTGCTCTGATGGTGCAGGTGCTGGTTCTGGGTTAACAAATTCTTTTTTGTTTTGTGTTCCAGTAACCAGAATTTATGAGTGCCTCAAAATCTCTGACATTCCAATAATGTGAGTCAATGTTTTACATCTGTCAACCAACACTCTGATCAGCTGTTCTCTCACTTCTTTGATTCCAGTATATGGTGGAGTAGTTGAGATGTGCAACCTGCCTCATCTCTGCCAACTTGGATCCATTAAATAAATTTTTAAGATTCAGTTTTTATTTCTTCATTGATTCATTGGTTGCTCAAAAGCATGTTCTTTAATTTCCATGAATTATGCAATTTATAACATTACTTTTGTTATCAATTTCTAGTTTTATGTCAATATTGCCAGAGAAGATACATGGTATGATTTATAAAATTTTATTATGGCATTTGTGTGCTTCTTTTAACTAACATACTTTATACTGTAGAATAGTCCATGTGATGATGACAATAATGCATATTATGCAGCTATTGGATGAAATATATTATTAATTCCAATTTTTTTTCATTTTTGTTCATTTTTTGTCAGAATGATCTGTGCACTGCTGAAAGTGGGATGTTGAAGTTCTCAATTATTATTAGAGTCTATTGGAGTCTAATTATCCATCTAGAGTCAATAATGTATTTTTATATACTTCTGTGATTCAACACTGTTTATATACCTATTTGTAATTGTTATTTCCTCCTATTGAATTGATCCCTTGATTATTATGTAATGACCTTCTTTGTCTCTTTTTAAAGTTTTCGGCTTGAAGTCCATTTTATATAAAAGAAATATAGCTAGTTCTGCTTGCTTTTGGTTTATGTTTGCATGGATTATGTTTTTCTATCCCTTCACTTTCAGTCTACGGATGTCTTTACTGGTGAAGTGAGTTTCTTGTATGCTTGATGTCATTCAGTGTATGTTTTAAATCTATTAAGCCAGTCCAAATCAATAATTTAAAGTGAGGATTCCAATCTGCTCATATTCAAGTTTTTATTGTAGTTAATGATTTGCTCCTGTCCCTTTGTTAATTTTTTTTCTGGTTTTTGTATACTTTGTTCATACCTTTGCCCTCTTGTTTATGTTGTTGGTTAGGTGGCTTTCCATATTGATAAATTTTGATTATTGTTTCCTTCTCTTTTTTGTATCTGATGTACTGGTGAGTTTTATAATTTCATACCTTTATTTAATTTATTCATTATTATGGGGTGCTGAGGATCACACCCAGTGTCTCACATGTGCTAGGCAAGTGCTCCAGTTCTCATGTGTTTTCTTAATGGTATTTTTCAATCTCCTTTCACTTTCAATTCTAAAACTCCTTCAACCATTTCTTGTAATAACTGTATTGTAATGATGATTATTTATTGTCTTTGAAAGTTTTTATTTCTCCTTAATTTCTTCTTTTTTTATTGTGGTACTGGGAATTGAACACAGGAGCAATTTACCACTGAACTACATCCCAAGCCCTTTTTATTTTGAGACGATCTCACTAAGTTGCTGAAGCTGATCTTGAACTTGGAGTCCTTCTGCTTCAGACTCCCCAGTTGCTGAAATTACAGGCAAGCACCACTGGGCTCGGCTTCTCCTTAATTTCTGAAGGATATTTGCTGAGTATAATATTATTGGTTGAGAGGGTTTTTTTTTCCCCCTTTTCTTTCAGGACTTTGAATATATTATATTTCTCTCTCTCTCCTCTCTCTCTCTCTCTCTCTCTCTCTCTCTCTCTCTCTCTCTCTCTCTCTCTCTCTCCACCCTCTGCCCTTGGTCTGTGTGAAAACTACTGTTAGTCTAAATGGGAAACCCTTACATGAGACCTGATTCTTGCATTTTTTGAATTCTTTCTTTTTCTTGGCATTTGGATTTTTTTCCTTATAGTTATGAGGATCAAACCCAGTGCCCCATTCCTGCCAGGCCCTACCATGGAACCATATCCCCAGCCCTGAAATTTGACTATAATGTGCCTCAGAGAAAGTATGTCTTAGTCCAATCTAATTGGGTTTCGCTGAGACTTCTGGACCTGGATATTCACATCTTTCCCAAGACATGGGAATATTTTACCTATTATTTCAGAAAATATATTTTTTATGCCTTTCCCTTCACTTTTCCATGGACCACCACTAATATGTATATATTTTCTCATTGACATTCTACATGCTTCATAAGCTTTCTTCATTTTGATTTGTATTTTGTTAAGCGTTAAGCGGGTGGGTTATTTCAAAACACCTCTATTCCAGCTCAGAAATTCTTTTTTCCTCTTGGCCTAGTTTGTTGTTGAGGGTCTCAATTACATTTTAATTTTATTTATTCTTAAATTCCAAAATTTCTGTTTTTTAAATGATTATTTCTTTGCCAAATTTCACTTATAACATGAATTATTTTCTTAGTTTAATTAAATTGTCAGTATTCTTTTAAATTTCATTGAGTTTCCTTAGTTTGAAATTTTCATCACTATTTGTCAAATTTCTTGTGTTTGGGGTTAGTTCATTTTAATTATACATAATTATGTACACCATGGTCACATATTCATGTTTACTTACTTTTGGATTTAGTTAGTTTCTTGTGTTTCTATATCGATCTATTTGAATGTGGTAGATCACTGGTCTCTACCAATTTTTATAGTGACTTTCATAGTAAAATATTTCTTCCTCAGGATGTGTTTTAGGGTATTGTTTGGGTACACTACATTGGCTTTGGTTCCAGGTGGAGCAATAGTATGATTGCCATGTAACTTCATCAGCTGTAGTCAATGTTAACAATGCTTATAAATGTCTTAGTAGTCTATACTGTTTCAAGATTGCTCTGCCATGTGAACGGCAGCTTTTTAAAGTGTGGAAGATTCACTGGCAATTTAAGGTACACAATATAGAGGTGTGGAGTGCTTTGTGTGGGTGTAGGGCCCAGGAAAGTTAGGTACTGCTGGCATAGCAGCAAACGCAGGACATATTAGTTTCTGAGAGCCATGATGGGGCTGCTCTGTATGTATGTGTGTGTGCACATACATGTATGTATACACACACATGTATATGTATGACCACATCTTCTTAGTTACTATTGTTTATATGAAACTTCATTTAAAAATAATGTTGATTTACTTCTAACAGAATTTTCCCCCTAAATTTAAGCCATTCTTAAAGAAGGAAAATGAAGTGTTTTAATGAACAACTAGTTTTAAAATTAAATTATTTTTCTACTTTAAAGGTGTGAGGTTTATTTTTAGTACTTCAACCTAAATTGTGTTGGACGAAGAGGAATACTTTTAAGCTTTGTCAAAATGTGAGATATACTGGCATTTCAGAATCTTTTGTCATGATGCATTCATTGTACTTGAAAAATGTAATATAGGACTGTAAAATGAATGGCACAATTATTTTAAAATACTTGTCATTTAACAAATCAGAATGACTAAAGATAAGATATATTTGTACATGGGCTTTTATCAATTATTTTCATTCCTTTTCTTTTGAAAAAGTTATTTGAGAAAATTTCATGGACATTTATATTTGATTTTTTTCAAAAACAGAAGTAAATTTCTATCATAGTAATTTTATTCATATATCTAATCTTAGAATATACCATTCTAGGTAGATGAAAATGCATATGATTTTTAATAATTCCTCATCAGTGTAGGAAAATATTTTCAGCTCACTTATCAGACAGAATTATTGTTTCATTTAGGGAGAGAGTATTAGAAATACTTGAATTGAAATAGATAAATGAGACCTCTATTTTTTGCCCAGTGTCCAAATAATAGGAGTGATATATGACTCTAAGGGGAAGAAATGAAACAGTGTTTTGTTAAGTAGGTGAGTTTTTCAAATATATTTATTAACTTTAAATACAGCATATAAAATATCAGATTGTTTAAATATTATTTTTATTTGTTGTTTTTAGATATACATGACACTAGAGTGTATTTTGACATATTATCTACACATGGAATACAACCCATTCCAATTAGGATCCCATTCCTGTGGTTGTACATAATGCAGAGTTACAATGGTCATGTATTCATATAGGAGCAAAGGGAAATTATATCTCATTCATTCCACTGTCTTTCCTATTCCCATCCCTCTCCCTTCTGTCATTCCCTTTAATTCAATGGATTTCTATCTTTCCCCTACCTACCCTCCCTTGTTGGGGGTTAGCATCCACATATCAGAGAGTACATTTGGCCTTTGGCTATATGGGACTGGCTTATTTCACTTAGCATGATATTCTCCAGTTCCATCCATTTACTGGCAAATCCTATAATTTCATTCTTCTTTATGACTGAGTAATATTCCATTGTGTATATAAACCACATTTTCTTTATCTATTCATCTGTTGAAGGACATCTAGTTTGGTTCCATTACTTGGTTATTGCCAGTTAG